>NC_137786.1:35729370-36044370 GCF_963383645.1 Muscardinus avellanarius | reverse complement strand
GTTGCTGAGAGCCTCACTAAGTAGCTGAGGCTGGCTTCAAACCTGTGCAATCCTGGGATTTCAAACCTGTGTAATTCCAAATACTGAGATTACAAGCATGTGCCACCATACCAGGTTCTCTTTAGTATCTTTACAACTACATGAGTCTTCTTTTTTATTTTCATGATGTTGACTTTTTGAAGAGTCGTAAGTTACGCCCCCAAGCTCTATTTTTTATTCTTTATTTTGAAATAAGGTCTAAGTTGTGGAGGGTCTCACTAAGTTGCTGAGGCTGTCTGTGAACCTGCGATCCTCCTGTCTCAGCCTCCCAAGTACTGGGATTACAAGCATGCACCACCGTGCCAGAAAATTGGCTTTAGGCCAGTTTTCTTTTTGATTGGTTCTATGGTCCTGTCATTTACTGTGTTTCTATTTTCCATGCCTGCCTTTCTTTCTTTCTTTCTTTCTTTCTTTCTTTCTTTCTTTCTTTCTTTCTTTCTCTCTCTCTCTCTCTCTCTCTCTCTCTCTCTCTCCCTCCCTCCCTCCCTCCCTCCCCCTCCCTTCCTCCCCCTCCCTTCCTCCCTCCCTTCCTCCCCCCCCCCTCTCTCTTACTGGGGATGGAACCCAGGGGCTTTCTACCACCGGGCTACACTCTCCGACCTATTTTATATTTTACTTGGAAACAGGGTCTCACTGAGTAGCTGGCTTAGAGCCTGAGCGATCCTCCTGTCTCAGCCTCCCAAGTACTGGGATTACAAGTGTGCACCACCACACCTGACTTTCATGTATTTCTTATAAACTAAAAATTAGGTGTAGAGATTGAATCTAATCTAATCATTTTGCAAGAACATGTTAAAGGTAATATTTATATATCATATTTGGGAGATAAATGATGTAAACTTTCATCTATGAAAGTAGCTATTGAAAAATATTGTGCCCATGTATGTCTGTTTACTGTTTGATATCTGTTGAAAGATTTTTTTTTTTTTTTTTTTTTTTTTGGTGGTACTGGGGGTGGAACCCAGAGGCTTTCTACCTCCGAGCTATACTCCCAGACCTATCTTATATTTTATTTGGAAACAGGGTCTCACTAAGTTGCCGAAAGCCTCACCAAGTAGCTGAGGCTGGCTTCGAACCTGTGCGATTCTCCTGTCTCAGCCTTTCAAGTGCGGGGATTACAAGCGTGTGCTACCACACCCGGCGAAAGATGTGTGTTTTTGTTTGTTTGCTTTTTGTTCTTTTTGCGGGTCTGGGGATGGAATCTAGAGGTATTTGACTTCTGAGCTACACCCCCTGCCCAATTTTTTATTCTTTATTTTGAAACAGGGTCTTACTGAGTTGCAGAGGGCCTCACTAAGTAGCTGAGGCTGTCCGCAAACCGTGATCCTTCGGTCTCAGCCTCCCAAATGCTGGGATTACAAGTGTGCGCCACCACATCTGGCTGAAAGATGTGTTTTTATAAAAATTTTCTTTCTTTTCTTTTTTCCTTTTGGTGCTGGGAAGAAAATCTTAAAATATTTGTCCTTGATGAAGAAAATGCAGTGGGAAACTTAGACATAGCAGTCTGAGAAGGCTAGGGGATTTTGCTCAGTGGTAGAGTACTTACCTAGTGTACATGAGACCCCATGTTAGATCCCCAGCAGAGAAAACAAAAACAACAACTACCCAACAACAAAAAGGATAACCAGTATGAGAACTGTTGGCATATTTGCACAAAACATGTACATCCAGCAGTCGTAGTATATGATGGGTATGGTTGGAGGAGGGAAGAGAGAGAGTGAGGGAGTTCTGAGGATCAAACCCAAGGCTTCACACATGCTAAATAAAGCATCTGCTCTACCATTGAGCTACATTCTTAGCCCTAGGAGCAGTGTTTGAGGTAGGCCTTTGGATGAACAGAATACTGTTGCAATTATCCAGAGTGGCAGACTGTGTGCTTTTGACTGGTATCTTCCATGTGCTGTTGAAGCGTATGAGAAGTTAAAAGAAAATAAAGTAGAACTAAGGAAGAAACACTTTTTTCTTTTTTTTAAAGCGTGGTTATAAGCTTTTTTGGCCATCATTTTTCTCAATAATGAGTTAGAGTTGAGGAACAGACACGCTGATTTCTAGGCCTGTTTATTTTTGATTATTGGGTAATCTTTTATTATATTTTAATATAAAACATAAAATAGTACTTAAACTGTGATACATTAGCATCTCAAATTGGGACTGAAGGGAAACAACCAAGATCAGTTAACATCTTAACAGCCTAACGTTGGATTGTGAATTCTCAATTTTGGTATTTTAGCTATAAAGATTTTTTTTGCCAGGAGTAGTGGCACATACCTTTAATCCCGGTACTTGGGAAGCTGAGACAGGAGGATCACAGATTCAAGACTATCTGCAAGCAATTTAGCAAGACCCAGTTTAAGAATAAAAAATAAAAAGGCTAGGGATATAATTCAGAGGCAGGACACCCCTGGGTTCATCCTCAGTTCCACACACACACACAAAAAAAAAAGCAGAAAGATTTTCTTTTTCTTGGAAGATTGACTGTTTTGTTAGAAGGAAACAAAATGAAAAATTTCCACATTTATGAGATCGATTTCAGGATATGCATAAAACATCTTTAGAAATTCCTGTAAATGCTTATTAAAAGTCCATTAACTATTGTTTTTGCTTTTTCTCTAAACCACACTAGTATGTAGAAAGAAAAAAATGTATTAAGTTATTGCCATGGGATTCCCTTTGGATTTCCTGTGGTAGAGAAGAGATATCAATTTTGTAGATAAAACTATTTTTTTCTGCTTGCATGCAGTAACAGTGAGTCATTTCACTAACATTAGTTATAGTGGATGATTTGTTTTGAATGGAGATCACTGTGGAATGGTTATGTTTTTTTCACTTTAACATTTGTTTTGGAGTAATATATACACAGTTTTGGGAAATAACTAAACAGAATTAAAGGAATCTAATGGAATTGAGTAGTTTATTCTAAGCCAAGAAAAAACAGGAATAATAGTTCAAAAATACCAAAGAGAAATATTAAAGTGGATTGAAAGTAGTATCAGGAGGAATAGCAAAGTTAAAAAATAAAACTCAGTCCCTGCCCATCGAACCAGCTCCATCCTAATCACTCCCACTCACCACCTCTAGCTGTGTTGGCCTTCTTCATTTTTCAACACAATTGTTATATGGCTTTGTGTTTGAGATTCTCTGATGGAAAGGCTCTTTTCTCGTATTTTCTGATATCTGTCTCCCCATTATTTATGTTCTCAGTAAACTCCTTTCTGATTAGCCAAATTGAAGTAACACCCTCTTCTTCCTCTTTCTTCTCGACATTATCCTGTTTTATTTTCTTACTATTTCTCTTTTTAAGATCACCTTATATGCTTGTTTAGTTTTTTATGTGTTGTGTCTTTTCTACAGAAATATAAGCTTCAAAATAGTAAAAAGATTATCTGACATGTACTATATATTCAGCTTTTAAAATAATTTGTGGCACTTAATAGGCTCAGAGTAAATATTTATAGATCTGTCATTTTTTGGTTGTTCTATGGTGAATAGGTTTTTCTGGACTAATAATGACAGTTGATTATGTTATATCTATAGACTATATGTTTTTAAACTCCAAACTATAATACCATATTCTGGGAATATGTTTTATTTCATACCCTAACCACAAAAGGCCTTTGGGAACAAAATTTTCCTCTCTCCCTCCTGCATGAGAATATGGCACTTAAGGACAATCTCTCTATTCTTAGTCTCATTCATTTTCCCATAACCCATACACTCCCTATTCCCCTGCCTTCTGAGTTGTTTTGTGGAAGACAATTCTATTTATATAATAGGAAAATAAGTTTTACAGTATAGTGATTAACGGTTTTGGCCTTAGAGACATACAGCCTTGTTTTATTATCCCATCTTTGCCATTCCCTAGTTTGTAATATTAGGCAAGTTATTCAGCCTGTGTTTGTGTTTGTTTCCTTTTCAGCAAAAAATACTTCACAAAGTTTTTGTGCTCATGAAATTATCTTCCATATGCAGTATACTTAATATGATACCTACTAACATGGTTGATACTGTATAAATGTTGGTTATTATTACTGTTACACTATTAATATATTATTTGTATTTTAATCTCAGTTGTCAATTAAATATTTTTTACTTGCTATATTATTTGTTTCATGGGGTTCTTAGTATTTTAATCTCAATTGTCAAATATTTTTGTACTTGCAATATTATTTGTTTTATGGGGTTCTTATGAGATTGAAATCCAATGACAGATGCAAAAGTACTTAAAAAACTAGGTATGGACTTCTACTTGAAACCATAAAAGAGTATTTAGAATTAGACCTGGATAATCTCAAACAACTTAAAAAATTGCTCAAAAGAAATGAAATAAGTGTTTTCAAACATTGTACAGTAGTCGGCATAGAACCCTGGTTTTGAGAAAAGGAACACAAAGGAAATGATACCTGTGAACTCATTTATTTATTTATTTATTCATTTATTTATTTATTTATTTTGAAGGAAGTTTCCAAGCCATAAACACATGGAGATCAAAACTAGTGTTCTCTCTCAGTTGAGAGATGGAGATTGGATTTTAGACAGACTAAGGAGGCTGCAAGTTGTGCAACAGAAAACCATAGAAGAGGGGTACTCAAAGAAAGCTCCAGAAGTTTTTATAAGCTGAACAGTTGCCACAGTTCACACAGGGAAGGGAGATAGTCGAGCTTTAGCCATCAGTTTCTTTAGTGGCTACCAGTAACATTCACTGAAGTCACTAGAGGAGGAGTTAGGCCTTGGTCCAATGACCATACCATCCCTGGAGGAAAATCTACTCTTTTTTTTTTTTTTTTTTTTTGGAAGGAGGGAGGGTTGTTTTGGAGGTGGTAGGAATCAAACTAAGGGGAGGGAGTGTGTGTGTGTGTGTGTGTGTCTCACTGGGGTATTGGACCCAAGGGCACCCTACTATTGAGCAACATTCCCAGCCCTTTATATTTTTTATTTTTTTATTTCAAGACAGTGTCTCACTAAGCTGCTTAGGTTGGTGTCAAACTTGAGATCCTCTTGCCTGAGCCTTCTCAGTAGTTGGTTTTGCAGGTGTGTGCTATTGTGCCCGGTGAGCCTATCTTGCATGCTGGGCAAATGCTCTACTGCTCAGCTGTATCCCCAGCCCTAAAATCAGGTTTTGAAGGGTTCAGACTGACATGCAAGTTAATTTAATTGCCTGTCCAAGCATATACAGAATTTTCTAGGCAGTAGTATACTATGTGAAATATACAGCATCCAATGAAAAACTACTAGATAGGCCGAGGAGTTTGAAACTATAGCCCATAAACATGAGAAAAATCAATCAAACGGAATTGAGAAATAGTTTAGATGATGAAAGTAGTGGGCAAAGGGATTAAAATGGTAATATTGTTATATTCAGATATTTACAGGGAAATATGGACCTAGTAGATGAAATGGAAGATATGAAAATCAATGGAATATCTAGGGATGAAAAATAGTCTCAAATAAAAAAAATACCCAATTAGATAACATCTGTGCTAGTTTGTAATATTTTTAAAGCAGATGTCAGAAGAGAAAACATGCAAACATTTTACTAGGAGACTCACTTGCATAAGAGAAAATGGAGCGGGAGCTAAGTAAGTCTGGGACAGCTTCAGACGGTGTTTGACTAGAGTGAAGGAACGAGGGCGGAAGCTTGGGTGGAAAGTCGCATTGTGCAACTAAAGACAGTTGAGTAAGACCCCGGGTAGTCCTCAAGTCAGACTTGGCTGTCAGAGGAGTCCCATGCCTCCTAGGAAGTGGTAATACTTTCAGTTAGCATGGAAAATAGCCATGGAATACTTGTCCTTGCTGCAAATGTGGGCATGAATTTCAGAGTATAGCAGCTGAGGCAGTATTAGTGTAAAGATAGACATATAGATCAATAAAAAGAATATAAGATATAGAAATGACCATGTATGTGGTTAGTTGGTGAAAAGTTAAAACTTTTCGTTATCAAAAGGCATAATTAAGAAAATGAAAATTTAGACCATAGACTGAGAGAAAATATTTACAGTACATATGTTTCTAGAATGTATAAAGAATGCTTGCCAACTGGATAAGAAGATGACAAGCTATCCATTTGAATAGTGAGTGAAATATTTAAGCAGATGCTTAATGAAAGAAGATATGTGAATGGCCAGTAAACACACAAAAAGCAAGTCATTAGTTACCAGGACATGTCAAATTAATTTTTTTTGTGTGTGTGGTACTGGGATCGAACCCCAGGCCTTGCATATTCTAGTCAAGCATTCTACCACTGAGCTACATCCCCAGTTTGAATTAATTATTTTTGAATATGTAAAGATTTTATTTTCTTGTCATTAGTTCTTAAGTAGTATAATACAACAACTATTTATATAGCATATAGCCTACATTAGGTGTTATAAGCAATCTAGAGATGAGGTAAAACACAGGAAAATGCCTTGTTATATTTTTATAGGTTCTTGAGCATATGTGGATTTTCTCTTATACTTTTATTGGTGTGTTGTAATTATACATCATAGCGAGGCTCAAATTCATACAAACAAACATACACACAGGCGTTGTCAAGTTAAATCACAATCAGTATTCACTACAGTAGCCACTAGAGTAAAATTGAAAAGACCGACAATAGCAAGCATTGATGATGATGCAGAACAACTGAAACTTTTATGCATTGCTTGTGAAAATATAAAATAGTTTTACGACTTTGAAAAGCAGTCTGACTGTTCTCGTAAAGTTAAATATGCAGCATAACATATATTTCTACAGTCTTACTCCCAGATATTTATACAAGGGAAATAAAACATATATACAGAAACAGACTGGTCTAACAGTGTTCTTAGTAGCTTGTGTGTGTGTGTGTGTGTGTGTGTGTGTGTGTGTGTGTGTGTGTGTGTGGTACTGGGGATGGAGCTGGGGCATTCTACCTCTGAGTGACACCCCCAGCCCTATTTTTCATTCTTTATTTTGAAACAGGGTCTCACTGAGTTGCAAAGGGCCTAACTAAGTAGCTGAGGCTGGCCGCGAACCCGGATCCTCCTGTCTCAGCCTCCCAAGTACTGGGATTACAGGCGTGCGCCACCATGCCTGGCATGTCAGAATTCTTAATGTCTTCCCTGATTTGATACAGTGGGAGAACTTTACAAGAGGCACAGAAATATGTTTGAGTTAGATTTCTAGCTACTTGCTTTATGAGTCTGAGATCTAATGTATCCATTGGTTCCTAGAACTGTATTCATCTGATAATTAGAGTTTACCATGGCTTAGGAGTCATCTCCCATGGAAGACAGTTTTGGTCTTCTGGATGCTGGGACTCGTGGGCTTGTTGATGTGGCTCTCTAGTGTGTCGGGATGTCCTGGGAGTTCCTCTACTCTAGCTAAGCTGTCCTACTGGGGCTAGCAATCTGAAAGACAGATACTATTTGTGATAGCCTATGTAGTTCCACTGGATCCTTGAGTAAGATACAGAAGTAATGTCACCTTCCGTATGTAAATAGCTCATCTCTTAAAGATGGTACTTTCTTGTCCTTTGTCATTTGCATTGGATAAAGTCATCTGGATTCCAAAGGAATGAATGATTAAGTTTCCTGATCAATATTCACAAAGTGGAGGTAAGCAGGGGATGAAGGTGGCTGGAGGAGGATCCCACTGTTCTCTCAGTGTGAACAGTCTGTAGCCTGCCAGCCACATGGTACAGTGTAGTGAGTGAGCCCAAGGGGAGCCAGGGTAGCAGAGGCAGAGATCCTGGCAAGCCTGGGGGTGGCTATGGCAGCTCCTCTGGTTCTCCATGACTGGTTCACTCCTCCTGGACCAGGCCTCACTGCTCTAACCTGTCTCCACTTCTGAGCTGACAGTGGCCCTTCCCATCAATCTGGAAGTAAAGTGGGGTTTTCTGTAGTTGTCTGTGTTCACAGATCTTGAGTTTGAATCTTACCTTTTCAACTTAATACCCCAGAAGATATAATAACAATTATCCAACCTTTTTTTTAAAGCCTTCTTTTTACCATAAAATGAATTTACGTATTAAGTTCACAAAAATATCACAATCTTTTGAATTTGTAGTGGGCAGTCATCCTTAGAGTGGTAGAAAAGAATGCCTCTGGATGAAATTCTAGAGAAGGAGAGAGGGAGGGAGGTTGATAAAGAGAAAGGATTTTCTTCCACTTCCTAGGATATATTCTTTGCCCTCCTTGTGATTTTTTCTTCTGTCTTTAATCCCTTAATAATTTCACATTTGGTTTTATTGAGAACTTGGAGAGTTATCTGACATTAGGTGTGCCATGATCCAAGTGCATTAATGCCGTCCCTCCTCCAAAGGAGCCTCGGTTCTTTGGTATCACAAAGGCTCTTTCAGTTTAGTTTCCTGAACACATTATAATTACACTTGGAAAATTTGGTTTGAAATTGAATTATCTTTAAATTCTGAAGTTTTGCCTTAATATTATTTATGATTTTTTGTAAAAAAAAAAAAGATTGGTTTACTTCCAGTCTTTATTTCCCCAAGTAAGTTTGGCGGCCTTTTAGAGATGGTATATATATATATATATATATTAGTGGTTAGGTGTGTGTGGGTCTGCGGATGAAACCCAGGGGCCTCCCAGCTGTACCCCCTGCCCTATTTTGTATTCTTTATTTTAAAACAGGGTCTCACTAAGTTGCAGAGGGCCTAAGTAGCTGAGACTGTCCTTGAACCATAATCCTCTGGTCTCAGCCTCCCGAATTCTGGAACTACAAGCATGTGCCACCATGCCCAGCTTAAGAATGTGTATTTTGAAGTCAGTTGACTTCCACTCAGATCCTAGGTTTATCACTTCTGTCTGTATAAACTTTGGGCAGGTTACTATGTTCTCTATCAGTTTCTAGTTTCCTCATATGTGAAATAGTTAACATATCTTATAGAATATTGAGGGATTTTTATGTGTGTGGTACTGAGGGTGGAACCCAGGGGCTTTTCTACCTCCGGGCTATACTCCAAGACCTATTTTTATACTTTATTTGGAAACAGGGTCTCACTAAGTTGCTGAGAGCCTCACTAAGTAGCTGAGTCTGGCTTCGAACCTGTGTGATCCTCCTGTCTCAGCCTCCCAAGCGCTAGTATTACAAGCGTGTGCCATGCCCAGCTAATGTTGGGTGATTAAAGAGTACATTCACATAAAAGCATACTACCTAGCAAGTAAATGTACTGTAGATATTACCTTTTAGGATTTTATATCATTCATATATTTCCTATAGTGTTAAATTTTTGTAAGTTATTTTGTTCAAATATATATTGCTAGAAATGCTAACTAGATTATACCTTCTCAAGTAACAGTGTATGGTGTATGTCTCAACATTTATAAATTGGTATATAAAGTTTCAACCACTAGATGGTGATATTTGACTATATTCTGAGTGGTCTAATTTGTTCTCTGGTAAAATCAGTATGTATGTGAAGCAGTAGTATTAGAATTTGCCATGAATTTAATTTAATCTCTTGTCTGAAAAAGTACACTTACCAAAGTAAATTTGAGGCTTTTCTAAGCCGTGTGGCACACATTCTACTGATTATAGCCTCAATGTATTTAATGTCAATGATTTTGCCTTTTATCCTATGGAAAAATAGATGCAAACAGTATAGAATTCCTTTATTTTCTCATAATCTCATTTTTCAACTTACTTCATCTGTCCTCATACTGTTTGTCTTGACTCTTGTAATGCCCTGCCATAGTCAGAGACCCACCCTTCAAGTTGTGTATGTGACCCCATCTCTTCTTGCTTTCCTAGGAACATTGGTCCTGAAATGACTCCTTTTCATTTATCATGTATTGTTCCCACTTTTGTCTCCTTCTCACTGGTTTACAAGCATACTTTAATAGCCAGGTACCGTGTGTGTGTGTGTGTGTGTGTGTGTGTGTGTGTGTGTGTGTGTGTGTTACTAGAGATTGAAGCCAGGGGCATTCTACCTCTAAGCTGTACTCCCAGCCATACCACCCCCAGAGGGCCTCCCTAAGTTGCTAAGTGCTGAGGCTGGCCATGAAGCTGAGCTCCTCCAGTCTCAGCCTCACAAGTACTGGGATTACAAGTGCTTGCTACCATGCCTGGCTAGCCAGCTGTCTTCGTGTCTTTGAGTCCACAAGTTCTTTACTCTTTTACTAAAAGCTGGTATATAAAGTTTCAACCACTAGATGGTGATATTTGACTATATTCTGAGTGGTCTCATTTGTTCTCTGGTAAAATCAGTATGTGAAGCAGTAGTATTAGAATTTGCCATGAATTTAATCTCTTGTCTTTGTACTTTGGTAAGTGTACTTTTTGATACTTTTGTACACTTCTTATCTGTTTAAATAAGGTTTCACTTTTGTGAAGGTTGAAAATGACCTGCATGTTATCAAATCCAGTCATCATTTCTCTTTTCTCATTTACCACACCGCTCATCTTTCAGCATGTTGACCACTCTCTTCCTAAATATCTGCTCTCTAACCCTCTACAGCACCACACTTTCATGATGCTTCTTTTGTCTCAATGTCCACTGCTCTTTAATCTTTTATCCCCCTCCCCTTTTGCTTATTTGCCAAATTTTGGTCAGCCACAATATTTACAAAGTACCTCTTCTCGTTTTTATTTATTTTTATTTTTTAATTTTTATTAGTGCATTATAGTCATACATCTTAGTGGAGTACAAGATGGTAGAGGCATGCATGCACACTGTACCCAATTAGCCCTTACCCATTTCCTGCCCCATTTCCTCGTCCTCCCTCATTTCTCTTACCCATAACCTTGTGTAGTTTCCTGCATCCAGTACCCTCTATGTACTAATAACTACCAAATATATGCCTGCAGTGCTGTTCTTCTACCTGAATGCCAGCCTTTCAATCTTCAATACTTGCTTTAAACCCATGAACGTCTAATTAGTATCTCAAGCTTAACAGGTACAGAGCAACAACAACAACAACAACCCTGCTTTTTCTCCCAAACTTCATCTTCCACGTGTCAGTAAAAGACACCATCATTTACCTAGTTGTGGCCAAAAGCTGCAAGTCAACATTGCTGGTTTGTGTGCCGTTTCAGAGCTAATCAGCCCCACTTGCTTCCATCTCCTTGCCCTTCTGATGCTCATGCTGTTCTTGTGGCCATTAAGCCCTGGCTGCTGCTCCTGTCACACACTAGAGAACCCCCATATGTGATGTTGGCTGACAGTGAAAGATGTTCACGCTTTGACACTGTCCAGATTAGACTTGCTGAAGTTCTGGAGGGCCTGGTTCACAAACCCTGAATATATGTGGGTTAAAGCTTTGTGGAACAAACTTAAGCCTGTGGAATAGAAAGGTGTGGTAGAAAGCTTATAGGTAAGTTATTTTTTCTTCTTTCCCCGCAGTGTTCTTTTTCCAAGATACAGTGGTTTCATAGGGGTTTCCTGCAGTTCTATAAGATCAACAGTCATTCATGTTTGTTTGTGGAGCTCTTACCAATCTAATATAGGCCTTGTGTTTATTCCTTTCTTTGTGCTTTATTCTTTCCCTTTCACTCAGACTTTTATGATACTGGGGATTTAACTTAGGGGAATTCTGCTTCTGAGTTATACTCCCACCCCCCACCCCACTTTTTTTTTTTTAAACAGGACTCACTAAATTGCTGAGGCTGACCTTGAACCTCTGATTCTCCTCCCTTAGCCTGCCAAATACTGGGATTACAGGCAACTGCCACTGTACCTGGTTTCCCTCAATCTTACTTCACTGAGATCTACTCTCCATCCCTTGCAAGTAAGCATTGGACTCAGGCTGTTTTCCACGTAATTCAAGGAAAACATATTCCTGGGTCCCCCTCCTTTTTTTTAAAAATACTCCTCTTATCCACATATTCTAGCTCTCTTTTTTTCTCCCTCTGTTTTCACTAGTTATCCTAGTGTAATCTATGGTTATCTTTTACCTAAGTTGCTTTGGTAGTTTTATAACTGGTATCTCTGTGCAGTTTTACCCCTATTGTCTACTCCCCTCCCTTTAGCCTGACAGGCTTTTTAACTGGCTTCTTTTCTTTCATTAAAAAGCTATAAATTCTCTATCACCTACATTAAACTCACATTTATAGCCATGGCCTATTAGGTTTACTGTGATCATAGCTTTAGCCTACCTCTTAGACCTCTCATTTTGCTTCTTCCTACTATAGCCACACAGATGTTATTTCCTTTCCTCAAAACATGGAATGTATTGTCCTGCTCTCGGCTCTTCTCTTTGGAAAATACTTTATCTAGATTTCCATGTATCTGGCCTCAAAAAAATTTTTAATTTTTAATTTTTTTAATTTTTATTTTTTTTGGTGGTACTGGAGGTGGAACCCAGAGGCTTTCTACCTCCGGGCTATACTCCCAGACCTATTTATTTTTTTATATTTTATTTGGAAACAGGGTCTCACTAAGTTGCTGAGAGCCTTACTAAGTAGCTGAGGCTGGCTTCAAACCCATGCAATCCTCCTGTCTCAGCCTCCCAAGCGCGGGGATTACAAGCATACACCACCATGCCCAGCTTGGCCTCTTGTTACTCAGGTCTTAGCTTACATGCTTTCCTAGAGAGACCTTTCCTGATTATCCATTTTGGGTAGCCATGTGATCACTAGCTATTAATTACATCCTTCCATTTGTTTTCTATATGGTGCTTGTATTTTAACTTAGTATTTTTTTTCCCCTTATTCCCTTTCCACATGCATATATTGCAGAAAGTAAGATGTAGGGACCCTTTACATCTTGTTTACTGCTTAGTATCTAGAATGCTGCCTGACCCAGAAAAAGTGCCCTATAAAGACTGATTAAGTGAATAAGATATTAATGCTATAGCTCATTAAATTTAAAGCTACACACAAAAATAAAATAAAATGAAATTTAAAGCTACAGTAAATTAGAAATCTAATTGGGACCGAAGTAGCTAAGAACTCTGACGTTTCTGTCTGGTAAATGAATGTGCTATCTGACTTATTTGGCTTGTCAACCAGCTGTTCTCTACCTCATTGTAGGGTATTATCTCACCCTGCCCTTATATAATCCTTGGAACTATTCACTTCGCTTCCTTCCTTGTGCTAGTTCAGTTGCATATTGCTAAGGTTGTCTTTTAAGCTGGCTGAATCAGACTTTGGTCATTTATTAACTACAGTGACTTTAAACCAAATTTTTTTTTAATCTTTAATGCTTCCTACCCAACAGCTGCAATAGGGCTGTGTCTTTTCAGTCTGTTCCAGACTGAAGTTGAATTAAGAGATTATGTTACAGGAGTTATGAGAGACTATTGATTTATTAGGTGCCAAGTTTCCTGTGGTCCAAAAATGGAGGAACTACGGGGTGCCACCCTTTGTTTGTGGGCCAAGAGAAGTAACCCAAGAGAGAAGTGAGAAATGAGAGCAGGGGAATTCAACAAGTTGACACTAAGAAATTCTTGTTCACCATTCTTGCTTCACTTTAGCCAGTGGGAAACAGCTCACTTGTTCCTCCGAATCTCTGTGCATGATGAGCAGCAAAGTGTATTCATTTAGTTGTTCCTCTGCTGGCAGCATTAGTTATGTTTTCAAGTTGTGTTTTTAAAATAAAAGCAGTGGAGCCGGGCGTGTTGGTGCAAGCTTGTAATCCCTGCGCTTGGGAGGCTGAGACAGGAGGATTGCACAGGTTCGAAGCCAGCCTCGGCTACTTAGTGAAACCCTGTTTCCAAATAAAATATAAAATAGGTCTGGGAGTGTAGTCCGGAGGTAGAAAGCCTCTGGGTTCTACCCCTAGTACCACCAAAAAATAAATAAATAAATAAATAAATAATAAAAAATAAAAAAAATAAAAGCAGTAGAACCGGGCGTGGTGGCACACGCTTGAGATCCCAGCATTTGGGAGGTGGAGATCAGAGGATCATGGTTCAAAGACTTAGTGAGGTCCTTTTTCAAAATAAAGAATAAAAAATAGGGCAGGGGGTGTAGATTGGAGGTTGAATGCCCCTAAGTTCCATCCCCAGACCTGCCAAAAAAAAAAAAAAAAAAAACAGTGGAGAAAAGAGGACATTTATCTCTTCCCCTCCAGTCTGTGTGCCTCTGTTTGTACATGTGTGCATGTCTTCCTAAAGGAAAGAGCAAATGAACTAGCGATGCTCATTCTCATCTGGAGCCTCAGTTTATTTTGTACTTTGGGACAACTTAAACTTAGGTATTGAAGCAGATGTGTAGCATGGGGGTGGGGTGAGCCATTCTGCTTCTCAGTGGTAGTGCTGGTGGCATTTTGGTAGGACAGTTTATTGCTCAGGACTGCCATTTTTCTTGTAGGTTAACATCCCTGACTTCTTGCCTAGTGCTTCCAAGTCATAGTGTGACCAAAAATGCCTCCATGAATCTCTGTAAATACCCTCTATTGGGTGATGGCTGCATCTAGTTTAGTCAGGCAGAAAGTTAAGACTGGAAGTAAAAAAAGATGAACTTTATTTATTTATTTATTTATTTATTTATTTATTTATTTATTTATTTTGTACTAGAGTTGAACCCAGGGGCATTGTACCTCCAAGCCACACACCCCCAGCACTTTTTTTTTTTTTTTTTTTTTTACAGAAGGTCTTGCTAAATTGCTAAGGCTCACTGTGAACCTTTGATCTTGGTGTCTAAGTCTCCCAAGTACTGACATTGTAGATATGAACCACCATGCCCAGCAGACAAACTTCAACAATACTTGGACCAAGTAGAGGAAGGGTTGGCAAACCATACCCTATTTTTTTTGTGTACAACTGGGAATTAAACTCAGGGCCTCACACATATTAAGCAAGCATTGAGTTATATCCCCATACCTTTTAAAAATATTATTTTGAGACAGGGTTTTACTGAGTTGCCTAGGCTGGTTATGAACTTGAATCTTTCTGCCTTAGCCTCTCAACTAGCTGGGATTGTAGGTAAGTACCACCCCCTTGTTACAGAGTTAGTTTCAATTATTTATGTATTGTCTATAGCTGATTTTGCAGTATACTGGTAGATCTAAGTAGATGTGACAGAAGCTGTGGCCCTCAAAGCCTGAAATAATAACTTGTGGGACCTAAATTTAATAATTTAGTCAACTCTTGTTCTAGATATCAAATACCTCCAGCCCCTTCCTCAGAAGATGCAAAGACTTGAAACCTCAAACATTCAAAGTTTCAAGGTCCTTCATCTACACCCAGAATTCTAATCTCTTTGTTCTTTTTGTGTGTACTCACATTCCCCTAGTGCCTGGATTTTTTTGTAATTTCTGTTCCTGATGTAATGACATAGAATATAGTAAGAGTAAAAGTGTTTGCCACTTTTGTCCTAGGAGAGAGAGAGAGAGGGAGAGAGAGAGAGAGAGAGAGAGAGAGAGAGAGAGAGAGAGAGAGAGAGGGGGATATGTGTGTGTGTGTGTGTGTGTGTGTGTGTGTATAGTTCTGGGAATTAAACTCTGGGGCATTCCTCTGACCTACACTTTTAGCCTTTTTTTGTTTTTTATTTAATTAATTAATTAATTTTTTGTGGTACTGGGGATGGAACTCAGGGGCATTCTACTTCCGAGTTACACCCCCAGTCCTAATCTTTATTCATTATTTTGAAACAGGGTCTCACTGAGTTGCAAAGGGCCTCACTAAGTAGCTGAGGCTGTTTTTGAACCAAGATCCTCCTCTCTTAGCCTCCCAAAAGCTGGGATTACAAGCGTTCGCCACCACACCTGGCACCTTTTTTATTTTTATTTTTGAAATAGAGTCTTACTAGGTTGATGAGAGTCTCGCCACTTGCTGAGAGGCTGTTCTCAAACCTGTGATCCTCCAGTCTGAGCCTCCCAAATACTAGAATTATAGATGGGTACCACAATGCTCGTCTTCTAGACATTGTTTTCTTCCCTAATGTCTTGCCAGTATTGCTACCTCCTGCCCTCTCTCTTCATGTTTTCTGTGCTTCTCTCTGCTGTGTTTCTGAATTTCTCATGGAGAAGGTAGGGCAAATGAGGTAGATAGGCACTGGAGGAATATTCTAACTTGGTTTTAGAGAAGAAAGAGCCTTTGACTAGATGGAAAGAGGAAGAAGGCAATCCTTGAAGTCATGTGTATATGTACCAGGGAATCCATAGGAACAAAGGCATGCTTGTGAGTAGGGACCCAGTAAAAATCCAGCTGAGCAAAGCAGAGGTGTGGTGGGGAGTGGTGGAAAAAAGGCTGAACAGATAAGCTGGTGGTGGCGGAAATACATGTGCTGCTGTTAAGCTGTACAGAATTTATTGCTACTATATTTGTTATAAAATTGTGAGTGGGGGTTGGACTCAGTTGCCATGCCTGTAATCCCAGTATTTGGGAGGCTGTGACAGGTTTGAGGCCAGCCTCAGCAATGTAGCAAGACCCTTAGCAACTTAGTGAGACCCTGTTTCAAAATAAGAAATAAAATTGGACTGGGAGTGTAGCTTGGATGTAAAACACCCCTGGGTTCAATATCCAGTACCAGGAAATAATAATTAATAATAATAATAATAATAATAATAATAGAAAATTGTGAATGGGAGGATTATTATAAAGGAAAAAGTTCACTTTTCAAAGCAGATACAACATTGTAAATTCCCAGAGTTTTTCATGTTATATCTGTAATAACATTTGGAATATTGTTGAGAGAGGCTTAAAATTCCCATAATCTGCCTTAAAATAGCACACTTTATTTTTAGGTGATATGGTTACTACTTTTAGAGGTAATGACATTAAAGCTCAATAGACAATTGTACCAAGGGATTACATTTGTTAATGTGTATATACTTTTTGTTAAGAACGGTACAGTTGTTAAATTATAGTAAATATTGTTGACTGGCATGTACATTTTTCTCTGTTAGCTGTTACATATGAACCCCTTTATCAAGTTTTCTTGAAGTGTACCCTACATGGTCATGTAGATTGTGCCTTAATAATCTTCTGGACCTTATTTAGTATTTCACCTTCATTTTATAGACTAAAGTCTTCAGTCAGTCACTAGGATTAATTCTCTTTTAGGACAAAAGTATGCCTTTTTTATTGTTTATTCGCCAACTATGCAGTAATCTGGAGACTCCTAAGATTACATTTCTAATTGAGGTATTTAAAACTTTGAATTAGTGGTAGGAGCTACTTTCTGGTTAGGGCCTGTCATGTATTGTCCCAGCTCATTACACAGACTGTGGTCTACACCTGTGTCCACCTTATTCCTTCAGAAATACTGATACCTGTTAGATGCTATAGATGCATATGTATACCTAGATATGAAAAATACACATCCTACTGCATATGTAGACCTTCTAGTTTTGAAAATACAGAAATAAATTGAGTTTCAATTATTCTATAAAGAAAAATAAAAAGGTACTATGAGCCAATATTCACCAGAATAATGTCCCTAAAGGGCTTCTGTGCAAAAGGCTGCTTAGAGGCAGCCTTTCCTTCTCTGTGGAAACAAATAGTTGGGCTTATCTAGGTGAGGGGAGGGAGTCCTGCTTATTCTTATGCCTTTTGCATATTTTGTGATTTTATGAAACTAAAATAAAGCAGCTTGCTATAGTCATGCTATTTATTTTTTTATGTTTTATTTGGTCCAGATTCTCTCATGATATTACTGTTTATCAAAGTATGTTTTCTGACATTTAGTGTATGTTAAGTGAATGAATAAAAAATATGTATTTTAAATTAGCCAGGCATGGTGGCTCATGCTTGTAAACCCCCCCCCCCCACACACTTGGGAGGCAGAGACGGGAGGATTGCGCAGGTTCAAAGTCCCCTCGCTGGCTTAAGGGACCTTATTTCCACATAAAAATATAAAATAGGTCTGGGAGTATAGCCCGGAGGTAGAAGGGTTCCATCCCCAGTACCAAAAAAAAAAAAAAAAATTAAATTAAAAATAAAATATTTTTAGTTATTCTTGTATCAAAAGTCAAACTTGGGAGGTTATAATTGTGACTTTTTACTTGTTTAAGAAAATTGGTTCTCTCTCAGGAATAGAACTGAATAATTGCTTTTAATACAATAAAACATAACAAATGTCTTGCACTTGGTAGGAGCTGCATCATTATTTTGTTTTGGAAAATGACATTTATTCACTGTGTACACCTTAATGAAATGTCAGCCTCTTCCAGCTGTTTCTAGAATGAATCAATGTGCCATAAATGGTTTGGTCTTGTCTATAATGAATTAAAAACTTGAAGACATATTTATTCTTATGAGTAAGTAAACAGCTTAACTACTGATATTGAACTTTATGATTTAATCTAATCCTATGTCTATATAATTTCAGTATGTCATATCTACTAAGACTCTGAGCAGTTTAGGGCTTATTTTAAGGTATATTTGTATCTTTGCCTCAACTGTAGAATCATACTGCAACTCTAGTTCATCATCTCAACACTTTTCCTGATCCAGTTTTCTCTCCCTTTAATTATTGCTGTCTTATATCCAGATTCTCTCCCTCCCCCCCTCTTTTTCTTTCTCTTTTTCTTTTTCTTTTTCTTTTTCTTTTTCTTTTTCTTTTTGTGGTCTTGAAGGTGGAACCTAGGGGCTTTTCTACCTCTGGGCTATACTCCCAGACCTACTTTATACATTATTTGGAAACAAGGTCTCTCACTAAGTTGCTGAGAGCCTCAGTAAGTAGCTGAGGCTGGCTTCAAACCTGTGCGATCCTCCTGTCTCAGCCTCCCAAGTGCTGGGATTATAAGCATGCGCCACCATGCCTGGCATCTTTTTATTTCTAAACCTGTTGTTAAGGTACAGAAAACCACGTTATTTTCTGGATAGAAATCAAAATAATTTAGAGGGGGGATTCAATTCAGGAAATAAATGCTGGCGAGGATGTGGAGAAAGAGGAACTCTTTTACACTGTTGGAGGGAGTGCAAACTAGTTCAGCCACTATGGAGATCAGTGTGGAGATTCCTTAGAAAACTGAGAATGGATCCACTGTATGATTCGGCTATAACCACCCCTGGGTATTTGTCCAAAAGGGTTGAAATCAGAGAACTGCAATAACATAAACATACCCCTGTCCAAAGCAGCACAGTTCACCCTAGGTCTCCATAAACAGATGAATGGATTGCATAATTATGGGAAATACACACAATGGAATTCTACTCAGCTATAAAGAAGAACAAAATCGTGTCATTCTCAAGAAGATGGAAAGACCTGGAGAACATTATGTTAAGTGAGATCAGCAAAGCACAGAAAGAGAAGGGACTTCTGTTTTTTCTAATATGCTCAAACTAGGGAGTATCAGGGATACCAGAGGGACTCCAGACAATGGAGGAGAAACCTCACCAAAGCTAAAATGGAAGGATAGGAGAAGGCTGAGGTTGATTAATGAAGGAGCTACATTTGAATTTGTGTAATAATAGAAATATAGCATGGTAACCTGGACACTCATTGTTGGGGGGGGGAGATGAAGGGGGGAGGCTACCAAGCATAGTCTGAATGTATGCCATTTTCAGTATGTTCCACATAAAAATAAAAAAATAATTAAAAAAATAAAAATTAAGTTGGGACTTGTGGTTAAGACTTGATCCAACTACATTGGAAATGAGATGGTTTTCTTTCTAATTAGAGCTATCCAAAACTATCCTTTTTTATATAAAAGATTGTGAACTTGGGCATTCTACCTCATTGCCACAGACTCAACCTCATTTTTTGAAACAGTGTTTCATGAAGTTATTGAGGCTGGCCTGGAACCTGTGACTCTCCTTTATCAGCCTCCCAAGTATTAGGATTATAGGCATATACTACCATGCTTGGCTTAAAACTCCTTTCAGTACAATAATGGTCATATGAAGTCTTCCACAGAGTAAAGGAAGTAATTTAAATTTTTGTTTTCGGATATGTATGCTAGAGAAAAAAAAAGTTACTTTCAATAACACAATCTAAACTAAGTCAACCAGAAAAGTTGATTCTATTATTAATAAGCATTTTGAGGCACAAGTGCAAATATTAGAAAACATTTAAAATTAGATGATGGAACTTTATGTTACCCATGCATTTTCTAAAAATGTAGCTATACAGAAAACTTTTACATTTGTTTTGATATTTCTATATAAATACATATATAAAAGTATGTGTTACAAATAAACAGTAAAAATCCATCAAGAAATTAATGGAAAGTGGTAATTATTTATGGTTAGTGGCATTTAGTTTGACTTAGAGAAACATACTGCAAAATTTGTTGCATATAGCTGTTCCTCATTGTTAGTGAATTCTGGTTTGTAAACTCAGCTACTCACTAAAATGCATGTGTAATTCCAAAGTCAGACCTCAAGGATGGCATTCTGGTGGGGACTAGTGGATATGCACAGAGCACAACCATTCTGAATCTCTTGATGTGCGTGCTCTCAGTTGAGGTTAAACAAGGTGATGCCCTGCCTTTGTTTCAGCTCTTATGCCATAAACAGGTGTCCTTTCTGTGGTACTTAGTGCCGTGTATTCCATTTTTGTGCGTGCCTTTTTTGGTGATTTAGCTTTTTAAAATGCCCACAAGCATAATGCTGAAGTGCTTTCTAGTGTTCATAAACATGAGGAAACTGTAATGCGCCTTCCAGAGAAAATATGAGTGTTAGATAAGCTGCATTTAGACATAAGTTCTAGCACTGTCAGGCATGAGTTCAAAGTTAATGAATCAGCAATATATACTAAATAAGGTGCCTTTTAATAGAAACACACATAAAAAACAGTTGTGTATTGACGGGTTGATAAATATATGACCAGAGGTTTGCAGGAACTTAACCCTATGTTTCCCTAGGAGCAATGATTCACTATTCATTAATTTATTGGTTATGGTGATTTTTTTTTTTTTTTGGTACTGGAGATTGAACCCAGGGTTATTCTACCTCTGAGCTACAACCCCAACCTTATTTTCATTCTTTATTTTGAAACAGAGTCTCACTAAGTTGTATAGGGCTTCACTAAGTACCTGAGGTTAGCCACTTACCTGCAATCCTCCTGTCTCAGCCTCCTAGGCACTGGGATTACAAGCATGCGCCACCACGCGTGGCTGGTTGTGATTTTTATAGAATATAGTTACTATGATTAATGAGAATTGACTGTATCTAGAATAAAATATTCTTTGTTTAACAGTGATATAATATATATACATTTTTCTTTTTTCAAGATTCTCATCAGAATAAGTAGTTAAAATTTACTTTAAAGCCATGTAAAATCTAACAGTCTTTGATCAGCAGCGATAAATTAGATTCAACATCATTTGATGTTTGTTTTATATTTTGCTCTCCTCACCCAGGTTAGCTTAGCGTATACTAATTTCTTAACATCTTAAAAATTTTTTTACTCAGTGAATGTTATTTAGTGTTATTGTTTTAGAGCTTATCACATGATATGAAAGTTGGGTATTTAAATGGAGAGTGAAGGAGCCGGGTGTGGTGGCGCACGCTTGTAATCCCTGCGCTTGGGAGGCAGAGACAGGAGGATCGCGCAGGTTCGAAGCCAGCCACGCTGGCTTAAGAGACCCTGTTTCCAAATAAAAAGTAAAAGGTCTGGGAGTGTAGCCTGGAGGTAGAAGGGCTTCCAGGAACCCCAGTACCACCAAAAATAAAAATAAAATAAATGGAGAGTGAAGAATTAAAGAATATCTGGAAAGATTTGGGGGAAAAGAGACCATCAGAGCAGAGTCTTGAAAGACAAGTGGGAATTAGCTCAAAAACAGGCAGAACAATATTTCCCCAGAAAGATGCACATGTATAATTCCAAGAGAAATCAATTCTCCTTGGAGAATTGAAAATACCTCAGTAGAACTGGAAATGTATAGTGTCAATTGAAAGTAATATGAGAGCTAAGTAGAGACTCTGAAGGAGGGACCGTGTTTAGTGTGTCTTGAATGCTTCCTGAAGGTAAGATTCTTGAACTTCTGTATCCTAAACATCGCTAGAAGCTTTTGAAATATTTTGATTGATAAAATAAAGTTATTAAAATTGTATCTCAAAATAATCTTGCTGAGGTAGAGTAGAACATGGATTGGAGCCAGGCAAGACTGGATTCAAGAAGACTGGTTATGCACAAGGAAGACCGCAGCAATGACAGTGGGTAAAGGAATGAATTAGAGGGGTAGGAGAGAGAGAGGATTGATGATTTTATGTGAGTGAGGGAAGGGAAATGTGGAGTCAAGACCAACTTTAGGATTTTGTCTTAATGACTTGGTGGTGCTGTTCTCTAAGTCAAGAATATGAGGAATAGGAGGTGATAAGTTCAGTTTGAACATGTGTTTGAGATATGTCCACCCTCATTTTATCATGTATCCCCATTTATTTTTCCTTATTTACAGAAAAAGGTCCTAAATGAGTCGCCCAGCATTCATTGTTCCCACTTTTTACTTTTAATATGATTTTCACTTTTCATAAGATTTCTGTCCACACCATTCTGTGGATACTGTTATGGTCTATAATGATCTACACAGTATAAATATCTCTGAGGTACTCGGTTTAATTTAATTGTTCTCTTCATGACAGTTTTTTCTTTTGATTTTTTTGAAACCTGATTTTCCTCCTCCTTTATCTCTGCTCCTCAGTTGTCTTTGCAAGTCTATCCTCTCTTTTACTTCTGAAATTTAAATATTGTGGCCCTAATGTCTTTACCCTAGTGCCTTTTCTTATCTTCTCTCACCTCTTTCTAATCTTACCTAGTCCTGTGCTTTGATTCTTAAAATTTTTTAATGAAAAGAAAGCTTCAGTAGTACATGCTTGTGATTTTAAAAAAAAGAAAACACAATAATAACCAGAAATATACAGTAAAAAGTGAGCTTAACCCAAGTCTCCAATCTCTTAGTCCTTCTAAAGATAATCTTTAAAAGCATATGCATTTATCTATCTTTTAGAACCTCATAAATGGTAGCATTCTAAATATGATTTTCTCCTTTGCCTTTTTAACTTATTATATCTTATATATCATTTTGTATTATTACTTACAAAACTACTTAAAAAATTTTAATGGCTATACAGATCTTTGATTATCCAGATTTGTGTGTGTGTGTGTGTGTGTGTGTGTGTGTGTGTGTGTGTGTGTTTGTTATTGGGGATTAAACTCAGGGGCATTCTATCTATCTCCGAGATATACCCTTAGCCCTATTTTATTCTTTATTTTGAAACAGGGTCTCACTAAGTTGCAGAGGGACCCTAAGGCTGGCTGCAAACCTACAATTCTCCTATCTTAGCCTCCCAAGTACAGGGATTACAAGCATGCACCACCATGCCTGCCTTGATTATTCAGATTCTTACTGAACTAAAAAGATTTGGATGTAGCCAGGCATGGTGGCACACATTTGTAATCCCCGCGCTTGGGAGGCGGAGACAGGAGGATCGTGAAGGTTCAAAGCCAGCCACACTGGCTTAAGAGACCCTGTTTCCAAATAAAAAAGTGTAAATAAAAAATAGGTCTGGGAGTGTAGCCCGGAGGTAAAAGGTTTTCCAGGAACCCCAGTACCACCAAAAAAAAAAAAAAAAGATTTGGATGTAAATGAATTCTTAATATTTCTTTGTATGATATGTTATAATGAATTTAATAATTTCTTTTTGAGGAAGAAGATTTTCATCTTTAATTTTTACAAATGTTATAGGAAATATCATTTCAAACATGCATATGTACAGGTCAGTGTAAGAAAGATTTGAAGAAATGGAACTGTTGAGTCAGTTGCACTTAATAAACCTTTTACAGCTGGGTGTGGTGGTGCATGCCTATAATCGCAGTATTTGGGACACTGATACAGGAGGATCACAGGTTTGAGGTCAGCCGCAGCAATTTAGCGGGACCCTTAGAAATTTAGTAAGTCCCTGTTTCAAAATAAAAAAGTAGAAAGTGCTGGATTGTATCTAAGAGGTAGAATGTTCCTGGGTTCAATCCCCAATTTTATATATATATATATATATATATATATATATATATATATATATATATATATATATTTTGCTATTGTATTTTCCTTTTTTGAGTATATTTACATTTAACAGATTTGGGTTTAAAAGTTGTGTGTGTACCTTTGTATGTAGACACACATGTGTTTATGTGTGTGTAAATGCATAATCCATATGAAAAGATAGCAAACATGCATATTACTTTCCATTAGAGACTGTTTTCTAAGTTTGTATTATAAAAATTTTTAAACATATAGAAAAGTTGAATGATTATATAATGAATCATTTATACCCACCACTTAGATTCAGCATTGATATCATGTCACATTTTCCTTATTTGTGTAAATTTTTTTCCTGCAGTACTGGGGATGGAACCCAGGGACATTCTACCTCTGAGCTACACCCCCAGCACTATTTTTCATCCTTTTTGAAACAGGGTCTCGCTGAATTGTGGAGGGCTTCACTAAGTAGTAGCTGAGCTTGTCCTTGAACCACGATCCTCCTGTCTCAGCCTCCTGAATGCTGGGATTACAGGCATTCGCCACCACATCCAGCTTTTAGTCTTTTTATTTTGAAACAGGGTCTCACTGAGTTGTAAAGGGCCTCACTAAGTAGCTAACGCTGTCCGTGAACCATGATTCTCCTGTCTAATTAATTTTTGTGGTACTGGGGCTTGAACCTACTAGGACACTCTACCTTTGAGCTACACCCTCAGCTGCACTTTATTTTCTATTTTGAAGCAGGGTCTCTCTTGGATGGCCTCACTACATTGCTGAGGCTGGCCACGAACCTGTGATTCTCCCATTTCAGCCTCTCGAGTGTTGGACTTACAAGTGTGCACCACCACACTCAGCTGAAATGATTTTTAATGCCTAGCAACAGAGGATCTATTGAATAAATTTTGCCCTAATTGTGCATTTGGATAGTGGTATTCCCCCTCTAAGCATATTCTTTAGAGAGAAGCAACTAGTTTTTAAAATTTTCAGAAAAGTCCTTCATAATGCATCTAAAATGAATGTGAACATAGGCCAGTGTTGAGGTTAGTGAAGGAGGATGAGAAGGAGGATCTAATGTGATCTCTTAAATAAGGTGGAGGTGGAGGAGGAGAGGGAGGGAGGGGGGAGAGAGGGAGGGGTGTCCCCAGCCTTTTTTTAAATTTGGAAACAGTCTCACTAAGTTCTTGACGGTCTCACTAAGCCGCTGAGGCAGGCCTCAAACCTTGATCCTCCTGTCTCAACCTCCCAAGTAACGGGGTTACAGGCATGTGCCACCATGCCTGGCTTGGAGAAAGATTTCTGCTGTTTATATTTTGAGTAGTTCTCTTTAATTTTTCTGGTTTTTATAACATTATTATTATTATTATCAGTTCCAGAGTAGGAAGATTTCTTGATAAATAATTATTCCTTATTACCTTTCTTAAAAAAATGGTCATGTGCTCTCAAATACTTATTGGAAATATAATATTGATGTAACTTTAACATTAACCACAGATATCGAGAGGCAATTCAGAAGTGGGATGAAGCACTACAGTTAACTCCAAACGATGCCACTCTTTATGAGATGAAATCACAGGTAAAAATTATGCAGCATTTTGCTTTCATTATGAAATTGTGCTATTTTTTCAGCAGTGATAAACCAATTTCAAATTGTAAACTTGATTTATTGAAAACTTGCTTACTCTGTTATTTATGGCTCCACTTTATGCATAAAGTTAGACATTCATTTGCATTCACAATGAAATTAAATATTAACCTAACTGTGATAAGACATAACTATGATACAATTTCAGCAAATGGATGTCTTTTAAAATTCATATGTGATCTCTTAAATAAATGGACCTCCAAGCTATACCCCCTGCCCTATTTTTTATTCTTTATTTTGAAACAGGGTCTCACTAAGTTGCGGAGGGCCTCACTAAGCAGCTGAGACTGTCTGCGAACCGCGATTCTCCTGTGTCAGCCTCCAGAAAGCTGAGATTACAAGCGTGAGCCACCACTCCTGGCTTCGATATGCGTATCTTAACAGATATTTTTCAGATAATGATCTCAAACATGAGACACATGCATTACTAGCTTTGATTTTAGTTTATTCAGGAAAACCGCAAATGAATTATATCTATTGACACAAACATTCATTTTGATACATTTAACTCTCAATCATAAGTCTATATCATGGCAGGATTTATGGTAAACTGTTTCAAGAGTTCGGTTTACAACCTGCTAATGTTGTTTATGTAAAAAATATCCTAGAATGGTAATGGTCCCAAAGATTCAACTCTTTTCTTTAGAATACAGTGTGGTGCATTCTCATAAACTCTCTAAGTTTTCTGGTTTGTATGATTTGAGAAGCCCAGTTGTGAGGAGGCCTATAATTTTTATTCAGTATCAATAGGATGACTGGTTGAACAAATTAATTTACATATTGTTAACACTAAAACATGGAGTTTTCTAAAAAACACATTGTAAGTGTTTAAACACATTTGTAAGGGGAATAAATAGAAGTGAAAGTAGTTGTTCAATTGTTCTGAGAAGCTATGGCAGAAATAGAATTGACTTAGATTTGACCAGATAGACATAGAGTTCAGTAATTAGAAAGTATCTTCATAGTATTTTAGGAGTAAAAAGAGGACTAAAATTCCTGACCCTGAATGACAAAGGAGGGGGGAAAGAAGAAGAAAGAAAGAAAGAAAGAAAGAAAGAAAGAAAGAAAGAAAGAAAGAAAGAAAGTCTTTATCCATCAGTAGTTTGCTTGTTTGTATATATTACTGACAGGGTTTTTTTTCTTTTTTTCCTCCTCCTCCTTCTTCTTGGCATATAGGTCCTAATGTCTCTTCATGAGATGTTCCCAGCAGTTCATGCAGCAGAAATGGCTGTACAGCGAAATCCACATTCATGGGAGTCTTGGCAAACTTTGGGACGTGCCCAGCTTGGATTGGGAGAGATAGTCCTGGTAAGGAAGTTGGATTATTATAATGAGGAAATTTTAAGTTTATTTTGACATACACTTGATCAACTAAACCAAAAGAGAAATAGCTGTTTATCAAATCTTTGCAGGAAATAAATAGAAAATTACCTCTTAAAGATTCTAATCCATCTGGGCGTGGTGGCACATACTTATAATTCCAGTATTTAGGAGTTTGAGACAGGTGAATCATAGTTTTGAGGACAGCCTCAGCTACTTAGTAGGAGGTCCTCTGCAACTTAGTGAGAACTTGTTTCAAAATAAAGAATAAAAAAAAATAGGTCTGAGGCCCCTGGGTGGTTCCATCCCCATTACCCCCCTAAAAAAAAAAAAAAGATTTTCATTCATAAACACAGATCAAAGCTTTTACTGAATATGTTTTGTGATTATAAATAACAATGATATCAGGTTCAGACTATTTTTAGTTATTTTGCATCAATAAATTAAAAACAAAAATTAATTGTGTGTTGTGTGTTGTGTGTGTGCGTGTGTGTGTGTGTTTACCAGGAATTGAATATTGAACCCAGGGGTCTGAATTCTACCTTCAAGCTACATCCCCAGCCCTACTTTTTATTATTTATTTTGAAACACAGTGTAAGTTACAGAGGGCCTCACTAAGTAACTGAGGCTGGCCACAAACCTGCGATCCTTGTGTTTCAGTCTTCCAAGTACCAGGATTACAAGCATGCACCACCATGCCTGGCTAAAAACAAAAATGTAATATGAAACTTTAGCATTTGGTAAACTATTTAAATAGACAAAAAGTAACTTTTAGCTTTTTTCTTTGGATCACTGAATTTACCTCATTATAAAATTGTATCATCATGGAGATAAAACCACCAATAGGTTTTATAGGAGAAGGAAGAAAGAATGTAGGACAGTCATGGTGGTAAATATTTTGTTGTTGTTGTTTTACAGTACAGGGGATTGAACCCAGGAGCGTTCTGTCTCTGAACTACACCCCCAGCCCTATTTTTTTATTCTTTATTTTGAAATGGGGTCTCATTAAGTTGTGGAGGGCCTCTCTGAGTAGCTGAGGCTGGCCATGAACATGGGATCCTCCTGTCTCAGCCTCCCTTGTATTGGGATTACACGCATGCACTACCACTCATAGCTGGTGGTAAATATTTAAACTGAAACTTGTTAGGCTTAGTGAAGGGTAAGTGGGAAAGGGTAGAAGCTTATGAAAATGAAGAATTCATGTGTGAAGTTGTCTATATATGTTATTAAGTGTATTTCTCAACATGTTTGAACTCTACCTTGTAGGTAGTGAAGGCTAAATAGGTAAGAATTGGCTGTGGGCAAAGAATCTGAATTTTTCCAAATAAACAGTAAGCATATGAAGAGATGCTTAATATTGTTAGCCACAAGGGAACTACAGATCAAAACCATATCGAGTGGATAACTACTTCATATCCACTAGGGTGACTAAAAGATGGAGAAGATCAAGTGTTGATGAGGGTGTGGAGAAACTGGCACCATAATACCTTACTAGTGGGATGCAACTAGTAGGATGCTTCCAATGTGCTACAGTGTAGCAGTTCCTCAAAAAAGTAAAATATACAGTTATATGACATCACAGTTCTACTCCTACTCTTATACCTATAAGAAAAGAAGACAGCCATCCATACAAAAACTTCTACACAAATGTTCATAGAAGCATTATTTACAAGGCCAAGAAGTGGAAACTACTCAAATGCCATCAACTGATGGGTGGATGAGTAAAATATGGCATATCTATACAACAGAGTATTATCCAGCAATAGAAATAAAGTACTGATACACATTATAACATGGATGAGCCTTGAAAACAATGCGCCGAGTGAAATAAATCAGAAACAAAAGGCTACTTATGCTTTCATTTATATGAAATATAAGTAGTCCAATCTGTAGAGATGGAAAATAGATGAATAAACCAGATGTGGTGGTGCATACCTGTAATTCCATTACTTGGAAGGCTGAGATAGTAGGATCACAGGTTCGAGACCAGCCTTAACCCCTTAGCTAGACCTTGTTTAAAATAAAAAATAAAAAATTCTGGGAGAGTCCGGGCATGGTGGTGCACACTTGTAATCCCAGCTCTTGGGAGGCTGAGACAGGAGGATCACATAGGTTTGAAGCCAGCCTCAGCTACTGACTGAGGCTCTCAGCAACTTAGTGAGACCCTGTTTCCAAATAAAATTAAAAATAGGGCTGGGAGTATAGCCTGGAGGTAGAAAAGCTCCTGTATCCCGCCCCCAGTACCACAAACACAAAAATAAATAAATAAAATAAAAAGGGCTGGGAGATGAAATGTCCCTGGCTTTAATCTTCTATACCAAAAAAGAAGAAAGAAGAAAGAAGAAAGAGAGAGGAAGGGAGGGAGGGAGGAAGGAAGGGAGGGAGGGAGGGAGAGAGGGGAAGGAAAGGAAAGGAAAAGAAAGGAAATAAAGGAAAAAGGAAGTAGGTAAATGGTTGTGAAGCTGAGATTTTGGGTGGAAATGGAGAGTGATTGCTACTAATCAGTGTGGAGTTTCTCTTTGGGGTAATGAAATATTCTAAAATTTAGTGCCATGGTAGCTATATAACTGAATATACTAAGAACCACTGAATTATACATTTAAATGGGTAAGCTGTATTGCTGTTTTAAAATTTTATGAAATATGAGTAAATACTTTTTTGTCTTTTATAAGGCATTAGTTTTATATAATGAGGAGGTATTCATTTTTAACACTTTTTTTTTACATTCCTAGGACAGTTTTTTCTTAGAATATTAAAAACATATATAAGCATGTATAAGCCCATGATGCTAACCTATATTCTCTTATTTGCTGACTATACTGTTTATCTTTAAACAAAATTAAGTCATCAAGGTTTGATTGTATTTTTATTATTTGTTACAGGCTACCTAATTAAAAGATGTATTCATTGATAACTTTAAGAAATGTAACCAGTATTTTACCATACTCTCTTGGTTCCAGTTCCAAAACCCAGTTTACCCTTCAAACTCATACTACACTCTCCATTTACTATTTTGTATCTCTACCACTATATAACCTTCTCTTTATAATGGTCTCAAAAGGGCTGAGAACAGATGGTGTATCTGGCAGATTATGTGGAATTCTAAAACAAGTCTGTTTGTGTAAGGATCTTTTGTCCAGAGAGTAAGCATTCTTAGAGAGCAGTACACAGTAGATTTAGACCAGTGGTTCTTAGCTGGAGGATATTTTGCCACCCAGAGGATATTTGTCAGTGTCCAGAGACATTTTTGATTGTCACAGTAGTGGCTATAGTTCAGGGATGTTGCTGAACATCCTACGATACAAAGAATAGCCCCCTCCCCCAATAAAGAATCTAGTCCAAAATGTCAGTTGTGCTGAGGTTGACCTTGACCCAAACTGAAGTAGAAATCTTGTGGCTAAGCAGTACAACCCAGGAATAGGAACACGGACTCAAGAGGCCGAGCACCCGGGCTTGCATCCCAGCACCGCCACATTCCATCCGATGCCTTTGGTAACTGATCTCTCTGCTTCTGTAGATGAGGACCAAAAACAATAACCTACCACCTTAGGGTTATTGTGAGGATAGATGAATTAATACATGTAAGTCTTTGGAATAGCGCCTGGAATATAGTAAACACTCAGTAAATGTTAATATGGCTCAGTTTTAAACTCTTGGCTTCAATAGTATGTATTCCAGGTACCTTTATGATTGTGGGTTAGCCCAGAAAATCCCTAGTTTTATATATTTGCTGGTAAAAAGAGGCTAAACAATATATTTGCCTTATTTTAAACACTGGTATCAGTACCTTTAGTTTAATGGCTTTTAATACATCATTATTTTCAGCCACTTTTGCCCTTTTCTATAATTTTTTTTCAGTACTGAGGATTGAACCCAGGGGCATTCTACCTCTAGGCTACACTCCCAGCCCTATTTTTATTCTTTTTATTTTGAAACAGGGTCTCACTAAGTTGCAGAGGGCCTCGTTAAGTAGCTGAGGCTGGCCATGAACCAGGGTCCTCCTGTCTCAGCCTCCCAAGAACTGGGGTTATAAGCATGCACCACCACGCCTAATTTATAACTTGTTTTTTCACTCCAATGATTATACACTGGTTAGGAGAAAGCCCTAACTTCTGTCCTTTATGTTCTAATATACATTAACATAATACATTAGAAATATATATATATATGAGGTTAATCAATGAAAAAGCTACATTTGAATATGTATATACATGTGAATAAAACGTTAACCTGGAAATTCAGTATTGGGAAGGAGAGAAAAGAGGAAGTGGCAGGGGTGAGGAAGGGCACCAAGTACTGTGTGAATATATGCCACTGTCAACATGATCCACATTATGATGTGAGACTATAGTGCACCCATAAAATAAAATTAAAATGAAAAAGAAAGCATATATATGTGTATATATACATACATATAGATATATACGTGTGTGTGTGTGTGTGTGTGTGTGTGTGTGTGTGTGTGTGATTGTATTAAACAATTTTAGAAACAAAAAGAAGTGAAGAACTCTCACCTATTTTTTTTCAGGCAATTCGAAGTTTCCAAGTAGCCCTTCACATCTATCCAATGAACCCTGAAATATGGAAAGAAGACCTTTCTTGGGCAAGAACACTCCAGGAGCAACAGAAGGTAGCACAGAGGATTAAAAAAAGTGAAGCACCACCTGAAGTAACACATATTTCACCAAAGTCAATTCCCGACTATGACTTTGAAAGTGATGAGATTGTTGCTGTTTGCGCAGCTATTGCTGAAGAGCAGAAGACAGCTTCAGCAAATAAAACAATGGTCATTGTGTCAGCTTCTGGGACTGTAGAGACTGTAACTGAGAAGGAAGATGGTGTGTCCCCGCCAGACGGCTCTGTTTTTATCAAAGCTCGATGAAGCAGTATGCATAGAGGAGTTATTTGAATCTCTGTTTTTGATTGCTACTTAGAGTTTAGACGTAGGGACAATTACTTCAGAGAAAGAGGGAAAAACTCCTGTTTGCAAAATAAGTTTTTAGATGAGGCATATAAAAACTAAATGGTAAAATTCTTGTATAGTGTTAAGACTATGCTTTGATAAGTTATAATTTATACTTCTTAAGAATAAAATTGAGTAAAATGTGCTTTGGTTGATGAAATTAGTTTAATTTGAATATATCAATGAATACATTTTAAGGACACAACCTGAAAAGTGTATTCTGTTAAAATGTTGATCTGTTGATTCGTTTTATGATAAAGTAAGTGTGATTTCTTTCCCTCCTAGAAATAGACTGCATATTTCAATTCATGTTTACATTTTTCTTGCTTCACTAAAGTAAGTCTTCAAAAGAATTGAAGGTATTTACATTCATTTTGATTCAAAGTTATTATTTGGTTATATATAGAATTTTGAAAGCTTGTCTGACAATGCATGCAAGTGTGTACATTTTGAACATTTTCCTGAAGTTTATTTTTATTTTGATTGTGCTTCCATTCTGAGTTTAAAGTTATAGCAGTGGTAGCTGTCTTCAGCATTTGTTAAATGTGTGAAATACCAATAAATGTCAGAGTGATGATTTTTTTTTTAAATTATGGTAGTCCGTACCACAAGTGGGTCATTTTAAAAATATGTGGGTACTTTTAAAAATGAATGGCTTTTGCAGACATGTTATAACAAATTGTATTCCTATATTATTCTAACCAAATGTATTATTTCTTTTCCTTATTTTTAGATGCTTTAAAAAAAAACCTGAAAATACTTACTCCATAATTGTAACTTTCTAGTTAATGATTTAGGATGATTATTCCAGATAACTTTTTTTGGAACTCTCCAATGAAATGGAAAATAATTAAATTTTCAATTGCTAACATATTTCTAAAAATAAAAAAAGTAGAATGTTACTGTTAAAGTGCCAGTGAGTGAGTAACTGAAACAAAAAATACATAGAAACTGGAATGTGATTTATAGTATAATCCCATGATTTTGAGAAGGATATATTAAAGAAGTAGTTTATTGAAGGCCATATTCATAAACCAATATTATCATTGCTAATGTGATTTATTATTTTTATACTATATATTATAATACAATTATTTAGAATTGCTGGGCTCTATTATTTCTGATACTCAGGAAGATATTGATGTAAAATTAATTTTATCTCTTACAGATGAAAGCTACTTTATGTTAACGTATCATACCTAACACTACTGGAACATGTAAATAATGGTCTTTTTGTGAGGATGATTTTTAAAAATTTTGTTTTAGTAGGATACTTTTTTTTCGGAATTGGGAAATCAGCACTTGCCTTAAAAAGTACCATATTTTCCCCTAACTTATATATCAGAAAGTGCTGGTTAGAAAAAGCAGTTTTACAGTAATAAAAATATTAATTATTTGATTTTGTTTAACAAGAAATATCCTCAAAGGGTAGGTACGTATCTAGAGAAGTGATTAGTCAATATTTGGTATGTTGTTTTTTTGGTAATGGGTGTTTATTGTGTAATTTGTGAATAAATAGTTTTTTTGCACTTTAAAGGCTTTCCTATTATTTTTTGTTGTTAGCTTTTGAAAAATTAGATTGGTTTTCTTAATTTCTTATGTGAGAGAATAATATATACTCAGCACCTTACATGGTTTCTCACACATAAAGTGCTCAGTAAATGCTACCTGTTTCTGTGAATAGCTTGAATTAATTTGGAGATACTTCCATTTCTTCTAATTTTAAGAAAGAACTTCTTCCTGATCCATTTTTTATCTGTAAATGAGAGATCACTACTTCTGATTTTATAGGGCTGCAGTTGGTTTATCAGTTGGAGATCATTTGTGGCATAAGGTCTGTGTCTCAACTTCAAAAAAGGCAAGACCCAGCACAGAGTGCCTGTAGCCACTAGACTGTTAAAGAATCTATTGTTTTCTCTCTCTGCCTTGTCATTCGTAGGCCAGGGTAGCCTTGTCTCTCCTCAGATATAAGATATTCAGTAGATCTGTAAATTGGAGGAAAAAAAGAATAGTGAGTATGAAGAAGGAAGGCCCCTGACAATGCTATTAGCTAAAACTTTTCCATTCATGAAGATAAAAATGTATCTGTTATTTTGCAGGGATGCAAATACACATTCATAGTAGTTTACCAAGCTTATTATTTATAATAAATATTTATGAATCTTGAGAAAATGTTCATAGTAGTGATGCAATTATTGATTTTTAATGTTTTTTTCTGAATTGGCACTGTTTAGTGTTCATATTATGTTGAATAATATTTGTATTCTGCTTGAAAACTATATATCATAGACACTCATGTGTCAGAATACTACACATTGAAACTATGCTTGATAACTTGAGACTCAATTCTCTAGTAAACAGCTTCCTAGATTATAGAGTATTTATCTTAAGCTAAGAAATTCTACAAAAACATTGAAAACTCATGCAAGATACACATTACAGAACCCAGATTTACTGTAGCTGGGGCCTGTATACAAATCTAATGGTAGTTTTTTAAATATGCAAGTCTTTTAAATTGTAAAACTGTAATCATTTCTTAAAATAAAAAGGCTTTGTCTCAGAAAACTAGTCATAACTGAACAGCACAGACTTTTTTCTTTTAAGTGGTGCACTGTAATCATACGTTTTGATGAAGTTCAGGGTGATAGAGGCACACATGCACACAGTACTTTTTGATCCCCCTCCCTCCCCACATTCCCACGCTCAACACATTTATTAGCTTTGATAAGTTTGTGAATGGGGAAGAACTATGAGAATTCCCTTTAAAATTAGGAACAAGACAAGGATGCCTACTACCCACTCCTTTTCAATATAGTACTCAAAGCTGTAGCCAGAGCAATAAGACAAGGAAATCAAAGGAATACAAATAGGAAAAGAAGATCAAAAACCATCTCTATTTGCAGATGACATAATCTTAGAAGACCCAGTAAACTCAATGAAAAGACTTAGAACGGATTAATAAATTCATCAAAGTGTGTGAATACAAAATAGATCTAATAATATCAGAAGATTTTCTATATGACAACCATAAATCCACTGAAAAATCCAGAAAACATTTTATATTTTAATAATCTTAAAAACAATAAAATACTTAGGAATAAATCTAACCAAGAAGGTAAAAAAGACCTCTACAATGAAAATTATGAAGTCAGACGTGGTGGCGCACGCTTGTAATCCCAGCATTCGGGAGGTTGAGACTAGAGGATCCCAGTTTGTGGACAGCCTCAGCTACTTAGTGAGGCCCTTTGCAACTTAGTGAGACCCTGTTTCAAAATAAAGAATAAAAAGTAGGGCAGGGGGTGTACCTCGGAGGTCGAATGCCCCTGGGTGGTTACATCCCTAGACCTGCAAAAAAAAAAATTATGAAACATTAAAAAAAGAAATTGAAGAAGATCTTAGAAGGTGGAAGGATCTCCCATGCTCTTGGATAGGCAGAATAAATACCAAAATGGCCGTCCTCCCAAAAGTGGTATACAGATTGAATGCAATCCCCATTAAAATACCATGATCATTCTTCACAGATATAGTAAAGTCAGTCCTTAAATCTATTTGAAACAACAAAAAATCCAGAATAGCCAAAATAGTTTTCAGCAATGAAAACCAGCTTCTGTTTGTCATGGAAGATTTTTATTTTTAATTTGAGAGAGAGTTTTGCTGGGTAGGAAATTGGGGGCTGCAAGTTGTTTTCTTTTAGAGTTTGGAATATGTTACTCCAGGCCCTTCTGGCTTTCGTGACTTGGTTTGGCAAGTCTTGAATGATTTCTAATTGGTTTGCCTCTGAACGTCACTTGGTCTTTTGTTTTTGTTGCCTAGTTTGATCTCTCCCCGTTCACCACGATTGGGTAGCCTGTGATGATCCTGAAGATCCTACTAGTTGGGTCTAGTGCTAAGTGCAGTTCTCACCCAAAACTTTTCACTGATGCAGAGCCTGAATCTGTCTGAGCCTCTCCTATATCCAACAGCAGACTTCACCCCCACCATCCTGTTGAAATGCAGTCCCAGACCCAGGGAGTTTATCACAGCTGTCTGAGTCCCTGGGGGCCCTGAGCTGGGTGTTCACCTGCTGGGACAGTGGCTTCACTTAAGGTTTTGCTATGCAATGATCTGGATTTCTGGAAGGCATGGTAAGCTTCCCCACCTTTGCTGGATTGAAAAGTAAAGTCTCAGACCCAGGGTGTTTATCATGACTGCATGAGTCCCTGGGGGATGCTGCGCTGAGCTTTTCCCCCCGCAGGAACCAAGGCTTCATTTATGGTGTTTTTGAGCGCTGGTCTAGATCCCTGCTGCAAGTTGTAGCTGATGTTTGCGCAGGAGGAACGGATGACCCTCAATTCTGATGACCTGCAGCTGCCCACTTCAGGTCCCTGCTTGCCCTCCTGTTCATCCCTGGATTTGGGTACAGCGAGGCAAGATGGTGCTGGTGTTGTGCCCACAGCCACAAGGTGTGCGGGTTTCCCCTTCAGTGCTCTGGATCCCTGGAGGGCGCAGCGCCACCACTGCTGCGAGCTGCAGCCCATGTGTGCGCAGGAAGAACTGATGGCCCACAACTCCGATGATCTGCAGCTGCTCACGTCAGGCTTGGCTGTTTTCCTGTTTGCCTCTGGAGTCGGGTGAAGTCGGGGCAGTGAGGCACGATAGTGCCACTTGTGGCGCCTGCCACAGCAAGGCAGGTGAGTTTTTCTGCTCTCTGGTCTTTCTTTTTCTTCAGCCTTGTACCTATTGTGTTATTCCTCTACTGGTAGTATTTTCTGGTTTTGTAAAACACTGTTTCCAAGGCAGTGGAGAGCGAGTGTCAGCAGGACTGGTATGTGCTGCTTCCTGTGCTGCTGCCCTCGGTTACCATCTTCCTGGAAGTACCCTTTTTTTAATTTTTGAAACAGGGTCTTGCTAAGTTGCTAAGGCTGGCCGCAGACTTATAGTTGTCCTGTCTCCTTCCCAAGTACTGGGATCATAGGAGTATGCCATCATACCCAGCTTCTAATACCGTTTAAAGAGTGTACATTTTAAATCTTCCAATTAGTATTTTTTTATGATTGTGCTATTGTTTGCTAAGGATGTTCTGCTTGAAAGTTTTTATTTTTAACTTTTATGATTAGGTGTGTGATCCATTTTAAGTCAACTTCTATTTATGGTATACAATAAAGGTTGAGGTTTATATTTTGGAATCTAGCTATTCAAACAATCTATTGAAAAGCCTATCTTTTCCCATTGGATGCTCTGGCCTACTTTGCTCCCCCCACCCATTTGCTTAGATAGTCTTCCCTTCTCAGCTGTTTCATATACATTTTAGAATTGGTTTATCTATGTATACATAAAAACTCACTGGCATTTTGATTGGAATTATGTTGAATATGTACTCAAGTTTGGGAAGTATTGCCGCTTTAATGATGTCTTCAAATCCATTATCATGGCATAACTCTGATTGCTTTTGGTCTGATTTCTCGTAGTAAAGTTTTTTAGTTTCCACCAAATAAGGCTTGCCTATTTTTTGTTAGGTCCATTTGAAATATTTTACATTTGTGATACTGTTTTTAGATTTTAATTTTAATGTGATAAATATTTCATAGAACTATGATTGGGTTTTGTGTATTGATCTTGTAGCTTACAATCCTGATAAGTCCATTTACTAATTGCATTAGCTTTTTGGTAGATTCCTTATGATATTCCATATACATTATTGTGCCTTTGTGAAAAATGATAGGTTTCCTTCTTTCATAGTCTTCTCTTGTCCTACTACACTTGCTAGAATCTCCAGTACTGTGTTAGACAGTAATTCTGGTAATTCTTGCCTTATTTAAATTTTTATTCTTTTACCCTTAAGTATGATGATTGCTGTACATTTCTTATACATGTCCTTTATTAAACTGAGGAATTTTCTTTCCTAATCTGTTAGGCACCATTTATCATGAGTGGGTGTTAAATTTTGTTAAATATATTTCTGGCATCCATGAAAAGATCATATATTTCTCCTATTATCTTTATATTATGAATTACATTCATTTTTCAAATATTAAAACAACTTCATTTCTGGGATAAATTCTACTTAGTTATAATAGATTATCTTTTTTTTTTTTTTTTTTTTTTTTTTTTTGCGGGTCTGGGGATGGAATCCAGAGGCATTTGACCTCCGAGCTACAGCCCCTGACCTATTTTTTATTCTTTATTTTGAAACCAGGTCTCACTGAGTTGCAGAGGGCCTCACTAAGTAGCTGAGGCTGTCCGCGAACTGCGATCTTCCAGGTCTCAGCCTCCCAAATGCTGGGATTACAAGCATGCGCCACCATGCCGGGCTAATAGATTATCTTTTTTAGATATTGCTTAATTCGCCGGGCGTGGTGGCGCACTCTTGTAATCACCGCGCTTGGGAGGCAGAGACAGGAGGATCGCGCAGGTTCGAAGCCAGCCGTGCTGGCTTAAGAGACCCTGTTTCCAAAAATAAAATAGGCCTGGGAGTGTAGCGCGGGGGTAGAAGGGCTTCCAGGAACTCCAGTACCACCCCCCCAAAAAAAGATATTGCTTAATTCACTTTGCTAATATTTTATTAAATATTTTTGTGTCAATTCATAAGGATAATAGCCTGTAGTTTTCTTTTACTATAATGTCTTTGTCCAATTTTCAAATTAGGTTAGTGCTGACCTCATTTTGAAAAAGTTGGGAAGTATGCCACTTAACTCTTTTCTTTAATGGTTTCTATAGAGTTGGTATTATTTTTTTCTATAATGTTTAATAAAACTCAAATGAAGTTGCTTAGGTCTAGATTTTTTTGGTTAAGGTTTTTAATTAAAAATTCAGTTTTAAAAATAGCTATCATGGAGCTGGGTGTGGTGGCACATGCTTATAATCCCAGTGCTTGGGAGGCTGAGACTGGAGGATTGCACAGGTTTGAAGCCAGCCTCAGCTACTGAGTGAGGCTCTCAGCAACTTAGTGAGACCATGTTTCCAAATAAAGTATAAAATAGGTCTGGGAGTATAGCCCGAAGGTAGAAAAGCCCCTGGGCTCCACCCCCAGTTCCACACACACACACACAAAAATAGCTATCATGTAGATATGATAAATTATGTCACTTGGAGTGACAGTATGGTTTGATTTAAATCAGGATCAAAAAGCATCCATTCATTGCATCTATTGATGTTTCTTATTCCTACACGTTTCTTTTATTCTTCAGTTTGTTTTTAAAGGAACTGGATCATTTGTCTTGAAAATATATTTCACATTTTATAAATTGAAACTGCGTCCTACCATGTATTATTACTTTTCCTCTGTACCTATCTTTCCTATAAAGACTTAAACCTTAAGGTTCTTAGGTCTTAAGACTTGATCAGATCCATTCACTTTGGCAAGAATACATCAGGGGTGACCTGGGGTACTTTTGCCAGAAGTTCAATATTTCTGGCTATTTCCTTCTCTCTCTAATGTTAGCAGCTACTGATTATCACTGTCTAGATTCATTTTTTTCATTACAGGCTAAAAATGGTGATAAAGCTGTTAGTATTTTGGTACTAGAAAACCTTAAAGAGAAACTTCCCCGCATCAACCATTTTCTTACTCTGGGAAACATTTTACATAGTGAAGGCAGTTTGTATAATAAAGACTTAGTTCTTTTTCTTTATTTGCTGCTTTTTAAAAAAATAATGAGCTTGATCCCTAGTATTCTTCAAAGGTCACCAATGAGGCATCTTGTTGTGTGATTACAAAGTCATTTATGGAAGACATATTTGATATATTTTAATCTCTGCAGTTATTTTTCTTACTAGTGCTAATTATATTCTGAGCTGTAGTAGGTAAAACAAAGTGGTTCTATCAATTTTACACTCCCATTTAGAAATGAAATTTCTAAAGAACACTTGGTATTTTCAGGCTTTAATATTTTTAAAATATTGGTATATGAGAGTAAATCATTGTAGTTTTACTGCTATTTATTATTTTTTAAAATTTTAGAACATGATTGGCATTTCTTGCTATAGGTAAGTTCATCTCATTTGCATTTCCCCCATATATTTAGCATTTCTGCTTTCCCTATAATTTTTTAATTTTTATTGGTACATTGTAGTCATACATCTTAATGGTATAAAAGATGATGGAGACATACATGCACACATCACCCAATTAGCCCTTACCCAATTCCTGCTCCTTCCCCGCTTCTCCTTGCCATGCTTGGCTTAGTGATTGACTTAGATATGTTTGTTTAAGTACATCATGTGCTTTAGACAATTTCTTTCTTCCCTCCTCCCATCCCCTCAGTTAGGTCGCCTTGTTTGCTCATCTATAGGATCTCCTCCCCCTATACTTTTATTTTCAGTCTATAATCATTATTTAATAACTATGTTATTATTACACATAGTTGACTTCACCTACAGTACTTATTTTGCCATTCTTAGGCTTCTCTTTGTTTTTCATGGAGCCAATAATTGCCTTGTTTTATAATTTTTTATCTTGCATGTATATATTACTAATTTTCCATAATTATCTCACAGAACTACAATATTCCTTTCAGTAAAGCCAAAGTATCAAAGTATCAAAGAGCTTTTCTTTTTCTAAGTCTTAGAGACATGCTGGAGCCCCTTTCCTGCCTCGGTCTGGTTTTCCCATGATCTTGGCTGCTGCAGAGCCGGAGCTTTGAGCTCGCTTTCATTATTCTTATCATTTTCTTCGCTTCTCCTTTTATTGAGTCCCGTTTTACGCTTTCTTAAGAAAAAACAATGCTTATGTAACTGTTCTGATTTTAATGTGTGGAGTTGCTGTGGTTAATAGTACTTAGAGTATCTGGACACAGCGGTACATGCCTGGAGTCCCAGCTACTTGGGAGGTCTTGGTAGGAGGAGCACTTAAGCCCATTAGTTTGAGACCAGCCTGGGCAACACAGCGAGATCCTGTTTAAAAAAAGAGAGAGAGAGAAAAATAAATATTTGCCTTAGGATATAGGTATATTTGGTGTTCTCTTCTGTCTTCTTTCATGGGGGGGACTGGAGTGTATAGCCAAGAAAAAGAATGAATGAATGGTAGAGATGTTGATGTTGATATAAGGACCAGGGGCCCAGGCTCCATTACCTTTCTTTGCTTCTAATCTGTTGCTAAAGCCCGAACTGTGTTCCCAATACAAAGAGAAGTCCATGATCAGAAGTCAGTATCCTTTATCTGGTTCCACTTCTAATATACTGAGAGGGCAATCATAAGATTATAATTGCAGGATCCTAGACAGAATCTTAAGTTTGGATGTGGTGGGAAGGCCATGAGGTGGGGAGAATGGTGAACTAAATATCATGGCTTATTTTGTTCTGAAATCAGTATAAGTTGTTTAGGAAAAAATAGATGCCTTGTGTAAAATGAGTTTTTCTACATTGACATTTGAGGCCAAAAGTCACAGATCACAGTAAATATTGCTGCCTCTGGATTTTTCCAGAGGCTCTTATTGTTTGTGGCCCCAAGAGAAAACTTGTGGAGAGGGCTTGTTGTCACTTGGGAAAGGACTCTTGATTCCATGGTCTCCTGGTTAATGCACCAATTTCATATTAGTAGTAACCTCACTACCTTGCCTAATGTACTTGATCTAATTGGTTAGATTATCTTAGATTTTGAGATAAGTGTTATAAGTACCTTCTTGTCGTATTACATCCTATTGGGACTAAGTAGGATTTAACACCAGCAAACTAGATAATTGGAATTTTCCTGTCCAGAATTCTGAGGCTTTCCAAATGGTCCAAACAAGTGTCCCCAGCAATAAACACCAGCATGAACAACAAAAAAATAGTATTTGCATTATAAAGCTATTCATTCTTTCAAATAATTATGGAATATACCACTGAACAGGCTAAATAAAATCTTTCCTTTTGGATGTTTCTTTTTTCTTAAGTATAAGTCAGACTCAACAATAAAATGGACTGAATTTAACAAATTCATTTGTTGAATCTCTGACCTTCAATATAACTGTTTTTGGAGATAAGGCCATTTGGGAAGCAATTAAGATTAAATAAGATCAACAAGGGTGAGATCCAATCCAGTATGTTTGGTGTCCTTATAAGAAACACACACACACACACACACACACACACACACACACACACACTCCAGAGATGTGCACACACACGGAGAATGCCATGTGAAGCCACATTGAGAAGGTGGCCATTTGCAAGCCAAGGAGAGAGGTCTCAAAGGAAACCAACCTTGAAAACCAACCAAGGAAAATAATTTTTCCTTAGACTCCAGCTTCTAAAGCTCTGCAACAACAAATTTCTGTTGTTTAAGCCAAACAGTTAGTGGGATTTTATTGTAGTAGCTTTAGCTAATTAATGCAAACATGTAGCCCAATTAAAAACTGGACAAAGGACTTGAATAGACATTTCTCCAAAGAAGATACACAAATAGCTAATAAGGATATGGGTAGATTCTCAATACCCTTAATCATTAGAAGAACACAAATCAAAATCACTGTGAGATACCACTTCACACCCATAGAATGACTATAGTAAAAAAAGAAAAAGGACAGATAATAACACATGTTGACAGGATATAGAAAAGGTGAAACTCTTGTACATTTCTGGTAGGAATGGAAAATGGTACAGTCATGTGGGTAAAAACAGCCTGGCGTTGTCTCAAAACATTGAACTTAACTTGCCATATGTCCCAGCAGTTTAACTCCCAAATATATGTCCAGAGGAATTGAAAACTATTTTCATACCAAAAAGTTATAAAAATGTTCATAACAGCAGTATTCACAATAGCCAAAAAGCAAAAATGACCCAATGGCCATTGACTGATGCATGGATAAAGAACTATGATATAGCCACACCGTGAGATCCTATTCAGCCCATAATAAGGAAGTATTGATTCATGCTGCAACATTAATGAGCCTTGAAAACATTATTCTAAGTTAAGCTAGACACAAAAAGCCACATTTTGTGTGATTTCATTTGTATAAAATGTCCAGAATAGACAAATCCATAGATAGGTAGTGGTTGCCAGGGCCTGGAAGAGTGGAGAATGGAAAGGGACCAAAAATGGGTGTAGGATTCTTTATTGAGATGATGAAAATGTTCTGGAATTAGATATCAGTGATAGTTGCCCAACTTTGTGTACATATTAGAATATTTCAGAGGGTATATGCTTCGAAGGATAATTCTATGGTATATAATTATGTCATTGTTCTGGATGGTGAATGTGAGGTAAAAGATGAATGGCATTATGCCTGGAGTAGTAATAGTGCTCACTCATGAATGAAACTTGTTTTTCCCCCATGACCATGGGTGAAGGGTAGATATGAATTCATTTACATATAAATCTCGGAGTTGTCACTGGTGCCATGTTCACAAAAGCAAAGTAAAATCCTTATTCACGAGTAGACTATTCTCTGAAACTCTGAAACCATTGTTTTTTGGGCTTTGGTTAGAATGGTGACATAGAACGCTTTTTTTTTTTTCTTTTTTTCTTTTTTTTTTTTTGGTTGTACTGGTGGTGGAACCCAGAGGCTTTCTACCTCCGGGCTATACTTCCAGACCTTTTTTATATTTTATTTGAAAACAGGGTCTCACTAAGTTGCTGAGAGCCTCACTAAGTAGCTGAGGCCGGCTTTGAACCCGTGCGATCCTCCTGTCTCAGCCTCCCAAGCGCGGGGATTACAAGCGTGCGCCACCACGCCCGGCTACATAGAACGTTTTTGACGTGTTCCTTGCCTGCTCCTTTTCTGAGCCATTCTGTTCTTACCTTAGCTGAGAATCACTGCGCCAGTAGATCTGTGAGGGCGACAGATCTGTTTTCCTGATGTCATCCTGTTTTCCTGATGTCATCCAATAATATCCTGTTTTCCTGATGTCATCCAATAATATCGTTAAAAACTCGCAAATAGAGGAGGATCACACGAGTTCGAAGCCAGCCTCAGCTACTTAGTGAGACCCTGTTTCCAAATAAAGTATAAAAAAATAGGTCTGGGAGTATAGCCTGGAGGTAGAAAGCCTCTGGGTGTGCTGGGGCCTCCGAGGCCGGGATCGGAGCCTGCCAAGGGGTTAGGCCGGTGCTGGGGCCAGCGAGGCCGGCATCGGAGCCTGCCTTGAGGCATGACCAGTGCTGGGGCCTCCGAGGCCGGGATCGGAGCCTGTCAAGGGGTTAGGCCGGTGCTGGGGCCAGCGAGGCCGGCATCGGAGCCTGCCTTGAGGCAAGGCCGGTACTGGGGCCTCTGAGGCCAGGATAAGAGCCTGTCAAGGGGTTAGGCCGGTGCTGGGGCCAGTGAGGCCGGCATCGGAGCCTGCCATGAGGCATTACCAGTGTTGGGGCCTCCGAGGCCGGGATTGGAATCCTGCCAAGGGGTTAGACTGGTGCAGGGGCCAATGGCCAGCATCGGAGCCTGGCGTGAGGCAAGTTCACTCCTGCGGCCTCCAAGGTCGGGACCAAAGCCAGCTTAGGGGTTTGACCGGTTCAGGGGCCAGCGAGACCAGAACTGGGTCCTCCCATGAGGCAAGGCCGCTGCGTGAGCCAGCGAGGTCTGGATCAGTCCACTGAGTAGCCAGGCCACTACTGGGACCATCAAGAGTGAGATTGGTACTTGCAACGCAGCATGCACAGAGAAATATCGCAGAAAATATAAATCAGACGCTTCTCTTAATCAGCAATAACTAGGAGGAAAAGGGCAACAGGAAGAGGTTGAGCTATAGAAAGGGCCCTATAGTGAAGCAACTAATGTGACCAATCAGAGGGTATGTAATACTGGAGGACGGAGCCTCTTTAAAATGCAGGAGGTACATAAACAAATGTATCAAAGTAAATCACCAAAGAAGTGTGGGATGGAGGGAGGGGGAGGGAATGGGACGGGGGCTGGAGGAGGGCTAATTGGATGATGTGTGCTTGTATATCCTCTCAAGTCTTGTACTCCAATGTGATTGATATATGACTACAATGCACCAATTTAAAAAAATAAATTAATTAAAAAAATATTCAACAGTAAAAAAAAAAACAAAACATAAAAACATGTATGTTAAAATCCTGGTCTAAAAATAAATATAGACTCAATGTGGAAGACTAAAAAAAAAAAAAAGAAAGCCTCTGGGTTCCACCCCAGTAACCCCCCCCAAAAAAAAAAAACCTCGCAAATAGCAAATTGTGACTTCACTCCTAGAGCTAATTTATCCTTGAAGTGTACCCCTAAGTGTAATAGGCAGAGTCAACACCACCCAGGAGCTTTTTAGAAATATAGACACCCCAGAAGTACTAAATCGGAAATTGTGTTTTCATAAACTCATCAGATGATTTGTGCAGGCTAAAATATGAGAAGCACTGAGCCAGAGAGATTACAAAAAGGAAGGACCAAAAGTTTATGCTCATCTTCTGTAATAATTATTTGAATACTTTACATGTAGCTAGTTAAGTGCAATGCTGTCTCTTCCATACTAGCTGGTGACTCTGAGTACACCTATCACTCATACTGTGTTTCTTTTCTTTTTGTCTTTTTTGGTGCCAGGAATTGAACTTAGGATTTTGTGCAAACTAAAGCAAGCGCTCTACCACTGAGCCCTCTACCCAGCCTCCATATTGCGTTTCTAAATCTGTTTTCTACTATGTGATTTAACGCCCCTTCCTAGTCTTGCAACTTTTCTTTAATAATTTAAAATTATTGAAAAATAAATTTGAAAAAGAATATAGAAGATGGCTTGAAACAAAAACCATACAAGTTTTCTAAAATTAAGGATATGGAACTCAGCTTGAATGCATTTATTTATTATAATTCCCAAAATAGTTTCCGTTGGTATAACTACTTCTTAAAACCATATTGACATCAAGCTCAGAATTTAATCACAACCAAGCAATTCACAAAAACACTTTAAGCAACAAAACATGCTTAATGGTTCTTTGAGAAAGGTCTTTCAAATATGTGTTATAGGGTCACACAAAACTGTCAGAAAGTGACCCTTACATGCCAACATTCTGTACTCTTTTATGGTAAAACTCTTGACATATGTAAAAGGAAAATGCAATCACATCTGAGGTCCTTGCACATATCAGAATAAAGTCTTTATCTTCCTTTTAAATTTTAAAGGATATTCTAGGTCATTCCTTAGGGAAGCAAAACCATACACACATTTAAGGGAAAACAACTGCCTAGACTTTTTTATTTTTATATTATATACTTCAATTATGAATAAATAAAGCCACAATTTTGTTATATTTTTAAAAGTACCAATTAGTGGGGACAATGGTTGAAAATATTTTCCATTATGTTAGGTTCTCCTGAAGTCACAGTTTTCTGGGTAAACAAATGGTATGTCACTAAAATTTCTAAAATTTTTTCCACTATTATGCATAGTTTGAAATGAACTATAATATTTTGAACTGTAACTTTCGCATCTTAAGTGTTATTTTTCTTTTATTCTTTTGACAATACTAAACTCTTTCTCCAAAAAGTTTATATCTATTTTATAGATATTAGTTTCAGTGTGAATTTTCAACATCTCAGCCTGAACTTGTTTATAAAAAAAATATCCAACATCTGTAACTTCAGCTAGTTATACTGAGAGGGGAGGTTGGGATTACCATAATTTTATTATACCATGTATTAACAATAAACCTTCTCACAGAGAAGAAAATATTTTAAATACCTTAAATCATATTTACAACAATAAAAATTCACATTTCATGCTTTAGCGAGACACTTAAGTCAGCCATAAAGAGGCCCTCATAGTTTATTGGAATTGAGCCCTTCCAGAACCTGGACCCTGCAGTGTGCCAAATAGAAAGCTCTTGCTCTTAGGAAAATGGCCTAAGGTCTGCCATTCTCCTATCCAGTAGAAAAATGGAGGGTGGCTCCTCCCAGCCATCATGTCGCGACCTCCTCTGTAGCTGGGTGGCGACCAGTGTGCTTCAGGCTTCGGGACTCCTGTGAATCAACTTGATTGTCTGCAAAGTGCTTGGCTCCAGCGAGTCGCAGGGCCCAGGCGTCCCTTCTAGAGCTCAGCCACAGGCTTCCCTGGTGTGTCTACTGCACAGGATCATGGAAGGTTCTGAAAACGGTTCTGCATTTCCTTTCCTAGCTGCTATATACATTTTTCGGACACGTTCAGTGTTTCGCTGGGAAAGGTGACTTGCAGGGAGCTCCCCTTGGGAGCAGGCACCTCCCCGGCCCTCCCACCAACCTCGTCCATCAGGAAGACGCCCTCGGAGTCCTGGCCCTGTGAGGAGTCTGAGGTCTCTGATATTCGCAAAGTTCTCAGTGAAGTGGTGTCTGCTTGGGTCAGGCCCATGCCAGGCACACCTGGAAGCAAATTCCTGCCCCCAAGGCCATTCTCACCGAGGTCTGGCAGGTAAAGGAGGGTCTGAGATGTGCTGCTGATCTCCTTCAGCTCCCGGGAGAGGAAGGACCGAGAGTGGCTGGACATGGCCGAAGATGTCCTCGGGCTCTCGGAGCAGTGCTGCCGCGAACGGCCTCTGCGGGACCCACCAATGCGGCAGAAGAGGCATTTGATCTTCTCTATTGCTTTACTGAGCACTGTCTTGCGCAAAAGGATATATATCCAGGGGTCCAGGATGGGGTTCACGGAGGCAATTCGGATGGCCTGCAAATCTGGGTTCTTGCTGATTTCTCGCACCACGCTTGGCTGATACAACTGGTTGACGAACACTCGCACCTGCGAAAAGGGGATGCCCACATTTAGAGTTCATAATTCTGCAGCCTTGGAAACACTTTGACGCGACATCTCCCGGAGCAACCGAGGCAGCTGCTCTCCTTTCCGGGAGTAACTGCCGAGAAAAGTGCAACTTACACATTAAGCCACAGAAAAGTCGCTGGTGGCCAACATGCAACTAGGTGTGTGTTTTGAGTTAGTCCGATGTGAACTGATTTTTGTAGATATGTTATTCATGATGTTTTCCCTGAATGAGAGTACACAGACAATTCATGAGTACAGTCATCTTAAGAAGCATTGTGATGACTTCATTTCTGTGACTGCTTTTGTTTTTTATAATTCTAATGAATTATCTCTCCCCGCCCCAAGAGCCATAATTTTCCTTATTCCAAATGACATTTTATATATTTTAAGTGACACCCCCTTTTTTTTCCTTTTTGAGGTACTGGGGAAGGAACCCAGGGGCATTCTACTGCCAAGTTACACTCCCAGCCCTATTTCTTACTCTTTGTTTTGAAACAGGGTCTCACTGAGTTGCGAAGGGCCTCACTAAGTAGTTGAGGCTGTCCGTGAACTATGGTCCTTCTATCTCAGCCTCCTAAGTGCTGGGATTACAAGCGTGTACCACCACGCCCACCTAGTAAACCAACTAACCATGTAATCATTATAAAAAGCTGAGATCCCTTTATTTTAAATTTCAGAGAGTATATGTGGTATATTTGAACCATTATCAGGATTACGTACCATCCAGAATGACCAGAAAATAATTTTTCTTTTATCTATGACTTTCTTCCCTAGGTATAATAATCATCTAGTGATATCAACTGTTTTTTTTTTCAGCAAAAATCATCTCTCTCTGTGTGTGTGTGTGTGTGTGTGTGTGTGTGTGTGTGTGTGTGTTTGTGTGTGTGTACTCAGGTTTGACCCAGGGGTAGTTTATCATTGAACTATACACCAGCCCTTTAAATTTCTTCTTTTTTGAGATGGGGGTCTCACTAAATTGCCAAGGCTGGACTCAAACTTGTGATCCTCCTGCCTCAGCCTCTGGAGTAGCTGGATACACAGAACTGTGCAACTGCACCTGCTTTAACCAAAACCTCAATTTTTTCCCCTTTAATTCCATTTCTCACTTGGAGATGATATTGCATCAGTCGCCAAACTAGCCTTCTCACCTGTAATTCTTCTCCTCTGCAAATCATCTCTGAACTGCTACCAAAAGATTACTTCTAAAATATATATCTGATTATGCTATTCAGCTGCCAAATCTTTCAGTAGCTCCTTGCAGCTTGCAGACTAGAATTTTGTTTATCTTCCAAGGCAGGGCTCAACTGCCATTCAGTGACTTTACCCTGAAGCGCCAGTTAGAACCAGTTTCTACTATTTGCTTGTATAGCCTTTGAGCCAATCTCCTGCAAAGAGACCAGCGGAGAAGCCAACTCCTTCTAGTGCAGCTTGAACTATTAAAGCAGGAGCCCTGTCTGCCAGTCCACCATGTGCCAGGCAGGGCACCGATCACATGCAAAATCGACCTAGCAACCTCTTTGCTATTTTGGAGTCTTATTTTTAGCAATTCAAAATACCCTTAATAAAATCATATTAAAAGTAAAAATTTCTATTATAATCACTTATTTACATTCTTTCATCATTATGCCATTTAACATAAGCGCTTGCTGTGTTTCAGGCATTTTGATAGTTTCCGGGACAAAACCTTGTATTAGGTGTCATAAACTTTTTGAAGGCAGTAATGTATAATAGTCCAGGAAGGCAAGGAAAGTAGATCAATTCCTACTGCAGAGTAATGAGATGAAGCAAGAGAGGTGTACACATAGGGCGCAGCTAATCCAGACCTGGAGAGCAGGCAGAAAACACTTGCTGGGAAGGGGAGGCTGTGCTGAGTTTTGATGGGTGAGTAGAGTTTGCTAAATTTAGAAGAAAGGAAATAACATTTCAAAGAGGGGTAGTTCCATGTGCAAAGTCACGGAAGAATGAAATGATGTCAACTTCAAGGAATGTTGAATGATTCATTGAAAAGTGCATGGGTTGGTACAAACGTAAGGAAGAGCATCATTTCACCTCTTAGATGAAAAAGCACTTGTTGAGGACTCAAGTATACTCTCAAGCTTACTCTTCAACTACTATTTTTGTGTGTGTGCCTACATTTCATTTCTAACTGTACCAGCATCATGGGTATAAGAAAATCTCATCTGTAATTCAAATAAAAAGAGTGCTTTTGAGATCATTACCATCTGTCTTTGGTAATTATTTGGTCATTATTACTTGCCTTTGGCAAACATTTCTTGGTTAGGGAGAAAAAGAGAGTCTCACAGCTGGGGAAAATAAATAAACATAAAATGGAAAACGAGATCTCACAAAAGGCACACCTGGAGCCTGTATGTATGAATTAGAAGCAAACATTTCTAACTTTAACAAGATTTGAAGACACTGCTGCCTTACCATAAAGTTTAATAGTTTTTTATTGATTCACCAGAAAAGGTTATGGATATATATATTTTTAATTACAACAATGTGAGCCAGGCGTGGTGGCGTGCGCTTGTAATCCCCACACTTGGGAGGCTGAGACAGGAGGATCGCGCAGGTTCCAAGCCAGCCTCAGCTGCTTAGTGAGGCTCTCAGCAACTTAGTGAGACCCTGTTTCCAAATAAAATATAAAATAGGTCTGGGAGTATAGCCCGGAGGTAGAACGCCTCTGGGTTCCACCCCCAGTACCACCCCCCCAAAAATTACAACAATGTACAACAAAATGAAAGTATCAAATGTTTAAAGAAACAAGTTTCATTAATCTGCAATGTTTAATTTATATAAAACTTGGTCCTAGACGATGCCAAATCTGATATCTATCTAATTATACAATGATATTTCTATTTGTTCCTTAGCTGGGATTTAGGTGGTTTTATTGTGTAACTGGGGATTGAACCCAGGTAGATTCTACCTCCGAGCTATACCCCCAGCCCTTTTGAAAATTTGGATTTGAAACGGGGTCTTGCTATGTTGCTGAGGCTGGCCTTAAATGTGCTATCCTCCTGTCTCGGCCTCTCATCTAATGATATTATAGACCTAGCAGAATTTAATTAGCTACAGGTCCATGAGATCCTTCATGAAGAAATTTTTGTTTTTGTCATTAGTTTTGTACTGGCAACTTACTTGGTTGCAAAACCTGACCTAAACTTGGCACCAAAACCTGAACTGAATGGACTATACTGCTATTTATAGTTTTTTTTTTTTAAAAATCCAATTAAAAGAAATATTTCTGTTTTGTTCCAGGGGCACTGTCCCAGTTCTGTTGTGAATATTACATATTTTCTGGCAAATAATAATTACTTTTTCCAGGCGTGGTGACGCACGCTTATAATCCCAGCATTTGGGAGACTGAGACAGGAGGATCACATTTTGCAAACAGCCTCAGCCCTTCACAACTTAGTGAGACCCTGTTTCAAAATAAAGAATAAAAAATAGGGCTGAGGGCTTAGCTTGGAGGCAGAACACCCCTGGGTTCCATCTTCAGTAGTGCAAAAAATGTTTACTTTTTTTTTTTTTTTGGTGGTACTGGGGGTGGAACCCAGAGGTTTCCTACCTCCGGGCTATACTCCCAGACCTACTTTATATTTTATTTGGAAACAGGGTCTCACTAAGTTGCTGAGAGCCTCACCAAGAGGCTGGCTTCGAACCCATGCGATCCTCCTGTTTCAGCCTCCCAAGCACGGGGATTACAAGCGTGCGCCACCACACCTGGCTAAAAAAAATTTACTGTTTTAAAGTTAATAAATTCGCTGGCCAGTGGTGGCGCACGCCTGTAATCCCCGCGCTTGGGAGGCGGAGAGAGGATCGCGCAGGTTGGAAGTCAGCCCGGCTGGCTTAAGATACCCTGTTTCCAAATAAAAATATAAAAATGGGTCTTGGAGTGTAGCCCGGAGGTAGAAGGGTTTCCAGGAACCTCAGTACCACCAAAAAAAAAAAAAAAAAAAAAGTCAATAAATTCTAAATTCTGAAATGTGTCTGGCTCTAATGATTTTAGATAGGGGGTTATGGACCTATAAATCTCACAAAACAGTATGGCAAAGTGATTCCAAGATGAAACGGCCATCTTGAGGTCTAGAAGACAGTTTAATAAAGCATGAATTAGAATGAACAACAGTATGTGATGTCTTCACTTAAAATACCAATGGAAACTATGCTGGGATAATATTGAGACAAGCATGCCTGATTTTTTTTTTTTTTGATTCAGTATAGTCAAATTTATTATGTCAACCTATAATTACAAAAAGTAATAAGATATTTAATATTTGTTGTACTAAAAATTAATCTCATAAGAATTTTACACTTATGTTGTATAGTAATGTGAACTAGACATATTTCATGTGATCAAAGCCCCATAGGGATAGTGATACTATCTAGGATATTATAGGTAGAAACTATTATAACTGGCTAAAATATTCATTCTCACTTTTCTAGTGAGAAAGGAATTTTTTTTTATTTTTTTTATTTTTTATTGGTGCACTGTATTCATACATCATAGTGGGATACAAACTTTTGTAGACATACATGCACACATCGCCCAGTCAGCCCCCACCCGATCCCCACCCCATTCTCTCCCCATCCCTCCCTCCCATGCTTGGCTTAGTGGTTGACATCTAGTATTATAGCAATTTATCCAAAATTAAAAATGATAATCTCACATAACAGTTTCATTTGTCTGATACCAAGCTTTTGATGACTTAAAGATAACATTTCAATATTTCTTTTTGCTTTCTTTCTTACCAGAGAATATTTTTTTCTTTTTTTTTAGGTGAAACTATCATATATTTATTTTTCAGAAAAAAATCTATCCTGATATGGAATATGGACTCTAGATACCCAAAACAATCTCGAAGCAAAAACAAAGCTAGAAGATGTATATTTTCTGATTTCAAACCATATAAAGCTACAATAATTGAAACAGTATAGTACTGTTCTAAAGGCAGATATATAGACCATTGGAGTTAAATACAAGCCTAGAGCTAACTTCTTCCCTATATTGTCAAGTTATTTTTGACAAGGTTTCCACGAACATTTGGTGGTGGAAGTAATAATCTTTTAACTAAATATTGTTGAAACATAATAATTACATGGAAAAGAATAAAATTGGACCCTTACCTAATCCCACATACAAGTATTAACTCAAACTAGATAAAAGACCTAAATATAAATCTTAAGACTATAAACTTTTAGGAGAAAATCTGGGTCATAAAACCTCACAACATTGAAATTGGCAGTGATTTCTTGGATATGATTTCAATGGCACAGGCAACAGAAGAATATACAAACTCCCTAAAAGAATAAAAGAAAATATTGTATATCCAAAGACAATGTAAACAGAGTTAAAAGTTACTAATAGAATTGGATAAAATATTTCCAAATGCTATATCTGAAGGTATATTAATATTCCAACTAGACATCCTAAAAATTAACAACAATAAAGGCAAACAATACAATTTAGAGATAGGTAAAAGACTAACATAAATAATGAATCTCCACAGATAACCAATCTTAGTTGTCTGTTGGATGGAAACTCTTGTTTCTCTGGTTCTGGTGTGTGTTACCTATTTCTTCTTTGTAGTTAATCTCTTTGAGTATTTTCTCTAGCGCTGGTTTTGAAGACATAAATTCCTTCAGTTTCTGTTTGTCATGGAAGCTTCTTATTTCTCCATCTAATTTGATAGAAAGTTTTGCTGGATAGGAAATTTTTGGCTGGAAGTTGTTTTCTTTCAGAGTTTGGAATATGTTACTCCAAGCCCTTCTGGCTCTCATGACTTGGTTTGGGAAGTCTGGAGTGATTCTAATTGGTTTGCCTCTGAATGTCACTTGGCCCTTTGTTTTTGTTGCCTTTAAGATTCTCTGCTTGGCTTCCACATTGGTCATTTTGACAATTATATGGCGTGGGGATCCTTTTCTCGGATCCTGTCTAAAGGGAGTTCTATAAGTTTCCTGGATCTGTGTATCAACCTCTTGCTCTATATTTGGAAAATTTTCTGCTATTACTTCCTTGAAGAGATTGTTGATCCCTTTGGTATCACTTTCTTTTCCCTCCTCTATTCCAATTATTCTTAGGTTAGCTCTCTTAAGATGGACCCATATTTCTTCAATGTCAGATTCCTGCTGTTGGATATCTTTTTCTAGATTAGAAACTATGCATTCATTTTTGGATTGCTCATCTTCTAAGAGCGAGATTCTGTTCTCCATGTGGTCTAATCGGTTGTTTGTGCTTTGAATTGAGGCCTTTACTTCATTAATTGCATCCTTTATCTCTTTTTGGCTCTCTCTGAGTTCTTTTCGAAGCACCTCTATTATTTCTACAGTTATTTTCCTGATTTGATCTTCTAGAAATCTCTGATTTTCTGTTTTATCAGGTTCTGATGTTGTGGGGTTGTGCACATTCATTACTTCAGTGTTATTCCTCTTTCCCATGATTTCGGAGGTTTGTGCCCTCTCTGGGTTCTTCCCTTGGGTCACTATGGCTTCACTTAAGGTGCTCTGGATCTCGAGTCTGTATTATCTCAGACCCTACTACTCCTTTACTGGGTTGTATCACAGAGTCTCCGACCCAGGGAGTCGATAGAGGCTGCTTTAAACTATGGGGGGTGCCAGGTTGCACGCTCTCCTATGGTGTGATATCTCTGCCACCACCACTCCCTCACTGGGTCAAGTCCCAGGAGGCACAATACTGGGATTTCTCCTCTGTGGCCCGCAATTTGACTCACTGTTCTTGAGTACGTAGATATAGCTGTACTGGACTCGGTGAATTCACTGCTGCTGCCGCCGCCGGTGGCAATATGGCGCCTCTGCCACGCCCTCGGCCATGAGGCTGGCGTATTTTTTCTTCTCTGGTTTTGATTTCTACTCTGAATCCCTGCAGCGTGTGCTGAGCTCAGCCACTGGGAGCTTTAAATGCTGTCTATGCCGAAAAATCCCGCCTGGCTGTTCCGCATCGGCTCACCTCGGCTTGCTGTAGCCGTCCGCTGAGTTCGCCGCTGCCGCCGGCAGTATGGCGCTGCTGCTGCGTCCTCGGGCGCGTGTGTCTCCTCTGTGGCTCTGAGCTCTGTTCTCAGTCCGCTTTCTCTCTGGAGCCTGGTGGTTTTTTTGTTTTTCTGGTGATGGTGTTTTCTGGCTATGAAAGGCGCTCTTTTTGTGGTAATGGAGATTGGTTGTTAGCGGGACTCTTAAGCCCCGCTTTTCTTGGTCGCCATCTTCCCGGAAGTCGATTTTTTTTTTTTTTTTTTAATCTTCACAAAAACCACCATGGCTTCTTCCCGGAAGCTTTCCAAGGCCCTCGATGATGCCTGGGAAGTGCGCTGTCTCTCGTTTCTTCCTCAGAGGAGGTGTTTGTTATGAGAGCTGCACGTTTTGCGGAACACCTATCCTGTTGGTTGAGTCTGGTCTGAGCCCCGGTTTCCTGATGAACTTCGTGTTATTGTTGTTGTTGTTTTGTCCTATTAAACTGGATTTCTGCTTAAAAATTCTTTCCAGGTGATGGAATTGTTGGCAATAAAAGCATGAGCTATGTATTTCACCCACGTCCCACATTATGTTCCTAAGGGTTTTATTTGTTTATTTATTATGTTTTGCAGGTCTGGGGATGGAACCCAGGGGCATCCGACCTCCAAGTTACATCCCCTCCTCTATTTTTTATTCTTTATTTTGAAACAGAATCTCACTAAGTTGTCAGGCCTCACTAAGTAGCTGAGGCTGTCCACAAACCGCCATCCTCCGGTCTCAGCTTCCAGAATGCTGGGATTACAAGCATGCGCCACTACGCCCGGCTGGTTTTTTAAAAAAATGAATTTAAATCTGTTCTTGGAGCAGGGCGTGGTGGCGCACGCTTGTAATCCCCGCGTTGGGGAGGCTGAGACAGGAGGATTGCACAGGTTCAAAGCCAGCCTCGGCTACTTAGTGAGGCTCTCAGCATCTTGGTGAAACCCCGTTTCCAAATAAAATACAAAATAGGTCTGGGAGTGTAGCCCGAAGGTAGAAAGTCTCTGGGCTCCATCCCCAGCACCACAAAAACAAAACAAAACACCAAAAACTGTTCTTGGCAGGATTTGCGTGGACTTGAGACTTGAAGCCTCTAGGTGGCAGTGTTGCTCTGCTTGGGAGCTATGGTAGCCCAGTGTCTCCCCTCCCTAAGACGTGCTCTGCTTGGCCATTTCCAAAGCGCTCTCCACCAGAATCTTGGTTAAGTCTGAACTATGCGTTGCTGACATGTTTCCTTGCCGGTTGCTTCTACAATCGCCACAACCTCAGAGGAAACAGTTACTACTGAAAGGAGTAAAATTTTTGGAACAGTTAAAATAGAATGAATTTTATAGCTACTTAAAGGAATGTATCAGGAGTTAGCATTTTATTTTTAAACTTCTGTGACCTTTTAGAAAAGTTAGAGTGTTGTAAAAATCTAATAATGGGATTTCATACTCAAAGGTGAGGAGAGGCAAGAAATCACTTCCTGCCTCACTTCATCCACAGCCATAGTTCATTTTGACTGCTACAGAAGGTAATGAAAAGAAGCTGTAATAATAATAAAAAAAGCTCTATTTTAGAGTTCCACCCAGAGGGGGTGCTTACAATTAGTACAAGCCATAGACGTGGTTATTTAATATTTTTTCAGTTCACAGGGTAGCAGAAAGGTGAGTGTAAAATACAAAAAGCTAAATTTAGGTAAAAAAAATCCTTATTTGAAAATACAAAATATGGATGAGTTTTACTTACATCATATTCTCAGGGAGGTTTATTTGAAGCAGAGAAAAGACAAGAGAAAAAGCCATGCATTTTGTAAGGTTTACATAACTATAGCAACCTCTGCTTTACTTTTTTTATTTTTGTTTTTTTGTTGTTGTTGTTTTGTTTTGTGGTACTAGGGATGGAACACAGGGGCCTTCTACCTCTGGGCTACACTCTCAGACCTATTTTATATTTTATTTGGAAACAGGGTCTCTTAAGCCAGCTGAGGCTGGCTTCGAACCTGCAGGATCCTCCGTCTCTGCCTCCCAAGCGGGGTGGGGGTGGGGATTACAAGCCTGTGCCACTATGCCCAGCTCTCTGCTTTACTTTAAAGGCTACTTGATTTCCTCTCCCAGAAAAGAGGGAAATCCAAACTAAAAGGTAGTACTTCCATGTAATGTGGGAGGTGAAAACACTGTCTGGAACTCTTGTCTAACAGGCTCTATATGTTACATAAATAAACAAGTTCAGGCAGTTTTTAGTGTTGGAAGACAGAGCTGTTGATAAAACAGAACCTCTGAGTCAGAAGAAAAAAAAAACTCACTGAATTTAAACAACGATTCTACTTTCTATTTTAAAAATGGGCCTTTTTTAGAATGGCTATAGATTTCTTCATGAGACATTTTATTAATATTGGCACACATTACATTATTCTACACTTTTTGAAAATAATTAGCACTTAGTGTTCAAGAACAGTGGAATGTAACTTGAAGAAGATCTGATGAATTCACAAGAAGCTGTGATAACAGGAAAGTTCAAGGGAGGGTCCGTGTTGCAGAGGTAAACACCCAAGCTATCAAACGGACCTCTGTTCAAATCTTCTCTGTGTTCCTTACAATTTGTGCATAAATTGTTAAAGTGCTTACTATACTTATAATGTATAGGTTGGCTCTCTTGACTCGTATGTGGAAACTTGGACACTAAAATATACCAGTGATTTAAAAACTGTTGGAAAGTTGTAACTTTGACGTATGATGAATGATGTGGTATTGAAAACATGTACTTCTTACTGAAGAACAACCTGCTTGCAGGGGGTGTTAAACTAAAGCAAAAAACACGCTGAAATCTAGGTCAGACTGATTTAACAATCGACTGTCAAAATAGTAATGCTTTCCAATAAATGACAAGATCTGTAACTGGATTTGTGCATGCATGCGGCTTGTTCCGTTCCAAGCACATAAAAGGAATTATCTGTGTGTGCTCAATTATCTCAATGCCTTGTGAAGGGTGGAAATTGACCCAGCGTTACTAGAAGTTCTTACCACATGTTTTTTTAGGTGAAGGATCATAGATAGCGTTCCTGATTGGGTGGTGGTAAGGGAGACTACATTTCTTGTTTTCCTGGGTCATTAGCTGACTACTTATTGTAGGCAAGTTACTGAATGTCTATTAGTCAATCTCTACATTAAAATTTTATTTCTGGTAGTTTTTTTTTATTTTTAACTTTCATCTTCAACAGGAAACTACAAGAATGACTTTAGCCAGCTATGGGGGGAAAATCTTGCTCAATAAAACTAAGGCTTGACAACTCAGCCAAGCAAGGTAAAAAAAAAAAAGAGCACTGGGCTAGGATACACCCATAGTTACCCAGTAAAACTCACTGAATTAATTCATCTGCAGCTGGAGAAACAGAGGCACAGATAGGGTAAAAATACTGATCTGCTCTACTTTCTTTCTAGAGCTTTCTCAGGACTAAAATGGGATGCCAGATGTGAAAATACCTGACTTGTTGTGTTACTCTGCAGTCTTTAGAGTAGAACTACTGGGTCTGCAATTTCATGTTATCACTAAAAATCTGCTTCTAGGAATTGCCATCTTTTTAACTTAGCTAAATTTATTAGAAAGACAAGTCCTTTTGATTCTGCTGTAGTTGTATCCAAGTTGAGGGCATTACCCTTAGACCCAGAGGTGTCATTTTTCCCCACCTGAAATCCCATGGGCTGTTTTCTGGCCCTATGTCCCATTTGCCTTCAATAAACAAAAGTGTACCTATTCGTGCAGTTTTTATCTCCTTTTGTTGATTGAATGCTAATGATGCCTTTATAGAGACAACTGGTTTATAGTAAACAACCAAATAAACACTCCCAGGAAGCCATTTTTAAAAGGCTTCAATTTCACCAGACCAAGGCAGAAGTTAATCAAGTTGGGCATTCCATTCCTAATAGAGATGGATACTTGTTAGTTCAGAGTTAGAAGAAGGAAAATAAACAAATAAGCAATTAGTATTTCCTTGGCTTGCCTGTACAGGGAGGAAAACGCCTTCCCACATCTTACAGTTTAACTGTTTGGCCCACAGGTAAAATATTTGATTGTAAGCATTATCATAAAGTTAGTACCATAACTAAAAAATTAGGCACCAGAAATGGATCTGGTCATTAACACCAGGGCCTTCGGAATTGTCTTGCTTGTATATTTCTAATGAAGGCAACCCTTTAAAAAATTTATCTTAAGCATATTCATTCAATTTTTCATCCTCTCTTGTTATTAAAAAAGTCCTGGGACTTAGATTGCTTACAAGTAGAAAAATGGGCAAAATGACAAGAAGCACCATTCTCCTATTTACTCCTTGATTATGACCCACTTCAGAGAACTCTGTAGCTTTGGCACAGCACAACTAACTTCCCGACCTTTCTCGATTCCACTCCAAACGCAGCTCTTTTTATGAGACACATATTTCCAGCAACAAATTAAGTACTTTTTGTACTAAATTCAGTATCAGTCACTGTAAGCTGTGGCTTCACTGGTGTCCTGAAGACAAAAACTGGCTGCTTTTCAGTGGTTGCTCATTTTCCTACTATATTGTGTCAAGCTTCCCGGAAGTCCAAGGAATGTACACTTGCTCTGGTCCGTAGCCTTTCCAAAGCATTGTATTTTATACTCCAAAGCGTTTTAAGTGATTCAAAGGGTTTGAGTTCGCTCACATGGGACTAATTACCACCTTTATTTGATAAAGTTAACCTAGATGCTTCATTGCTTCTCTTAGAACTGAAAAAAAGGTTCCACAGCTTTAAAAGTCAGAGTTCAGAAGATTAATTCTAAATTACACTGGGAATATGAGAAATGAAAAAAATGATGTAAAAATAATCCAAGAAAGACCTATCAATGTTTGTTAATAAATTTCCCTTTTGACTCTTAGTAATTGCTGAGTTGTGCATGTGTGGTGGGTAGTATAATTCCCCATGAGTTGCCACTAACTTACATTTAAGAAGATTCTAAAATTTGATTTCAGTCCTCAAAACTAAAGGTGAAAAGCCAAAGTCACTATATTTGTTTTATTCCCACTTTCTCATTAAGTCCGTAAGTTCTTGACTCATGTGATTACCTCTTCGCCTAACCACTTTCAAAGTTCAGGTTGAGATCACTTAATATCTCCTACATACTACTGAGTTTCTATGGAGTGATCAGTATTCGTTGTTAGCTAAAATATGATTGATTCCTCAAATAATTTCAAAGGCATTGTCATAAATGGCCCTGTACCTGAGGGCCAGGTCTACATACCATGTCAGCCCATAGAATGCAATCAGCTTTAGATGTCTCTCCAGATGCTGGAGGAAAACACTTGATCCATAGCTGCGCAAAAATCAATAGCTTCACAAGCTCACCTCCAGCAAAAACACTGAAAAGGTATGTGCATGCTGCTAATCCTTCAGCTCCTGAAAGCAGATTCCCTGTACATAGCAACCACTCACTTGGTCACCGACTGCTCTGTAGAACATGAGACAGAGCCCGGAGAACTCTGGCCTCAGCGGGAGCAAAGTCCTTCCCCCTTAAAGCTCCCTTTACTCTGAGTGGCCACTTTAGATAGTAAGATATATTTATGTGGCTCAAATGTGACTTAACCCTGTAAATTACATTGAGTCCTGGAATGGCTTAAGGTTCTTCTGGCCAATTTACTTCTGTTTATACAAATTGGCAAGATGCTACTGTATGCTGGCTCTCGGCCACTTCTGAGTTCCTTCCATTTACAGTCACTTTTATCAGAGATAAAATATTTTTATACCAGAGGTCCCTGACAGTATTAATAAGGGGAAGAAAAGGATAATAGCCCATTACATTTCTTTCCTCCTGCTCCCAGGAAGCATAAGGCAGAAGCGTCATCTCCTTTTGAGTTGGCATTTTAGAATTTCCAGGAATGCAGTGTTTAGATTAATAAAACTAGTTGCTTTCAAGATAAATTAGATAAGGAGTTATGAATTGTGTTCATCTGCCCATTTGTTTCTGGTGCATTCCATCTTAATGACAGGCAAAGTAGAGACCTAGGTAGTGTTGGAACATTTTTGATAGTTGTATTGGGGACTGAACCTAAGGGTATTCTACCTCTGAGCTAAACTCCCAGTCCTTCTTTTTTCGGATGATACTGGGGATGGAACTACGGGCATTCCACCTCTGAGCTACACCTCCAGCCCTCCTTTTTATCTTTTAATTTTGAAACAGGGTCTTGCTAAGTTACCCTGTAATGACCTTGAACCTCTGATGCTACTACCTCAGCCTCCTAAGTACTAGGATTGCAGGTGTGAGCCATTGCACCCAGCTTCTGTTTATAATGTTATAAAAGTTAAACCAAAGGCAACTTTAAAATGGATGTTGCCTAAAAATGAAGTGTACAAAAACTCCAACACAGTGTGAAAAGCCGAAATTAGAAGTGTTGTAGGGGGAAACTACATGGTATTGCAGGAACAGAGTTTGGAGTCCCCTGGCCTAAGGGTGATACAAACTATAGGACTTTGGCTGGGCAATAAATAAGAACCATCCCAGAGAGAACCTCACTTTTCCTCTGAAGGTACTAGGCCTCTCATGGCTACTGAGAATTCAAATTAATTACTCCATGTACATCAGCCTGTCCATAACTGGCCCCCTCAGAAATCTTGCTTTCCTGGCCTGAAGAAAGAAGGAAGGAAACTGGGTCTAGGTCCTTCCCTGAGTAAGAGTTATCAAGTGCGTGCATTAGGATGTCCTAGCAGGCACAGCATGGTGGAGAGTCAGGACTTAGCTTGACATGTAGGTTTTGCTGGATTATTCCAAGTCACTCTCTTTCCCTGTGAAGTGAAGGAATTACGCTAAAGAGCAACCACTATTTCTCCTTGCTCTAAAAAATCTACACAATTAGCCCGGGGTGGTGGTGCACACTTGTAATCCCAGCACTTGGGAGGCTGAGACAGGAGGATCACGCAGGTTAGAAGCCAGCCTCAGCTACTTAGTGAGGCTCTCAGCAACTTAAATGAGACACAGTTTCCAAATAAAATATAAAAATAGGGCTGGGAATATAGCCTGGAGGTAGAAAGCCTCTGGGTTCCACCCCTAGTACCACACACACACACACACACACACACACACACACTACACAACTGAAGAAAATAAAAGCCCTAAAGCCTTACACAAATCAGCACAGCAAAAGCCCTAGTCCCCTAAGGAATGGTTTACCAGAGAGATCACAGCTCCTGCCGTTTTTTTCAGGCTCTGCCTTTCAAAGCACGGAGGACTAGGCTAAGTCAAGCTACACAGGGTTCCCCTCCACATGTGACAGAAAGAGGGGTAGGTGTTCCGGGAAGACTCAAAGCAAATGTCAGGCAGGGGCTGTCCCTGAGGGAGGGGAACCCAGGCTTTTAGGGGAAAGAAACTCCGGAGATGTCAGGGGGAAAGCACCTACTCGATTTCTTTGGGTAAGGATTTAGAAGGTGGCTGGGCCTCCTTTGAGAGACCATGTGTGGACCCCAACCCCTACCTGGAGGAGACACCATCGCCTCCAAAACAATAGGAAGGACAGGAAGAAGCTGGGGAGAGAGGTGGATGCGGGGTGGGGATGTGGGGGGAAAGGGTCAGAGTGGGGCTCCGCCCCGTCACTCACCACCAGAGGGATGGAGCAGATGAGTACCACCAGCGAGGTGGCGATCAGTAAGATGACCATCTGGATCTCCGCGCCCGCCATGCGGCGGAAGCTCCGGCGGCGGCGAAAGTCGCTGAGGCGCGGCAGGGCCGGGGAGGCCGAGGGGGGGCCCCGCCAGGCGGCCGAGGCCAGGGCGGCGGCGGTGGCGGCCGCGTGGTGCTGCTCGGTGCCCAGCGAGGTGCGGCGCATGAACTGGCGGTGCATGCGGAGCAGCGCGCCGCACACCAGCACGTTGCAGAGCACGGTGGCGAGGATGAGGAAGGAGCTGAAGCCCGCGTACATGTAGGAGAAGGCGGCGTACGCCGTCACGTTGGTGGTCCAGTCGATGAAGCACCAGGTCTCGGGGTACTGGAGCCTGGAGCGGCCGAGGCCCATGTTGGGCAGCGCGCAGAAGAGCACGTTAGACGCGTAGACGGCGAAGAGAGTGAGGCCGGCCAGCCGCTTGTCCACGTAGTGGCTGTAGAAGTAGGCGTGGTTGATGGCCAGGTAGCGCTCTATGCTCATGGCACAGATGATGCTGAGGCCCGACAGGCCGAAGAAGAGCAGGATGAAGGTGCTGTAGTCGCACAGCGCCCGGTCCCCGGGCCACTGGCCCTTCATGTACGTGGCGATGGTCACCGGGCTCACCAGCAACGTGCCCAGTAGGTCGGTGACGGCCAGCCCGCAGACCAGCGTGTAGAAGGTCGTCTCCTTCTGCTCCTTGCGCGATTTGCATAGCACCACGATGGCCACGAGGTTGCCCACCACCCCGAAGATGAACATCACAGCTGGGATGGTGACTGGGCTGTTCAGTCGGTCCGGGCTGGACGAGGCGGACGCGTTGACCCCCGGGGTGGACATGGTGGTGGCGGGCAGTGCGCCGCCGTGGAGAGCTGAGGATAAGAGAAAAGCAAAGGAACGGTGAACGGAAATCACTTGCAAGGTGTTAGACCCGCGCCCCCAAAACAATATGCTGATAAGACCAACTTGATCTTACTTTCTGGACCTCAGCCACGAAACTGAGGCTACTAGAATCCCCAGACTCCCGATAGGTCCTGCCAACAGCACCACTACACTCACATTAATATTTAGAAGCTGATAACTGCATTTCTCTCTTCCTCCTCCTCCCCCTCCTCCTCCTCCTCCTCCTCCTCCTCCTCCTCCTCCTCCTCCTCCTCATCCTCCTCCTCCTCTTCCCCTCTCCCCTCCTCCTCACTCCGCTCCCTCTATCGCCAAGATGAACAAGACCCATCTCAAGGGAAAAACGACTCGCTAGCTTTAGTTTCGACAGACGGAGTCAATAAAATTCTCGCGGAAAACAAGTTTTAGAAGACAATTTAGAAAGCGCGCTCTCCCCTCTGGCTCCCCCCACCCAACCCCGCAGCGCCCGACCACCTTGCTGCTAACCCGGGGGCCACTAGTCCATCTTACCCCGTGAGCTCGCAGGCTCAGTTTCAGATGACCTGGACCAGTTTCCAGCCTCGTCCCCCGTAGCGTAGAATTTGCCAAGCGTTTTGGTTTTTCAAAGCCGGCCCTCGGTGGCTGCCAACCAATTTCTGGAACTGGGGTCAGTGGCTAGCTTTCAAACCCTTGAAGATCTAGGTGGGCAGCAGGTCGCTCAGTGAAGGCTGGTCGCGGGTTTCTCGTTCGATTTTCTTTCTTCAAAGACCAATCCCGGCTTTGCAGACTCCGCAGGTCGCGTCCTCCGCCCAGGTGTGCAGCCGCGCGCAGGTGGAGCGGAGCCTCGGTCCCGGGTCCTGGCCGCCCTCCTCCTCCTCCGCCGCGGGCGGCTACCGGAGCTGGCGGCTGTCGCGGAGGCCGCTCCTGATGTCCTGGGGGCGGCTCGGGGTCCACTCAGCCTGGGGCTCTGGCCTGGGGCTGCTCATCTTCCTTTCGGGCTGCAGGGTTTCAAGCTCGGCTGTGGCCCTCCCAGCCTCTGTACAAACTTTTCTCCTCCTTCTCAAGTTTCCCCGGAGGAGGCGGAGGCGGAGACTGAGCGCTCGCGGCCGGGCCGCCCATTGGCTGAGCTGGAGTGGGGCGGAGCGCATCCTCCATCCCCGGGCGGGACCCGCCAGATCTACCTACCGCGCGGCCGCCGCGGTCTCTAGGGGCCTTCCCGCCCTCGGAGGTGGCGAGAGGTTCGCGGGCGGCTGGGACCCTGGGAAGCCCTGATGCTCACCCGGGCACCCTCTTAGCCAGTCCTGAGCGGGCCAGGCGGGGAAGGTCTCATCCCCCCCCCCCCCGCGCCGAGCGGGCTATTTCTGGAAACCTTCTCCCGCTGGCTGCAGCACCTGGCTCTTGGGGAGAGGGGAGGGTTGTTTTAGCTCGCTACTCTGGAGCGGCACAGGTGGAAGGGGAGGTGGCGTGTGTGCGCGAGCGTGCGCGCGGGGGTCTCGGATCCGACTAGGGTGCGCACGCGGGCGTGGTGAGTGGATGGGTGGGTAGGTACCAGGCTTGGGCGGGGAAACAGCGAAGAATCCATCCTCTTACCATAAAAGGAGTTCGTTGGCAGTGCCCTGGCTCTGCTGGATGCGCTTGGTAGGGCACCTCAGGCTGAGAGGAGAGAGAGAGAGAGAGAGAGAGAGAGAGAGAGAGAGAGAGAGAGAGAGAGAATGAATATGAATATATGAGAGAATATGCAGCCTCTGCGTGACCTGGTGCAGGTGGCAGCAGAGCCTTGTAGCTTTGGGGAGACGTGGCCCGCGGATACAAGGAGGAGAAGGGAGTGGAGGGCTGACAGTTTAATTGCGAAAACCATTCTCTCCCTTTGGGGGAACTTCTCAAACCAGGAAGAACCCGGGAACCAACCGGCATTGAGCCTGTTACGTTCGCATTGGAGAAATTCACCGTGAATCCTTTGCAGCTAAGCGTGGCAGAGCATGGTTGTAATCCTGGTACTTGGGAGGCTGAGACAGGAGGATCGCACAGGTTCAGAGTCAGCCTCACTACTTAGCGATGCTCCCAGCAGATTAGTGAGGCTCTCAGCAGCTTAGTGAGACCCTGTTTCCAAATAAAATATAAAATAGGTTTGAGAGTGTAGCCTGGAGGTAGAAGGCCCCTGGGTTCCATCCCCAGTACCACAAAAAAAGAAAAAAAATGATATATAAAAAAACGAATCCTTTGGAGAGTTAGAAAGGGTTAGGGATTTCTTTCTTCACTTTTTGTTTTTGTTTGTTTGGGGCACTGGGGATTGAATCTAGCGGTCATTCTACTTCTGAGCTACACCCCCAATCCTTTTAATTTTTTTTTAAATTTTGCAACAGCTTGCTAAATCGCGGAGGGACTTGCCAAATTGCTGAGGCTGGCTTCCAACCTGTGATCCTCTTGTAAAAGCCTCCCAAGTGGGGAATAAGAGCACCACCAAGTGGTTTGAAAGTCAGGTGATTAAAGGGATTTCTGTGGGCGTCACCACAGGGTATTTACCTGGTCTTATTCTTTGAATTACAAATGGTTTGTTCCTGTTTGCTGGGGAACAGTTTTTCTGTGTATTTATTATTCTTCATTCTACTGTTTCAGAACTAAAAAAGTAAAATATCATAATGTAATTAAAACTGCTTTACAATAAAAAAAAACATAACCTGCACAGTGACACATTGTGGGTCCTCACACAATTTAAATTCCCAGAAAAATACTCTATCCCACTGTGGCACACACATTATGTTTCTTCACAGGGGAAGTAGCTTACTTCCTTTATATGATAACACAACTGATTTACTAATTTTGTAAATGTTATTTCATGAGTAAACAAACCTGCTAAGAATTTATCTGGTTCTCTAGTTAATCTCAGGAACAATCAAGGAATAAAGGAACCAAAGAAGGCATTCTAGATTTCAAGTAATTTGGGGTCATAAAATATCCAGAATCACATTTACATGTCTAAGACACCATATTAATGCAGCACCACTCTGTTGTGTATACTATTTCATCATGAATATCAGAAGGAGAAACACACATTTGTTAGCTGGTATAAAAAGAACTGATGGTGATTAAGCATTTTCTTGGTCTTCTCTTTAATCACCAGTATAGCCATTTCTGCTGTGTGTGCTTCCTGTGAGTAATAACCTCTAGGATGATGTTAGCATAGAACACAAAGTAACACTAAAAAAAAGAAAGAAAGAAAGAAAGAAAGAAAGAAAGAAAGAAAGAAAGAAAGAAAGAAAGAAAGAAAAAAAGAAATGACCAGTTGTGGTGGGGCCGAATTTGTAATCTCAGTAATTGGGAGGCTGAAACAGGAGGATCACAGGTTTGAAGCCAGCCTCAGCAATGTATCAAGCCCTCTGCATCTAAGTGAGACCCTGCTTTAAAAAAAAATGAATAAAATAGGGCTGGGAGTGTAGTTGTGGTAGAATGCTCCTGAGTTTAATCACCAGTAACACACACACACACACACACACACACACACACACACACACACACACACACTTAAAAACAGAAACTGCCCATGTTGCTAAATTCCTCACTAACCACACTGCATCACTATCATCTCAGTTGGCTGTCAGTCAATACATGAAGGGGAGGTGGGAGGTTACTTATACTCACTTTATGTTAATTTTTCTTAATTTGCTTCTCTTTCTTTCTGAAGATTCTAAAATGGGCCAATTAGGATAGGATTGGTTGATGCCTTAATTTTTCATGATGAAGAATGTATTAAATGTACAAATGGAGGCATCCAGCTAAGAAAATTAGTCACTGTTACAGGTTTTAGCGTGTCACTGATAAACTGGGCCTGCTATCTATTAAGCTGATTTTTTTTTTACTAGTCCTTTAAAACATTTTCCCATTATCTTTGAGAAGATGAAAAATATAGCTGAGAATGGTGGCACATAGCTGTAATCCCAGGGCTTGGGAGGATTGACAGCTCAAGGCCAGTTTACACTAACTTAGCCAAACCTTGTTTCAAAATTTAGAAAGAAATTAAAAAGACTGGGATGTAGCTCAGAGGTACAATTTACCTGGGTCAATCCCTAGTAACGCGCGCGCACACACACACACACACACACACACACACACACACGATAAGAAATAAGAATTCAGTATATATAATTAAAAATACATACTGAAATTTATCCATACCCTTTCTTGGTGCACACTTTTTTTTTTTTTCAGTATTAGGGATGAAATCCAGGGGCATTCTACCTCTGAGATATACCCTACTTTTTTTTAAAAAAATTCTTTATTCTGAAACAAAGTCTCACTAAATTGCAGAAGGCCTTACTAAGTTAGGCTGTTCATCAACCACAATCCTCCTATCTCAGCCTCTCCAATGCTGGGATTGCAAGCATGCACCACCATGCCTGGTTGGTGCATGATTTTTAAAGCTTAAATTTAGCCTTCAGAAGAAGTAGTTGAAAGTTTTGGAAACAGTTGTATTGCCTTAGTTTGAAAAACTGGGACAGTGAAGTTCAATTTACCTCAAACTCTACCAGGAGTCCATGTTGCAAAAGAAAAGGAAGAATTGTCTCAATTACGTGGGCAAGTCTTGTTATTGTTTATGTATTTCAGTGAAGATATTTTTATTCTCTCATTTTCTGTTCTCCCTTGTCATGCAGTTTCTCCCCCAAACCCTACTTCTCTGAACTAGAGGACCTGGGTTCCATTTTTTACAACTGTTATGAAATCCTCTCAGAAGGTTTAAAGTACTCCAAGAAAAGCCTGCCTGATGTGTTTGACTGCTCTGTCCTCCCTATTTGACTACTATTTGACTACTCTTTTTTTTTTTTTGCGGGTCTGGGGATGGAACCTGGGGTCATTCGACCCCCTAGCACACCTCCCGCCCTAGTTTTTTATTCTTTATTTTGAAACAGGGTCTCACTAAGTTGCGGAGGGCTTAAGTAGCGGAGGCTGTCCCTGAACTGCGATCCTCTGGTCTCAGGAATGCTGGTATTACAAGTGTGCGCCACCATGCCCATCTTTGACTACTCTTTGGAGTGGACATTTAAGGAGGAAACCCATCTAAAAACAAAGTCTGCTAGGGGGCTACTAACCACATTCACTTTGATAAGGTTGAATCTTCCTTGAATCAAAAGGAATATGGGACCCACAGACCCTGGGTATAACCAGCAGGAATGGGGTAAGAGAAGGAATGATTCCCGGTAGGAAGTCAGCAAGATGACTCAGATCTGGCCTGGGCCCCATACTGAGCTACAGCTGGCAGGACCTTAGCGCATTCCTGAAGCTCTAACCCTTATGTAGTAAAGTCTGTGCACATTGTGTTTGCTCTTGTTGTTCATGACAGGCCACGTGCAGACTCAAAAGAGAGTGTAAAAGACATTTGTCTGGTGCAAATAACACAGTGCCCTTGGACACGCTTGTTATCCACATGCTCAGCCAACTGGCTCAGTGGATTACAAACATGGCATTCACCTGACCCTGGGCACAGAAGCAGGCCCATGATTGCAAGTGTGGCCCTAACGGCACCCCTCCCTCCCTTTTTAGGGGTGGATTTTAAATGTCTGCTCTTCTAATTATTTTCATTTTCTAAGCATGGATTTTATGCTGAGTCTAGTGCCTGCAGTTGTTAACACATGCCAGTACTATGGATAACTCCCCAATGTCTTCATGAGAGATAAATTACTGCTGTGGAGGCTGGTGACCAGAAATGATGACTTCAGGCTGCCGCTGGCTCCCACAGCTGCACTCTTACAAGTGACGATAGATGGTCTTCTGCTCTTTTATTTGTCCTTCCTTTTTCTCCAGAGAGTTCCACTGTAACCTCATTGTGGATTGGGCCAATGGTCAAAGGAAGCTGAGCATTTACATACTGTTGCCTGTTTTTGGAGATGCGGGTGGAGAGAGAAAGCCTCCTTCAAGAATCCCTTCTAAGCCGAGCGTGGTGGCGCACACTTGTAATCGCAGTACTTGGAAGGCTGAGACAGGAGGATCACGGGTTCACAGCCAGCCTCAGCTACTTAATGAGGCCCTCCGCAAGGGCTAGGGGTGTAAATCAGAGATAGAATGTCTCTATGTTTAACTTCTAGTACCCTTCCCTCCCCCCCAAAAAAAAAAAAACTTAAGAGGCTTAAAACTTGAATTTCGGCATTTAGCTTATTTTGGCTAATTTAGTCTGATTGGCCTCAGCGATTGATAATGTGGCCCAACGAAGCTCAGAATCACAAGAAATAGTAATAGAAGTAATGAGAATAGCTGAGATTTATCTAGTGCTTAGTCAGTGTGTGGCATTGTGCTAAAGGCCATCGGATTCTCTCAAGAAAACTATGAGCAAGGTACTTGTTAGTAAACATGCCCATTTTACAAATGAGCAAAGAAAGTATTGTTAAGGAACCTAGGAGACATCATTTTAAAAAGCCCCCTGGCCGGGTGTGGTGGTGCATGCTTGTAATCCCAGCATTTGGGAGGCTGAGACAGGAGGATCGTGGTTCGAAAACAGCCGCATTATTTAGTAAGGCCCTTTGCAACTTAGTGAGACCCTGTTTCAAAATAAAGAATAAAAGGTAGGGCTGAGGGTGTAGCTCGAAGGTAGAATGCTCCTGGGTCCCATCTCCAGTACTGTAAAATAAAAGCCCCCTGCCCCTCCAGTCTCTGAACCTCTTCCTTATTTGTGGAAATCTTCCACAATATGATACTGTTTGGAGACAGGTCTTAGGCAAGAACAGCCGAATGGGCTGGCTCCTCTCTCTTTCCATCCCCTGTCAGGGTGTGAGCACAGGACCTTTGCTCAGCCTACCCAATGCCACTGCCCAGAGATCTAACCTTGAGGAGTCACTCACAGCAGCGTGGGTGTGAGGGTTGTGATGCCAACGGTCCAGGGTGGCTACGGTTGTTGACTGGGGCACCCTACCTACTTGCTTAAGATATTGTGACCTTGGCTGAATTTCTTGCTGATAGTCTTCCTGTTGATGCTGTGCAACCAGTTGTGTTTTCTTTTTTCTTTCTTTTTTTTTTTTTTTTTTGGTGGTACTGGGGTTCCTGGAAGCCCTTCCACCTCCAGGCTACACTCCCAGACCCATTTTTACATTTTTATTTGGAAACAGTGTCTCCCAAGCCAGAGAGGCTGGCTTCGAACCAGCGCGATCCTCCTGTCTCTGCCTCCCAAGCGTGGGGATTACAAGCATGCACCACCATGCCTGGCACCAGTTGTGTTTTCAATAAATTATTTCCTGTTCAAATTGACCATACTCACTTTTTGTTTCTTACAAATAACACCCCTGCCCAGTACAGAGAGGTTAAGTAAATTATCCAAGAAGTTGAATAAATGATCCAACTTCACAGTGCCGATAAAAAACCAGAATAAGAGTTTTATTCTAGGACTCCCTGATCCCCCAATCTGAACCCCATCCTCTATTTTTCCTAGCCTAAACTGTATCTTTAACCACATAACTCTTGGTCCTCATTTTTCTCCCTCAACTTTATTGGCTTTGGAATAATGAAAACATGGTTTTAAAGTCATAGTAGGTCACTTACTCTTAGGGTTTGGGTCTGGAATGTCCTGTAAAGGTTCATGTGCTGAGGGTTTGTTCACAAATGCAGCAAAGTTCAGAAGAGGGACTTTTATTTATTTATTTTTTTGGTGGTACTGGAGTTCCTGGAAACCCTTCTATTTCCGGGCTACACTCCCAGACCTATTTTATATATTTGTTTTATTTGGAAACAGGGTCTCTTAAGCCAGCAAGGCTGGCTTCGAACCTGCCCGATCCTCCTGTCTCCGCCTCCCAAGCGCGGGGATTATAAGCATGCGCCGCCACGCCCGGCCTTGAAGAGGGACTTTTAAAAAGTGCTTGGATAATGAGGGCTTTGATGTCATCAATGGGCTAATTTATGAATGGACTCATAATTTGATGGCATTCCTGGGAGGTTGTGGAACTGTAGGAGGTGGGACCTAGTTGGAAGAAGTAGGTCACTGGGGGCCTGTCGCCCCCCCTATCCCCTCTCCTCTTTTCTCCTCTTTCTTCTCTCTTTTCTCCTCTCTCCTCTCCTTTCTCACCCACTCTCCCCCTGCCATTGACATGAGCTGAGTAGCTTTCCTCTGCTACGCCTTCCACCATGATGTTTCTGCATTGGAGCCACTGACCATGAGCTCAAACCTCTGAACCCATGGGCCAAAATACACCTTTCTTCCTCTAAGTTGATTTTATCCAATATTTTGTTCCAGTGATGGAAAGCTGGCTAACCCATTTATGTAAGTCTTAGTAAAAAGGAATTTTCACTAAGTGGGTCCTTTCAAAGTGTCAGTAATATAATCATACAAACAAAATGTCTGAACTATATTAAAATAGCAAACATTAACCAGATATGATTACAGTTTTTATTACAGAGTTGTGCTTCCAAAATTCAGTTCAAATGGTTGTATGATTGTCTGCTGGGCATAAAATGATTAGAGCGCATCATGGTAACTTGAATTTATATAACTGTGATAGGACTTACTTTTGCCTGAGTCTAACCTCACACACAGAAAGGCTGGTTATATATGTAATTACAAAGAGAGAGTTAAGGTAATTACTCAGATAATTTGTGCAATCCCCTTCTCTTCCTTTTGATGAGAAAATAATTACTTCATTGAGATGATTTATACTGCTCACTTAGATTGCTCAAATCCAAAGATAATTGCCCAGAGACATAGTATATATTGACTGTGTCATCACAGTGTAGACGATACAGAGGAAAGTAAGTAAATCTTACCTCAGACACCAAATTTACCTGGTTTTTCCTTGAGAATAAGTTTCTGATTTTTTACTTTTAGATGCCTGTAAGAAAAATTAAGGCACATTTATTTGGGGAAATAAATGGAAATATGTATGGAAGCAGGGGGGAATGTGAGGCCCTTGGGGGTGGGGACAATTGAGAGGAGGCCTTTTTAGTTAAACATGGAAAGAAAAAGAACAAGTGTCTTTGTGAGCAAAGAGATGTTGAGGAACAATGTTGCTCTTTGGATGCCATAGAGATTCAGTTTCTCCTCTCTGATACTCTAGCTATGGGGTCCCTTTACCACGATCAACCCATCTTGGGCATAGCTGAACTGTCCTGCAGAAATTGGTAGTGCCCTAGCACACTACTCAGCATACCCAGAGTAGCATAAGAGGTCAAGAAACTAACCCTTGACCTTTGTACTCCATAGAGTTTCCATATCTCATCTGGTCTCACAACAACCAATCTTTTGGCTTCTAATGCTTGTATACTTATACAGACACTTCCAACCTGAAGTGGCCTGTGCACAAGTCACCAGCCTCATCCCACTGATAAACACATCCCTCATGCCTGCTTAGTCTCAGAAATAAATCTCTCTGGTGGATTTATTTATAATTGTGATGTGTCCATTCTCCAGGGAAAAGGGGCCACCACCTGATGTACTCATCGTGCTTTCTTTGGCCAACACAGACACCTTTATTTTTTCTTTTTATTCATTTGTCCACTCAACAAGTACTCATGTAGAGCCCATTGTGTGTAAACGTCTGCTGGCCTCTGAGTGTGTACTTTGAACAAAACCAAGAGTTCCCGCCCTCATGTAGCTTACTGTGTACTAGAGAGAAGCCTCTAAAACTTTACAAGAGAGGTAAAAAAGACAGTAAGTGTATAAATAGATGCATGCTAAGACACACTTACACGCTGTGATCAATATTGTAAAAGAAAAGCACAGGACAGGCTTCAGTCAATCATTGGAGACCAAGAATGGCCATGCTGAAGAGGGCATTGTTAGTTCACCCCAAATGACCCTCCAAGCAACCAGAACAGGATGCCTTCTACCCGGAGTGCAGGAGGCCTTAAGCATCTGGCTCAAAGCTTCACCTCCACCCTGTCTCAGAGAAGATTCTTGAGAATTCAGAGAGTGGATCTCAAAGAAACTGAATGAATCTGAGTGAGGAGCGTTGACATATGGAAAATCATTCAGAAGAGGCACCCAGGACTTGATGGAGTCTGTCTCTTGACCACACTGCTTGGTGAATCCCTGCACTTCTCAAAACTGGCTTGCTGTCTTAAAGATCATCTTTATGCAGATCATATTTCATCACCACGGCAGGGCTTTGTAAAGACAGCGGGGCAGTACATTGTCTAAGATGTGATTCGCTCTGAAAAGAAACCTACAAAATTATTCCACTTAAAAAAGCTAAATAAAGCCTACACAGAACAAAATTTTTTATTTCATTTTTCTCTTTCTGGTTTATATCTCTTTTTTTCTTTATTTCTTTCCCAAATGAAACATTTTACAAAGATATCTCTGAAAGAATGAAAAAAGAGATCTCATGAAAATAGAAAGGATATCAGTAGGATGGAGCAAGGGGGTCAAGGAGGAAGGAGGGGAAGGCAGGGGGCCTCAGGAATGGCCTTGACCCAGTATGTTATGAACATGTTACAATGAATTCCATTACCGTATATAATTATCATGCACCAGTAAAAACTTAAAAAAATGGAAATAAAATGTTTTTCTCTTGAGGAGGATGTGTTCAAGGCACAGTTTCAGGCTGGCTCACTCACTTTTAGAGATCCTGTGTACAGGCTCCTTTAGATTTTCCCATGATGCTCAGTCACTTACCCAAATGTCAAGATGTGGCTTTAAAATTGCTCATCTTTATGAAGTGCTCATACATTTTGTTTTCTACTTTTGTGTGTGTGTATATGGTACCTGGGGTGGAACCCAGGGGCTTTTCTACCTCTGGGCTACACTCCCAGACCTATTTTATATTTTATTTGGAAACAGGGTCTCACTAAGTTGCTGAGAGCCTCACTAAGTAGCTGAGGCTGGCTTCAAACCTGTGTGATCCTCCTGTTTCAGCCTCCCAAGTGCTGGGATTACAAGCTTGTGCCACCACGCCTGGCTGTTTTCTACTTTTGTGTGTGTGTGTGTGTGTGTGTGTGTGTGTGTGTGTGTGTGTGTTACTGGGGTTCCTGGAAGTCCTTCTATCTCCGGGCTACACTCCCAGACCTATTTTATATTTGGAAACAGGGTCTCTTAAGCCAGCGAGGCTGGCTCCGAACCAGCGCAATCCTCCTGTCTCCGCCTCCCAAGCCCGGGGATTACAAGTGTGCGCCACCACGCCTGGCTACTTTTTTTTTTTTTTTTAATCCAGTACTGAGGATTGAACCTGGGTGCTGTACCACTGAGCTACATCACCAACCCTTCCATTTTTTTTTTTTTTTGAGACAAGGTTTTGCTAAGTTGTCCAAGTTGGCCTTGAACTCACTATCCATCTGTCTCCCAAGTCCCTGGAATTACAGAGCCATGCTACCTTGCTCAGCCCCATAAATTCTTTTTTTTTAAAGAGTTTTGATTGTTTTTTATTTAAAAATGGGTTGCCAAAATAATGTGTCCAAGTTGCTTTTCTTACAATTGACCCAAATATTTTTATTTATTTATTTATTTTTATTTTTTATTGGTGCACTGTATTCATACATCATAGTGGGATACAAACTTATGTAGACATACATGCACACATCACCCAGTCAGCCCCCACCCGATTCCCAATCCATTCTCTCCCCATCCCTCCTTCCCATGCTTGGCTTAGTGGTTGACATCTAGTATTATAGCAATTTATCCAAAATTAAAAATGATAATCTCACATAACAGTTTCATTTGTCTGATACCAAGCTTTTGATAACTTAAAGATAACATTTCAATATTTCTTTTTGCTTTCTTTCTTACCAGAGAATATTTTTTTCTATTTTTTAGGTGAAACTATCATATATTTATATATTTATTTTTCAGAAAAAAATCTATCCTAATATGGAATATGGATTCTAGATACCCAAAACAATCTTGAAAAAGAACAAAGCTAGAAGATATATATTTCCTGATTTCAAACCATATAAAGCTACAATAATTGAAACAGTGTAGTACTGTTCTAAAGGCAGATATATAAACCATTGGAGTTAAGTACAAGCCTAGAGCTAAATTCTTCCCTATATTGTCAAGTTATTTTTGACAAGGTTTCCACGAACATTTGGTGGTGGAAATAATAATCTTTTAACTAAATATTGTTGAAAAATAATAATTACATGGAAAAGAATAAAATTGAACCCTTTCCTAATCCCATATACAAATATTAACTCAAAATAGATAAAAGACGTAAATATAAATCTTAAGACTATAAACTTTTAGGAGAAAATCTGGGTCATAAAACCTCACAACATTGAAATTGGCAGTGATTTCTTGGATATGATTTCAATGGCACAGGCAACAGAAGAGTATACAAACTCCCTAAAAAATAAAAAAAATATTGTATATCCAAAGACAATGTAGACAGAGTTAAAAGTTACTAATAGAATGGGATAAAATATTTCCAAATGCTATATCTGAAGGTATATTAATATTCCAACTAGAAATCCTAAAAATTAACAACAATAAAGGCAAACAATACCATTTAGAGATAGGTAAAAGACTAACATAAATAATGAATCTCCACAGATAACCAATCTTAGTTTTCTGTTGGATGGAAAATCTTGTTTCTCTTGTTCTGGTATGTGTTACCTATTTCTTCTTTGTAGTTAATCTCTTTGAGTATTTTCTCTAGTGCTGGTTTTGAAGACATAAATTCCTTCAGTTTCTGTTTGTCATGGAAGCTTCTCATTTCCGCATCTAATTTGATAGAAAGTTTTGCTGGGTAGGAAATTTTTGGCTGGAAGTTGTTTTCTTTCAGAGTTTGGAATATGTTACTCCAAGCCCTTCTGGCTCTCATAACTTGGTTTGGGAAGTCTGGAGTGATTCTAATTGGTTTGCCTCTGAATGTCACTTGGCCCTTTGCTTTTGTTGCCTTTAAGATTCTCTGCTTGGCTTCCACATTGGTCATTTTGACAATTATGTGGCGTGGGGATCCTCTTCTCTGATCCTGTCTAAAGGGAGTTCTATAAGTTTCCTGGACCTGTGTATTGACCTCTTGCTCTATGTTTGGAAAATTTTCTGCTATTACTTCCTTGAAGAGATTGTTGATCCCTTTGGTTTCACTTTCTTTTCCCTCCTCTATTCCAATTATTCTTAGGTTAGCTCTCTTAAAATGGGCCCATATTTCTTCAATATCAGATTCCTGCTGTCGGATATTTTTTTCTAGATTAGAAACTATGCTTTCATTTTTGGAATGATCATCTTCTAAGAGCGAGATTCTGTTCTCCATGTGGTCTAATCGGTTGTTTGTGCTTTGAATTGAGGCCTTTACTTCATTAATTGCATCCTTTATCTCTTTTTGGCTCTCTCTGAGTTCTTTTCAAAGCACCTCTATTATTTCTACAGTTATTTTTCTGATTTGATCTTCTAGAAATCTCTGATTTTCTGTTTTATCGGGTTCTGATGTTGTGGGGTTGTGGGCATTCATTGCTCCAGTGTTATTCCTCTTTCCCATGATTTCGGAGGTTTGTGCCTTCTCTGGGTTCTTCTCTGGGTCACTATGGCTTCACTTAAGGTGCTCTGGATCTCGAGTCTGTAGTATCTCAGACCCCACTACTCCTTTACTGGGTTTTATCACAGAGTCTCCAACCCAGGGAGTCGATAGAGGCTACTTTAGACTATGGGGGGTGCCAGGTTGCACGTTCTCCTATGGTTTGATATCTCTGCCACTGCCCCTCCCCCACTGGGTCAAGTCCCAGGGAGTACAGTACTGGGATTTCTCCTCTGTGGCCCGCAATTTGACTCACTGTTCTTGAGTACGCAGATGTAGCTGTACTGGACTCGGTGAATTCACTGCTGCTGCCGCCGGTGACAATATGGCACCGCTGTTACGCCCTCGCCATGAGGCTGGCATATTTTTTTCTTCTCTGGTTTTGAGTTCCACTCTGAGTCCCTGCAGCGTGTGCTGAGCTCAGCCACTGGGAGCTTTAGATGCTCCCTGCGCCGAAAGATCCTGCCTGCCTGTTCCACAGCAGCTCACCTCAGCTTGCTGTAGCCATCTGGTGAATTTGCCGCTGCCGCTGGCAGTATGGCGCTGCTGCCGCGTCTTTGGGCGTGAGGCCAGTGTATCTCCTCTGTGGCTCTGAGCTCTGTTCTCAGTCCGCTTTCTCTCTGGAGCCTGGTGATTTTTTTGTTTCTCTGGTGATGGTGTTTTCTGGCTATGAAAGGCGCTGATTTTGTGGTAATGGAGATTGGTTGTTAGCGGGGCTCTTAAGCCCCGCTTTTCTCGGTCGCCATCTTCCCAGAAGTCTCCATAAATTCTTGATGTCCAAGAAATTCCAGGGTCCATCCTTTTGGCCTAGATGACACAACTTTTAGCTTTTAACTCTAAATCAGGTCTTTTCCTGCCCAAATGCTGCTCTGAAGATGATAATATTGTAACATTTGACAATATAAACATAAAAATTTAGCTGGGTATGGTAGCAAATGCCTGTAATCCCAGTATTTGGGATGATAAGGCAAGAGGATCGGACAGCTTAAGCAACTTAATTAAACCCTGTTTCAAAATAAAAAAAATAAAAAGGGCTAAAGGTATAGCTTAGAGGTAATATGTCCATGGGTTCAGTTCCCTGAACTGCATACACACACACACACACACACACACACACACACACAATTTCTATCTTTTAAATTTTTTCGTACCCTGACAAACTTTTTGCATTTGTCTATCCCATTTAGTGACATTGTATTTGTGCAAAGGGTTAAGAGAACTGGATTTGCCATTTTGCAAATTTGCACAAGCCATTTACTTTTAGAGACAGACACCTGAGATGTCAGTAGCTTTATGAAATCCATATTTATCAGAAAGCATGCTGATCTGTCCAGGTAATTGCTACATAGATATGAGGTGAATAGGGGTACTTGTTTATTTTTAGAGGCTTGGAAGAATAATTTCTTTAATGGAGTCAGTATCAACTTATGATCCCTGAGCTACTGAGTTAGTTGTAGAATATTTTAGACTGGGAGCAGAGGCTGACATCTGCTATCTCCCAGCCCTGGAGTCTAGACAAGCATGATTCTAGACACGTGTTCGAAAAGATGTGACGAGCGGAGTCAGCAGAGATTCACAACTTCTCTTCTTTCTTCTACTTCTCTCTCCCCTGTCTTTCCACATATTTTCATTCATGTCTTTATCAACACTCTTTATTAACATTCTTTATCAACAATCTCAAAAACTATACTATATTAAGCACTTGCCTTGTGCCTGGCAATGAGCAAAGTATCACTAGCGAGGTATTTTCCTTATTTTTGTAAAATGAGGATACTGAGAGAGAAGCGAAGTGATATTCCCGAGGTCACAGAACCATTGGATGATTCTGCCTCACTTTTGAACACCTCACCCTATCCCTTAATATAAAAAAACCCCAAGACAAAAAACAAAAGCAGCCACATTTCAATAAGCTAAGAAATGTAAAACCTTTTCTGAAAAATAATAGTATATTCAGTCTAGCCACAGATGCCAGAAACAGAAAGCAGAAAATTCATCACAATCTTTTCTTCCTTTTTTTTCTTTTGTACTAGGGATTGAACCTTGAGACATTCTACCTTTTAGGTACATTCCCGCTCTATTTTATTTTTATTTTGAACAAGGTCTCACTAGGTTGATGAGAATCTCACTACTTGCTTTGGCTGCCCTCAAACCTGGGATCCTTCTATTTCAGTCCCTAAAGTACTGGGATTCCAGCTGGGCGTGGTGGCGCACGCTTGTAATCCCTGCGCTTGGGAGGTGGAGACAGGAGGATCGTGCTGGTTCGGAGCCAGCCTCACTGGTTTAAGAGACCCTGTTTCCAAATTAAAAAATATAAACTAGGTCTGGGAGTGTAGTCCGGCAGTAGAAGGGCATCCAGGAACCCCAGTACCACCAAAAAAAAAAAAAAAGTACTGGGATTCCAGGCATGTGACACCATGTTGGATTCAACAATATTTCTGATTTTATATTATAGCCAATTATTTTAATTTGTATTTTACTTAAGGATATTTTCTGAAACTGCCAAAGGGATCCTTTCTTTTCTTCCTTCCTTCCTTCCTTCCCTCCCTCCCTCCCTCCCTCCCTCCCTCCCTTTTTTTCTTTCTTTCTTTCGTTCTTTCGTTCTTTTGCTCTTTCTTTCTTTCGTACCAGGGATGGAAACCGGAGGTATTCAACCTCCGAGCTACACCCAGCCCTATTTTTTAGTCTTTTTATTTTTGAAACAGGGTCTTACTGTGTAGTGAAGGGCCTCACTAAGTAGCTGCAGCTGTCCATGAACTGCAATTCTCTGGTCTCTGCCTCCCGAATGCTGGGATTACAAGCGTGCGCCACCACTCCTGGCTGGGATTGATACTTCCAATGACAAATAAATGATTAAATACTTCCTCGTGAAGCTCCGGTTTATTCTGTTCACAAATACCCAGCCAAAGTCAACTTTCCTCCTTAGGTTGATAAAAAGGAGTATTGTATCAATAATGAGAAACAGCGTCAAATCACGCAAACTTGGTGCCTGGAACTGTATTAGGCTCTTAATATTTATCTTAGTTAAGCCATCAGTAAACTTATAAGATGTGTTAATGAGATTGGCAAGCATACTTTCATATGTGAATATAACATTACTTGCTGTTTCCTTCCTTGAGCCTCTTTTTCCCTCTCTTCTTCCCCATCCCCTTGCACTATTTTGCATGTCTATTTCCTCCTTTATCTGAGGTCTTTTACTTTTCTATTTTCTCTCTAGCTTCCACATATGGGAGAACATATACAACCCTTGACTTTCTGAGACCAGTTGATCTCAGCATAATTTCTCAAATCCCATCCATTTTCCTCCAAAGGATGTAATAATGATGGCGGAGCTGGGCGTGGTGGCGCACGCTTGTAATCCCAGCATTTGGGAGGCTGAGACCAGAGGATTGCGGTTCACAGACAGCCTCAGCTACTTAGCGAGGCTCCCTTTGCAACTCAGTGAGACCCAGTTTCAAAATAAAGAATAAAAAATAGGGCAGGGGGTGTAGCTCAAAGGTTGAATGCCCCTGGGTTCCATCCCCAGACCCGAAAAAAAAAAAAAAAGATGGCTGAGTAGTTCTTGTGCTGTTAGTTCTTACCAGGCCTGTCTAGTGTCATGCTCTGTCGACAGATATCAGTGCTAGAATCACCTCCAATAGCGTTAATTTCTTCCCTCTGTCATCACTAACCAATAGATTGCATTTGCTTATCCAGGGGTTTAACCCTAACAGGAATAAACACACACACACTACAAAGCTTCTTTTTAGGCTCCAGAAGACTATAGGCTTTATCCCTTGTAGCTCCATTAGGTATAAAGAAAATTCCCATTCACTTGATGCGGTGTGGCATGAGAAAGGGCAGGAAGGGGCAATTGGATAGAAGGGAAATTGCATCCCCCCTTTCAATGCGTGTTAATCGACCTTGCTAATCAACCTTTCTGCCTCCTTCAGAGGCTCTCCATGAATCTCCTAGTAATGACACCAGAAGCGAAACCTCTCTGCCAAGTTTGATCCAGCATGTTTACAGAATTGATTTTAAGAGCCTAAATAGATGGCAGCTTTGCAGACTTGTGAAACTGTGTATGAGATTCACTTTGTCTAAGTGATTATAGAAGGGCTATAAAGACCTTTAATTGAGTTTTTTTTAAAAGTGGATCTGAGGATTGAACCTAAGGGCATTCTACCTGTGAGCTACACCTTCAGCCCTATTTTTTATTCTTTATTTTGAAACAAGTTCTCACTAAGTTGTGTAGGGTCTCACTAAGTAGCTAAGGCTGTCTGGAAACCCATGGTCCTCCTACCTCATCCTCCCAGATACTGGGATTACAAGTGTGCGCCACCATGCACGACTTCAAATGTTTTGATTTGGAAAATAGTTGTTGTGTAAAAAGAATATGAAAGGGGCATAGAGGAGAGATATACCATCCATCATTAAATGTGTAACCAGAAAAATATCACCTAGGATAAAGGGTACTGCATATTTCAAAACATCTATTAAAAGATACTTCAAGAGTGTTTGGAATATATCCAATTGTATGATAAGTGCTTTCAGGCAAAGTAGTCACATTCCCCATTCAGTACACAGCATGACCCAAACTGAAGCGGCCAGAATCCAAGAGCACTTGGGTCACACTGTGTGATGTTCACTAAGTGTAAGGGATTTTAGCTATCATGAACTACATAAATTAAATTCAATTAGAATTTTTAAAGTGAAGTAGAATGCAAATGATTAAAAAAAAGATGAATTGCAGTTCATTAAAATGTAACTTTATATTTATAGTAAATATTTTATGATTTTTTGTGTGTGGTACTGGAGATTGAACTCAGGGGCATTCTACCACTAAGTTACACTCCCAGCCCAATTTTATTTTTTAATTCTGAAACAAGGTCTGGCCAAGTTGCTGAGGCTGGTCTCGAACCTGGTATCCTCCTGTCTCAGCCTCCTAAATACTGGGATTACAGGCATATGCCAGCACACCCAGCTTGATAATGTTTTAACATACACAAAAATAAATACTTGGGAAGCCGAATCATTGAAAACCTACAGCATAGAAATTTGCTACATATTGTAGCCCTTTGGAGAATATTTTCAGGATCAATAATTTGTTGATAATATCTTTTATGTTCTATATTTGATGCATTTCTTAATTATAATTTGTATAAAGTATGATATGTATTTTAAATAAAATTTATACAAGTTGAATTTTTTTTGGTTATTTACCTCCCATACCAAAAGGGCAAGTGATACTTCCTTATTAGGAACACAGAGCAGGCAAAAATGAACTCTAGAATCAGAAAGCAAAAAACTCAGATTCCAGTCTCTCTCTTTCTCTTTTCTCTCTCTCTCTCTCTCTTACTTCCTCTTTATGAGGTACTGGAGACTGAATCCAGGGGCATACTACTTCTAAGCCACACCCCCAGCCCTATTTTTATTCTTTATTTTGAAACAAGGTCTCACTAAGTTATGGAGGGCCTCACTACTAGCTGAGGCTGGCCAAGAACTTGTGATCCTCCTGTCTTAAGACTCCCAAGTACTGGGATTAAAAGTGTGCACCACCACACCTGGCTCAGTGTCAGTCTTTATCTGCCTTGGCTATTTCAGAGCCTTGAGCTTACTCAGAATATTGTGCTGTAGTGCTTTAGGGACACTTCCAGAAGTTGGATCATTTCCATAAATGTCTTTCTGATCCCCAGGGATTGGTGAGGACTGCCTAGTTAATAAATATTTTTGAACTAGGGAATAAAAATATTATTTAGAATAAAAATCCATTTTGTAAGTCAACAACTTTTGCAAGGCCTGGAGGAAGAATATAACAAAAAGTTGGTTGCTTGAAAAAAATATTTAAGCTAACATACTCAGAATGGTCCGTGAAATAGCACATGGCTGGGTGACAAAGTGCCTTACCCTTAGCACACCAGCATTCTTCCTTCCTTATACATGTCGCACTCAGTCCCCTTAACAAGAATACTGACTAGAGGATATAACATTACCGTCTTAGCTTTCAATTTTTGTTTTTAAATTTTATTTGAAAATACAATAGAAAGAAATACTCATATACTTTGGCTTTAGTAACTATAACTTTTATAATAGCACAAATACTTAAAGATAAAAGTGCTATATCCTTTTTAGTTTTTTGTTTATATCAGAACATTTGCAGAATATAAGAAGGACGGCGAGAGAGCGGTGAGAGGAAAAGAGGAAGAGAAGTAAAAAAGGAAGGAGATGGGGTGGGGAGGGAGAAAGAGGAAACTGGGTTGGTAATTCAGTGACATTTTCTCACAGTCACACCCACATGTGTGATGTGGGCTACACTTGAGGTTCCACCTAGAAATGTAGACGTCCCCAGGGCAATAAAATCAAACATGAATGGAAAGTAAGTGTGCCACTAAGTACTGCTAATAATATAGGAGCTTTGTGAAACGTTAGCAACTAGTTATATCCATTTAGAATGCCCAAGTTCATTACACATGTTTTATCTGAATTAGGTGAGTCACCTTTCTCTAAGAGACTGACCTTTTGGAAATGATATAAAAAGTACTTTGCTTTCCCACCATTCCTGTTTCCATCAATAAAAATGTCCTGAAGGCCAGATGTGGTGGTACACACTTGTAATCCCAGTACTTATGCTGTGTGTATCACTTTGAGCTTCCCTGTGATGTATAATTACAACACACCAATAAAAGTTTAAAAAAAATAAAATAAAATAAATATGACGAGGACTTTACGAGGAGATCAGGATGTGCCCTCCATTTCTCTCAGTCCAGTAGGTGCTAATAACCTGTCCTACAGAGTCTTAAGGAACAGAGCGTTTTGCTATCATAATGTGAGTTACATGCTACCAATATTTTTAAGACCAGTCATTTCAAGCTGAAAGAAAAAAAATTAGATACCTTGAGTGTAGATATCTTTAAGTGTAAAAAACAACTATTAGATTTTTTTTTGCTAGAATTGAAAAAAAATTAAAGCATCCTACAAACATTAATTTCTTTTTTTTAGTATTATAAATATTTATTTATTTATTTATTTTTTATTTTTTTTATTCTTTTTTTTCATATTTATTTTAAATTGGTGCACTGTGTTCATACATCATAGTGGGATACATACTTTTGTAGACATACATGCACACATTGCCCAGTCAGCCCCCACCCGATCCCCACCCCGTTCTCTCCCTATCCCCCCCTCCTATTCTTGGCTTAGTAGTTGACATCTAGTAATATAGCAATTTATCCAAAATTAAAAATGATAATCTCTCATAACAGTTTCATTTGTCTGATACCAAGCTTTTGATGACTTAAAGATAACATTTAAATATTTCTTTTTGCTTTCTTTCTTACCAGAGAATCTATTTTTTTCTATTTTTTAGGTGAAACTATCATATATTTATATATTTATTTTTCAGAAAAAAAAATCTATCCTAATATGGAATATGGACTCTAGGTACCCACATCGATCTTGAAAAAGAACAAAGCTAGAAGATATATATTTTCTGATTTCAAACCATATAAAGCTACAATAATTGAAACAGTGTAGTACTATTCTAAAGGCAGATATATAAACCATTGGAGTTAAATAAAAGCCTAGAGCTAAATTCTTCCCTATATTGTCAAGTTATTTTTGACAAGGTTTCCACGAACATTTGGTGGTGGAAATAATAATCTTTTAACTAAATATTGTTGAAACATAATAATTACATGGAAAAGAATAAAATTGGACCCTTACCTAATCCCATATACAAGTATTAACTCAAAATAGATAAAAGACCTAAATATAAATCTTAAGACTATAAACTTTTAGGAGAAAATCTGGGTCATAAAACCTCACAACATTGAAATTGGCAGTGATTTCTTGGATATGATTTCAATGGCACAGGCAACAGAAGAGTATACAAACTCCCTAAAAAATAAAAAACATATTGTATATCCAAAGACAATGTAAACAGAGTTAAGAGTTACTAATAGAATGGGATAAAATATTTCCAAATGCTATATCTGAAGGTATATTAATATTCCAACTAGAAATCCTAAAAATTAACAACAATAAAGGCAAACAATACCCTTTAGAGATAGGTAACAGACTAACATAAATAATGAATCTCCACAGATAACCAATCTTAGTTGTCTGTTGGATGGAAAATCTTGTTTCTCTAGTTCTGATGTGTGTTACCTATTTCTTCTTTGTAGTTAATCTCTTTGAGTATTTTCTCTAGTGCTGGTTTTGAAGACATAAATTCCTTCAGTTTCTGTTTGTCATGGAAGCTTCTTATTTCTCCATCTAATTTGATAGAAAGTTTTGCTGGGTAGGAAATTTTTGGCTGGAAGTCGTTTTCTTTCAAAATTGGGAATATGTTACTCCAAGCCCTTCTGGCTCTCATAACTTGGTTTGGGAAGTCTGGAGTGATTTTAATTGGTTTGCCTCTGAATGTCACTTGGCCCTTTGCTTTTGTTGCCTTTAAGATTCTCTGCTTGGCTTCCACATTGGTCATTTTGACAATTATGTGGCGTGGGGATCCTCTTCTCTGATCCTGTCTAAAGGGAGTTCTATACGTTTCCTGGACCTGCGTATCGACCTCTTGCTCTATGTCTGGAAAATTTTCTGCTATTACTTCCTTGAAGAGATTGTTGATCCCTTTGGTTTCACTTTCTTTTCCCTCCTCTATTCCAATTATTCTTAGGTTAGCTCTCTTAAAATGGGCCCATATTTCTTCAATATCAGATTCCTGCTGTCGGATATTTTTTCCTAGATTAGAAACTATGCGTTCATTTTTGGAATGATCATCTTCTAAGAGCGAGATTCTGTTCTCCATGTGTTCTAATCGGTTGTTTGTGCTTTGAATTGAGGCCTTTACTTCATTAATTGCATCCTTTATCTCTTTTTGGCTCTCTCTGAGTTCTTTTCAAAGCACCTCTATTATTTCTACAGTTATTTTCCTGATTTGATCTTCTAGAAATCTCTGATTTTCTGTTTTATCGGGTTCTGATGTTGTGGGGTTGTGGGCATTCATTGCTCCAGTATTATTCCTCTTTCCCATGATTTCGGAAGTTTGTGCCTTCTCTGGGTTCTTCCCTTGGGTCACTATGACTTCACTTAAGGTGCTCTGGATCTCGAGTCAGTAGTATCTCAGACCCCACTACTCCTTTACTGGGTTGTATCACAGAGTCTCCGACCCAGAGAGTCGATAGAGGCTGCTTTATACCGTGGGGGGTGCCAGGTTGCACGTTCTCCTATGGTGTGATATCACTGCCACCGCCCCTCTCCCACTGGGTCAAGTCCCAGTGAGTACAGTACTGGGATTTCTCCGCTGTGGCCCGCAATTTGACTCACTGTTCTTGAGTACGCAGATGTAGCTGTAGTGAGTTCCATGCTGCTGCCGCCGGTGGCAATATGGCGCCGCTGCTACGCCCTCGGCTGTTGGGCTGGCGTTTTTTTTTTTTTTCTTGGTTTTGATTTCCACTCTGAATCCCTGCAGCGTGTGCTGAGCTCAGACACTGGGAGCTTTAGATGTCCTCTGCGCCGAGAAATCCCGCCTGGCTGTTCCACAGCGGCTCCCCTCGGCTTACTGTGGCCGTCCCGTGAATTCGCCGGCAGTATGGCGCTGCTGCTGCGTCTGCCGCGTCCTCGGGCGTGAGGATATCCTCTGTGGCTCTGTTCTCAGTCCGCTTTCTCTCTGGAGCCTGGTGATTTTTTTTGTTTCTCTGGTGATGTTGTTTTCTGGCTTTGAAAGGCGCTGATTTTGTGGTAATGGATATTTGTTGTTAGCGGGGCTCTTAAGCCCCGCATTTCTCGGTTGCCATCTTCCCGGCCAAACATTAATTTCTAAAGAAGGAAACATCAGCCTTCACACCACTGAAGCTAAAAAGTTTCTGGAGTCCTTCTTATTCATCTTACTAAAGTGGAAAAGTCCTGGGGAGCCAGGAGTGAGACAGCCCCAGGGGACCACACCCAGCTGTGACTTGGCCTTGTGACCTCACAAGGAGCCATTGTGATGGAGTCCCCAGCACCAGCTATATATGGCTCTCTCGAGGCTGGGTTTTGTCCTTCAGTACAGGGAGCTCTTGGTGGTGACTCCAGGATTGAGAGCAATTTGACAGTGTGGTGGCTTTGGATTTGACTTCTTGGTTTCAGCTTTTGGCTAGGTTGTTTTGAGTCTGTGTTTGGGTTTATTATTTTGCTTTACTTTTGTTTGTTGTTGTTGTTTTTTGTTAGCATAGTTGCTATTGTGGCTTTTGATGTAGAGAGAGTAGAGGGGCCAGGTCTCCCTGTGAGGATGGCCTCATGGACAATTATGTGGTCCCGAGGGACATTGGCAGAGGCAGTATTGCCTGGGTCAAACTGGCCCGCCATATCCTCACCAGAATGGAGGTGGCTGTGAAGGTTTCACCAACTTTTAGTGACAACCCATTCCTGCAATCTCAGATGGAAACCATGAAGACAATGGAGCACCCCAACGTGGTACAGTTCAGGTGAGATCACAGGTGAGATTTTGAGATCATAGACAGGCCGACTTTGGCTACCTGGTGATGGAGCAGTGGGTGTGTGTGTGTGGGGGGTGGCTGCGGGGCATTTGGCAGTCAGCTGGCACGGAGGAGGAGGCAGCCTGAGGGTGTTCAGGCAGGTTGGGAGCACGATGCATTACTGCCATGAGAAGGGCATAATGCACCGGAACCTGAAGCCAGAGAACATCATCCTCTATGCGGAAGGGAATGTCGAAGTCACTGACTGCCTGAGCTGCAGCTTCACCGCCAGGCAGGAGCTGACCTCTGTGGCACTGCCAGCTACTGCGTCTACCAGGGCCGAGATATGGCCAAGGCAGACCTGTAGGGCCTGGGAATCCTCTACTCTGAGCTCACAGGCCGCCTCTGGTTCAACTTCACCTCCTTGGAGCAGATGAGGGTGCAGATGCTGCAGGGAAGCTACTTTGCACCCCTTAACTTTCCTCCCAGGCGCTGATTGCTGACCCCGCCCTGAGGCCAAGGGCCGCAGAGATCCTGGTGCACCCGTGGCTGGGACAGGCTGAGGAACATTCACCGCTTCTTACTCAGCTGCTCCCCAGAGCCGAACCCCGCAATCCTGAGCGTGACGCATCACCCGGGTGCCCTTTGGCCCTCCTGCTACCGTCAAGGAGTAGAGCCAGACAGCCCGACCTTCGCGCCAGCCGGCTGGTGCCCTTGATATCCGCCAATCCAGGAGAATACGCGGCCTAGGCAGGAGGGCGGCAGAAGGGCCAGCCTGCCTGCCATTCCCCTGAGCTGTGGGGTGCAGAGGACCCCTCCTCCGGCGCAGCCCCCCAGCACGGCCCTGAAGCCCCCAGGCCAGCCCCTGCAAGAGCAGCTGCAGCAACAGGGAGACAGAGGGAAGCTGGGCTCCCAGGGACCCGCAGAGGAAGCCTTCCCCTGCACCCCGCCATCCCATCGGGAGCTGCTCCCAGTGCCTGGGACCACAGGAAGGGCTGGCGGTGGGTCGCCAGGAGGATTTGCACCGGCTTCCTCTGCACCTGCTGCTGCCTTGAGCTGGCCCCAGGACCAACAGAGTTGCTCCAGAGGGTGGGGTGGGGGGCAGAGGCACCCCATGTTCAACAGCAAAATCGCTCCCAAGAAACCACACCGTGAGGTTGATGAAACCAACTCCCTGGATCCTGACTTGGGCCGGAGTGGACTCAGCTGCAGGAGGAGGCCAAGGCGCTCCAACTGCCAACTGCCTGGGCTTCTCCACATGGATTCTAGTGAGAGGCCTCCCGCCTGGAGAAACGAGGCTTTCCCCCAGGAAACTCCCCTTTTCCATGAGATGATTCTTAACAAAATGTTTTTTAAATAATAAAAGTGAGATGCTTTTAATAAAAATTCAATTGTACATTACTATAAAAGGCCCTGAAATATCTAATGACTTAAAAAATCAATAATTTCAACTCTTTTAGTTTGCATTCCCCCAGTTTATTTGGTCATATACTCCTTCAGTAGCATCTGTTGACATGATGCAGATTAGAATTCTTTGGAACACATGTAAAGGATCTTTGCAAGTATGGTAAAGAATGGTTCACATTTCTAAAGAGTGGCTCAGAGACAAGTATTGTACTTTTAGTAGATAAATGTTTGTTTTAACGTGTTGAGGAAGTGCACATCTCATTTATGACTTTGTGAATATTGTTCCTTATGATGGAGCTAGGTTAATATATGTAAAAAGGTGAGTGGATTTGAAGAAAACAAAGTGAATTATAGTAGAGATTATAGGCAGGTGGTACATAACTATAATCCCAGAATTTCAGAGGAGGACATTCGAGGATTGCAGGTGTAAGGCCATCCTTGGTAATGTAGACTCCCAGCAACGCAGTGAGACCGTATTTTAAAATAAAAACCAAAGTGTTGGAGTATATAGCTTGGAATATTGACTGCCCTTGGGTTCAATTCTCAGAACTACCCTCTCAAAATAATTTTCTTTTTATTTGATCACCAATGTACATAAATTGCTTATAGAGCTACAACAATTTAACAATTCACCTATTTGTGTGAATTTACAGTTTTTTGATGATGGGAAAAGAGCTTTCACATACTGAAGATTATTTCTTTGGGGCAGATTCTGAGAAAAGAAATGACTAGGTCAACAGGTAGGACTGTTTTAGGAGCTTTGGATAAGTATTGATTGTAATATTGCTTTCCAAAAGGCTTACGTCAGTTTACATTTTCAAAAAGCAAAGCGCATGAGGATGCCAAGTTCAGTTCAAGAGTCACCAATCAGCATCGAGAGTTAAAGGCATGAAAGTCAAGAAGTATTGTGGTGAGATATTTTAGTATAAACTTCACCAGGCTGTGTTTCAGAAAACCCATTACATTTTTTAGAGAATGTGCATACAGAAATGTTCAGTCATCACAAGTGTTTGCTTGATGAATTCTCACAAAGAACACAGCATCATAAGCAACGCCTGGATGAAGACACAGAACATTATCTGCACTCCACATGCTGTCCTTGTACTTAGGGACCATTTTTATTACATGCTAAAAGCTCCAAAGAATGAAAGTTGCCATTGCTGTGGCCAATTTAGTTTTAATAGCCAGCAGTAAGTTTTTTGGTTATAAAGATGAGGATCTTTATAATTCTCCTCACAAAGTAAAAAGGTGAATTTATAATTCTAGCCCAAAGCCCCTTTTCCCTTTTTGAAATAGTTTGATAGTATTTGCTTATTAAGCCAGATAACTTTCTGGTAATACCTCTCTAGGTACTTAAATTCCCATGTAATATATAAACAGGGGCTCCCTTGATGCTTATTTAAAATACTCGAGGGTCCTAGTTAAGACTCAATGACTCAGCATTTGCATCTTTACAAGCATCTTGGATGCTGCTACTGCATGCTAATGTGCTCAAGCCACACTCTGAGGGACAGTGCTCTAGAGGATAAAGGTTTCTTCTTGAAGAAGGACATTCTGAAGGCATTGATAACTGAGGCAGTGACCTGATAAAATCCTCCTATTTTGCAAGATCTCAAATTTTAAAAAATGCATTAAAAAGTTTATCTTTGGGTATTTTGCTTCCTTTCTAAGCTTTCTTACTGTAAATCTTGGCACAGGGTAGATAACAAAGGGGTAGAATAGGTTTTTGTTATCAGAACAGGAAATACAGAGCTCAGAACACACCTTTGATTTCAACCTCCTTGAAACTGACTTGGTGTACTGCATCTAGGTTTTCAAAGGAATACCCTTGGGTTGCTCAACAGTAAAATCAGGGCAATAAAAGAATCTACCTCACAGGACTGTGGTGTGGATTAAATGAGTGCATTTGAGAGAAGCACTCAGCAATGCCTGGTACTAGCTGTTGTTACATTATCATTATTGTTTTGTGGTACGGGGTATTGAACCCAGGGGAATTCTACTTCTAAGCTACATACCGGACTCATTTTACTTTTTATTTTGAATCAAGGTCTTTTAAAGTGGCAGAGGACCTGGCTAAGTTGCTGGGGCTGTCCTCAAATCCAAGATACTCCTGTCTCAGCCTCTCGAGTACTGGAATTACAGGTGTATGCCACTGCACCTAGCTTGCTTTTATATTATTTAAGGATGCATCTTCTCTAATTCTTATGAGGCATTTAATATCTTTTTTGCATAGGTAATCTTGCACATTGTTGTAGTAACTTTTGAATTCGCTTGTTTCATTTTATGTGGATAGCCACAGACATCTTCTCCCTGTATGCATACTTAAACCTGCAAAAAAATTTAGCAGCTGCAAAATTTGTATTAGCTCTTCATCTATTTGTTAATACTACTTTGTATTTCTTCCATGCCATTTCCAGTAAGTCACTAAATAGACTCCGATATTTCAAGACTATGAAGATGAGTAGAGTCTCCATTCCACACAACACAAATGCAATTCTTGTGAAATACAATTATAAATTATTTTCTTTTAGAAAGAGACGAAGCTTAATTTCCTTAGTGAATTCTTCCTGAGGCCAGTCCTGATTTCTTTTAGTTTCTGGTAGTATCTACTTCAATTGCATGACTATATAAAATATCACAGATCCTTAAAGAAACCAAGTTTATAATACAATAGTCTTTTGATTCCTAAGAATTACCATTAAAAGGTGATGAATGTGGTATCTGTTACTTCCTACATATTTTCTGTGATCCAGTTGGCCACCTTGGCTTAGAGGAGACTAAACTTGATCTCACAGTATTGTGAATAAAGGATAAAGTTTATTAGCTTTACCTTAATTAAACCAGTACCATACAACAGAAGCAATGATATCATTGCTCCTTTGTTACTCTTGGCAATACTCCCATTTCTCTTTTGTGATAAATCATCCACCCTTTGGCCTCAGATTATCCACCAGGGAAACAGACTATTGCTTTGTGGAGCAGAAGGGGAAGTATATTATCGTTTAATTTTCAACTGCAAGAGTTGGCATATTGTGTCAGGAACAAATAAATCTAAACTGTTACTTATCTAATGTTTAAGCAATTCTGGGGTTCTTTTATTAGGACTTGGTGGAAGGCTGTCTGCAAGGGCTCTGGTGGGTAGATACCAAGGTTATGGAGCCATGACTAGGTCACTGGCTACAGAAACGAAGGAGGGATCTTGTTCCTGGGTATGAGACTTTTGCAGGAGTGGTGCTCACAGAGTGAGGAGTCATCTAAATGAGTACTGGAAAGGGATATGAATGACATACAAACTAAATATTTAATGTATTCAACTTGATGAGTTTGGAGGTGAGTATACACCTGTGCAACCCTCACCACCACCAATGTCGTAAAAATATGCATCATCTGCAAAGGTGTCCTCTATCCTCTTTAATGGTCCACCATTAGTAACTGTGATAAGAATATATAATGTCAGGTCCAACACCTTGGCCAAAGTTTTAAGTATACAGCATTGATAAGTACAGGTACTATGCTATACTAAATCTTTAGGATTTATTCATCTTTCCTAACTAAAAATTTGTACCCTTTGATTAGTGACTCTATTTCCTTCTCCCTTCCAGATTCTTCTGTTTAACACAGAATTTGGGCATGGCAGCACATACCTGTAATTCCAGTCTTTGGGAGGCTAAGACAGGAGGATCGCAGGCTTGAAGTCAGTCTCCTAAACTTAGGAAGACCCTTTCAAAATAAAAAACAATTGGGGGCATGGCTAAGTGGTAGAATATCCCTGAGTTCAATCCCTAGTACTGTCCTTCCCCCAATAAAGCAGAAGTTTTTTTTGTTTTTTGTTTGTTTGTTTGTTTTTGCAGGTCTGGGGATGGAACTCAGGGGCATTTGAACTCCGAGCTACACCCACTGCCCTATTTTTAGTTTATTATTATTATTATTATTATTATTATTATTATCATCATCATCATCATCATACTGGAGATGAAACCCAGAGGCATTCTACTTCTGAGCTGTACCTCCAGCCCTATTTTTAATTCTTTATTTTGAAACTGGGTCTCACTGAGTTGCAAAGGGCCTCACTAAGTAGTTGAGGCTGTCCGTGAACCACGATCCTCCGGTCTCAGCCTCCCCAATGGTGGGATTGCAAGCATGGGCCACCACACCTGGCTTTATTCTTTATTTTGAAACAGGGTCTCACTAAGTTGCGAAGGGCCTCACTAAGTAGCTGAGGCTGTCTGTGAACCGTGATCCTCTGGTCTCAGCCTCCCTATTGCTGGGATTCCACGCCCTGCTTAAACCAGCCTCTCTGGCTTAAGAGACCCTGTTTCCAAATTTAAAAAAAAATATATATATATATATTTATATATATAAAGATATATAAATATATAAATCTATCTATCTATCTATCTATCTATCTATCTATCTATCTATCTGGGAGTGTAGCCCAGAGATAGAAGGATTTCCAGGAACCCCAGTACCAACAAAAAAAAAAAAAAAAAAAGAAGTTTTGCAAACCAATTTGTACACCTTTTGGAGAAGAGTTGGTGGGTAGTTTGGTAAACAGGTACAGCTACCAATGAAACTTTATTTATGGCTATATTGTCTGATTTAAACCTAAATACATAAATTATATTTGTAATAAAAATGATCAAAACAAAAATAGTGACTTTCAAGTGCTTTTAATGTTGGAGAGATGCTCTGATGCTGAGATAGTGTTCTGGCTGAAAATGAAATGGTTGTCGGGGTTTGGGCCAGTGTTTCGGAACTCACCTTCAATAGCTTGTACTTTTGCCTTGGGAATGGTGATTGACTACGAGAGGAGAGAAGAGAAAGAAGGCAGAAAGGGAGATGACGTTGGCACACCAGTGTTCCTGAAACTGCACCTCGGAGCCCTCGTGGCAAAGAAAAGCAAATCTCTCTGCGGTCTGCTTGGGCCACCATCATATATTTTATGTGAAAATACAAATATTTTCTCAAAGTCATGGAGGTCAGAGACCCAAGGCCAGGTGTTGGCAGATTTGGTTTCTGCCGAGGACTCTCCTTGGCTGCCTTTCTGGTCTGTCCTCTTTGCTCCTGTGCCCCTCGCGTCTCTGTCAGACCAGTCTCTTTATGAGATGCCAGTCAGCTTGGGTTAGGGCCTACCCTAATACCCACGGGTTGACTTAATCACTTCTGTGAATGTCTTATCCTCATGGGCTATCACATTTTGAGGTTAGGGCTTCAGCATATGAATTTTAGGGGTGGGAGCTCATTTCAGTTCATAATGAGTGCATTCTTACAGAGCTTCCTTCTTCAATCTCATCATTCCGTGTATGGTGACAGTGAGTTAGAGTGAAAAATACTTGTAAACATTTAGACATAATAAAGGAAGATAGTTCATTGAAGAATAAAAGATAATTGCTAACACATTCTGCAGAATAAAGAAAATTAAAACAACAATGTGAAATGTAAGCAAATTTATGCTACACATTTACTGCATAAAAATAGAGAAGTTATACATTTATAGTGGAGGGAAATCAACTTGTTAAGATGGCTTGCTTTCCTGATGTTTGTGTAATTTGCTTTGAAATATCTCTACAATTTATAGTCAAAAGAACATATGAAATTTCCTTTGTTACGATTTTTGAAAGAAAAACAAACATGAAAAGGAAGTATAAACATTAAACAAATTGAAGATTTAATAGAAGTTGTTATTCAGCAGCAAAGGAAATATTTACCTGGTATCTAATTCATATCATTTAAAAAGCATAATTAAAGTATTTTTAACCTGGGTAAAAATCTAATAAAATGTTTATTTGATTATACCCAGGTTTAGAAAGTTATATTGCCACAATTATAATAAAAATACACAAACCATAAACTTCTGTAATTTTATTTCATCCAAAAAGGTTTTAAAATCTTAGGTATTTGGAGTGTCAAATGTTCAAATTATTCTGGAAGAATTTTTTTTGTGGTACTGGGGATTGAACTCAGAGTCATTCTACCTCCAAGCTATCCAAGCTATACCCCCAGCCCAATTTTATTTCTTTATTTGGAAAGAGGGTCTCACTATGTTTCATAAAGCCTAGATACATTGCTGAGGCTGCTTTGAACCTGCGATCCTCCTGTCTCAGCCTTCCAGTTACTGGGATTATAAGCGTGCTCCACCATGCCCAGCCACAGAGAATTTTGAGAGCAGCCATGTCTAATCCATGTATTATTCCAGAGCCTGGCGTATAATGGGTAGCTAGTGAATTATTTTGTCTTTTCAAGGGTATGGGGTATAATTTTTCTCTTTTGCTATTTGTTTTTTTCTTTTTTTATCTTTTATTTAATTATTTTTTTATTTATAAGTGGAACATATTGAAAATGGTGTACATTTAGATTGTGCTCATGCCCTTTCCCCCCATTTCCCTTCCCCCTCCTAATAAAGAGTGTCCAGGTTAACCATGCTATATTTATACTATTACACATATTCGTATGTAGCTCCTCCATCGAACAACCTCAGCTTTCTTCCTCTTCTCTCCTTCCATTCTAGCTTTGCTGAGATTTCCCCTCCATCATCTGGAGTCCCTCTGGTATTACCACTGCTCCCTAGCTTGGCATGTTAGAGAAAACATATGCCCCTTCTCTTTCTGTGCTTGACTAATCTCACTTAACATAATGTTCTCCAGTTCCTTCCATCTTCTTGCAGATGCTATTATTTTATTTTTCTTTATAGCTGAATAGAATTCCATTGTATTTCCCATAATTTTGCAATCCATTCATCTGTTGATGGAGATCTAGGTTGGTTCCATATTTTGGTTATTACAAACTGTAATTTTTTAAATACATTGACTCTATTTTGAAAAAACTTTGTGAAGCTGTGAATTGAGTTATGAAAATGGGCAGATATTCACATGGCTGCATCTTTAGTTGCTGGATCAGTTGTCCAAATAATTTCTTTAGGCCCCTAAATACATTATTATGAAATGTTCAGGAAAGAGTGCTAAAGGATTATTTTAACTTCTTTTTTTTTCCAAATTACTCATGTTAGCTGGAGTTAACAGTGGTAAAGCAAACTGCTCTGTTTATAATCCCTGGCTTGCCACTTAGTAGTTATAATGGCACTGGACATGTTGCCTAGGGGGTCCGTGCCTCAGTTTTTTTTCTATGTGCTGGTATGGTACAAATACCTATCTCTTTGGAGTTATTTTAAGATAAAATGGGTTCTTTGGCGTGAAGCTCTTAGAAAAGTGCCCGGAGCACCATCAATGCTTCAAGTGCCTGCCTTTTCAGAGGCATTGATCAGTTTGCTGAAAGACACGTCCCAATCTCCTAAATCTTCTGCACTTTTGTTGTTACTCAAACCAGCAAAACAAAACTGTTTCATGGATAAATGTCATGAAACAAAAAAAATATATTTTCAACCCTGAAAACCAAGACTTATGATCTCTGAGCCATAAATTGGAATTTATCAGCTGAGTAACTAAGGCATCTTTCAGAAACTGTGGCTCCCACAGACCTTTTACAGTGGGGCCAGGTATAAAGAATGCTCAGAGAAATGAGCTATTGCTCCCCAGAAAACATCACTTCAGAAACTTGATTCAAACAGAAAGGGTTGAATGTGAACTTAGTCAGCTATGGGATCACTCACATGGTAGCCATTCCAGGATCAATATCTCTGCTAGATGTGGTAGCGCACCCCTGCAATCCCAACTTGTGAGGCTGAAACAGGAGGAGCCCAGGTTTGAGACTAGCCTCAGCAACGTAGTGAGATCCTGTTTCAAAACAAAAAATAAAAGAGGGCTGGGAATGTAGGTTCCTGGGTTTAACACCCAGTCTATCCTTTCTCTCTCTCTCTCTCTCTCTCTCTCTCTCTCTCTCTCTCTCTCTCTCTCTCTCTCACACACACATGCACACACTATATTCTCATGCAATGATCTATGGAATCACAAGAAAGATACTTAAAGGCCTTGGTTGATAGCAGCTGCAGTTTGGAGATGTCACCTCCTCTAGCTTCTAGGGATGAATAAACCTTGGTTGTTGTCCTGAAGTTGACCAGTGGGATTTTGTTAAAGGTCCAATACCAGCTGTGTGGCTTATCACTTAACTCTTTTGACCTTGGTCCCCTTATTGGCAAGTGAGGCAGGAAGCCAAAGAGTTCATGAAGTCTCTTCCAAATCCAATGTGCTATGATTCTGTAATGGGAATGGAAGTAGAGGCGGTAAAGAAGTATTTGTCTAACTACCATCTTTTCATAAAAGTAAAACCAGAGTCTCACCAATGATATAGTTAATTTAATTATGTTTAAAAACATGTTCCATGATTATAAAAAACTGGAAATGAACTCATTTGTATTTGTAATTTAGTGCTTTTTCATATTTGGCTTTTAGAAAAAAAAGAAAGTAATAAATTTAAAGACAACAAATTGCAAAATCCAAACACTCTAAAATCTACTGTCAAGGCCTAGCAATTCAGTCTAGCTCCCATAATTTTTACATCTTGTTATAATTGATGATCAATAATATGTCCCTAAAATATCAAAGGCAGGTTATGTGATTTTAACTAGACTATACTTAGAATGAAAGTATCCTAGTATTTTTATATTATTGCTGATATATTTTTGAAAGCTTTTGGATCATAGCTACAAATCAAATGGGTTTCCTGTAAAATTTTAATGAGAAAATTCAATTTACCAGACCAGAGTTCGATGAGCAAAATTTTATTGTTCTTTCACTAATAACTTGTGTGCATTTAGGCAAGTCATTTCACTTCTCTAATCATCAATTTCCTCATATGAACTCGGGATAAGAGGAGAGGCAATGTCTAAAATACTCTTTAACCTCTCATATTCATTCGAAGTAAGCTCTTTGCTTCCTCTTATTTTCTATTTTAAAGACCCTTCTGGTCATTTTTATTATGATTTTCCCATAAAAACTCCCTGGGTCCCACTAGTCTTTATGTTACCCAGGGATACTATTATACACTCTTATCTACAGTGACTGGCCAAGTAAATGTTGACTTCCCTCCACCTGCTTTCAAAGGACCTATACCTTTTGATTTCATCATTCCCATAAGTCTTGGCCAGAGAACAGACACAGAGATTAGCAGATAAGATGTGCAGATGACTGAAACCTGAGTTAATTGCCTAACATGTGTCAGAAAATTTCCATAAATTCATTGGCCAAATACCTAGCAAATGTATGACAGGCTGGGTATGAGGCATAGCCTTTGGCCTGGAAATATATGCTCTTAACAAAAGAAGTTAGTGCTGACCTATCTGAAATATTGAGAATTCTTAAGTGCCAACTGTATGAAATTGTCATTGTGTTAGAAGTACATGGAAGGGAGAGATAGATATAGATTTGGAAGGCTCAGCCGTGTTTTATGGAGGAAATTCGACCTGCAGGGCATCTAGAAGGAAGAATAATATATGTGATTCTTTAATGCATCCATTCATTGAACAAATATTTCTTTGGTGGCTAGTATATATTGAACTTTTCTAAGTTTCTGGAATGCAGCAGTGAATAAAATGGAAAGAAATTTTTGCCCGTGGAGACCTAACATTCTAGCTGAGGAAAGTAAGAAAAAAATCATTAAGTAGAATATTATATCAAATGATGGTAAGTAAATAATATATAGAGCTGGGTGTGGTGAATCACCCCTGTAATCCAAGCTACTCAGGAGAATGAAGAATTCAAGGCCAGCCTGGGAAACTTAGTGAGACCCTGTCTCAAAATAAAACAGGCTGTAGATGTAGCTGATGATTGAACACTTGCCTCAATTTGTGATGTCTGGGTTCAATTCCCAGTACTGGAAATAAAAAGTAAATAATGAATAATTCAGGCACAGAGACAGCTCTAAAGAAGTGGTATAATCAGCTTCAAATTAACTCTTTTATTTAGTAACTGAGAAGCGGAGGCTCTGAGAGAGTAAGTAACATAAAGAATGTCAGCAAGAAAGGAATGACATTCAGACTTTCCACCTCCTAACCTAGAGTTCATTCCTGTTGGTTCCTATCTCTCTGTCAGTCAAATCACAGGGTTATAGAGGTGGGAGTGAGCAGAGCTTATGTGGGACCCAATGGGATAGATGCTTCATTTGGGGGGGAGTGGAAGATATGGTTAGATGTGTAAAGGAGTGCCAAATCTGAAAAGTCAAATAGAGAATTTAGGACTTGGACAATATGAACAAAATGATCCTTAGGAAATTTTGAAAATAGTTGATTATTAGTCCATTAGATCAAAACTGTGCCGAAGGTGTGATGCTCTCTCTCCCTTTCCTTTCCCACCCCCATAATTCCTGAGAAAGAATTCCTTTGGCTAGTGATGTTTAACATCAGGTAGAACAGTAATGCTTCCTGAGAACATCAAAGATACCATTCTGTGATTTGTCTTGGAACTAGAAATAAGGCATTTTGAGTAACCACAAATGTTTTATTGAAGCTCCACATTTAGGGATTAGAATGTTAGTGACTTGAATGTTGAGTGAGAACTTCATCAAGATACTAGACTTGGATACGATGAGTGAGTTGGATGAGATATAAATGAGAGCTGCTGTTACTCATACTTTCACTGTCAATGGGGAGTTAAGTACTTAAGCTCCTCCAGGACTTAATACATAAATTATAAACCAGACCATAAATTTCCTTAAGTGCTGCATTGTTGCTGATTCATTTTCATTTCAGGTTTCCAGTGTGTGTGTGTGTGTGTGTGTGTGTGTGTGTGTGTGTGTGTGTGTGTGTGGCTCATGGATAGGAAGAGCGGTCTCAACGAATTCTGAAACTGTTGTCATCCGAAGTCTGATGGATGGAAGGATTCTTTCTTTTAAAATCAGTAATAAAAAAAGGTTTAAAGTCAGAAAAAATCAATAATAATAGTAATAAGCATGATTAAAGTAGTATGCTATGGTGCTTAGTCTGTGGGCATAGTGTCTTGGAATTGATAAAGAATGGAGGCGCTACGGCAGTAACTCAGGCATGAAGTCATGAGGCCAGGGTAGGAGCCTGGGAGGAGAAACAACATAAAGTGAAAGACATTCTCAAAAGGTGAAATGTTTGAGCATAGTAGGTACTTAAAACTTGGTGAATAAATGAATAAAAGGATAAAGGTGAGAAAGGTGCCAAAAAATACTTCAAATATAAAGATAATCAAAGATAGCATCATTACGACAACAGGTAGGGGAAGGCAGAAGAGAGGAGTTGCTTTAGGTGAGAATGTAGATTCTATTTTGGGTATGTTAATTTTTTGGGGACAGTAATATTGACAACAGCTGACATTGCATGACTGCTTTGCAGCAGGATGAGCTCTGCCGGTTCTCTATCCCCTCCTGCACTCACTGTCTCTGGTCACAGCCAACCCTTCCAGCTCTGGTGGTTTCCATAAGCCCTTCCTCTGCTTGGCTGAGATTCTTCTCAGTCTTCTCTTGGCCTCATCCTACTTACAGTTTCCTCAAAGAAAGTTTTCTTACTGAGTTACCATCCAAATTTCCCCACCACAGTGTTCAACATGCTGCCCCTGGATTATTCCTTTATAGCACCTTTCAAGACACATTGCTTCCCACTCTATAGATGGTAATCTCTTTAGAGGCTGAAACCTTATCTGTTTTGCTCATGGTAACACTGCCAGACCATCACAGAATGGCTGCTTCAATAAGTTGATGAAAATGTATTATGCATTCTGCATCAGTATCTCATGTAATTCTCACAACAATTCTATAAGGTAGATACTATTATTGATTTTCATTTTACAGATAGGGGAAGGCACTTGAAGTTGTACAGTTGGTACGTAACAGGACTGGATCTTGAATTTTTGTTTCTCTAGTGCCACAGGCTGGGGAAGGTAGGGGAAGGCAGGAGAGAGGATAGAACCTAAAGGTTCTTTAACCTTTAGGCTGTTTTCCCTCTGCAGATGACTTTATAAATATAAATACAGGACCTTAGGAGAATAAGCAAAGCTGTGAGTACATAGAAGGAAAGGGATGTAAATGAGTTTTAGGAAATTGGAGATGTTTGAATAAGAAGGGATCTTAAGCCTCATAAAGACCAAATGCTCTGTTGCATGGGGTCCAGGAGATGAGAAGACTCTGCCAAGGTTACATAATGGGTTATTGTTTTAGAGTGTGTGAGGCCCTGGACTCCCAACTCTGGGTTCTGTGCTCTTTCTCTAGACAGGGCAGCTGGGAGCAAATAGTTTTGGAGCCAGTAAGTGGGTAAATCTCTTTAATTACCACAGTCTTAAGCTGAAGACAGAAGAAAAAGAAACTGGGAAGGAACTGAAATGAGTATTATGGGTAAATGGAGTGTTTTATAGAAGCTTCTATGGTTTTGATTATACCATAACTGTCCTTTGTTATAGCAACAGAAGTAGCTTGCCTTTGATGTCTGTGCCTTATCTGCTTTTGCGTTGGTCTTGCCACTCTCCCAGGAGAACTGGATGCAGGGGATGTGAGAGAGTGGCTATGCCTTGCTTTGTGAAATAGCAGGCTTCTCTAATACTGGGTGTAGATGTGACCTCAGTGTGGCCCCACTCCTCTCAACTCACCCACCAATTTTTCCAGTAAGAAACTGAAATCTGGAGAGATTAAGTGACTTGCCATTTTTGGGGGTTAAGAAAGTCAAGTAACAGAAATTTGAAGGAAAGAGGAAGAAAGGGAGAGTGAAATGTCAACCTGTCACTGCAATTCAGCTGGGGATGTATGTCCCATGTTATAAAGTCCAGGAAGTCATAAATCTGTCCTTGAGTGAGCACTAGTTTCATACTGTCCGGAGGGTCAGACTGACATCCCTAGATCTCTTTTTATGGAACTTGGGACTTGTAGGGCTGGGCAGGAATAGTCTGCACTTTGGGAAGAAGAGGGGTGGTGCTTCGGGAACTTTTCTTTAGGGCAATACCACAGGCATGCCGTTGTAAGACTCCTCACTCCTTCTTTACCCCCTTCCCTCTGTCTACTCACAGTTTTGTGCATGCTCCCAAGCTCCTAGGTATATAAGTCATCTGCAGAGGTAGATTGGTCTAGAAACTAAAATGTACAGACTCTGGCACCAGAGGCAGGTCCAGTCCACTTTGGAGTTGCCGAATAGTTGTCAACCCCCCTGTCAGACAGAGGAGGATTAGAAATCAGAAGTCCATGGCTCAGTGCTCTGATCTGAACTTTATTTATATAAATACAAACGAGGTCGTCAGCTTTCACTTTGTTTCTCTTCAAGGTTATCCCTGTTAAAACGTGGTATCTCGCCCCAGGGATTTCCCTCGCTTTTATCCCTAATGCTGCTGTGCTGCCCACGGCCACCGCCTCCTTCTCCGTTTTAAAAGAGAGCAGGTGGTTAAGAGTCACCGGGGTGTTTTGTACTGTTGCGTGGGTTTGATGGAAGCCAAGAGTAGGATAATTTTCCTGAAGATAGAACTATTGAGAAATTTTTCTACCTTCTGGCCTTTGCAACATTCCACTGACAATGTCAGGAATTTCTCTGGCATCCGTTTCTCGGCAACTCAAAGTAATTAACAGATGTGATCCAATTATCCTCCCAAATCCCTGGATGTAACTGGCAACAGCATTTACCCTCCTAATAGATGTTTAGGATTACCAGGACTGAGGTGAAAGTTTCCCTCCAGGTCACATCTGTACTTGTGCTGGGAGCTGAAGATTTCTTGGCTTTCAGTGAAGTTTTTGGTGGCTTTGTCTTCTTAGGGCAAGATGTGCTTGGAGTTTAGCTCAGTCTCTTAAGGCATACTCTCCACCTATGGGATTGTAGTTCTCATGGATCCTGTGATGAGTGGGGAACAGGAATATAATTCTCAGGGTCTGCACTTATTCTACTTACTGATAGAGTAAAATATAATTCCAAATTCAAGGCAGAATGTTCTAAAATTTCTTGCCTTAAAACAGTTGAAAAATAGGATGAATGTGACCAACACCTTCTGAGAGTAAAAGGAAGCACTGTTCATTTTCCCATGACTGGGACTTAAATTGGGACTCTCCTGGGCACGTCCTTAGTTATATTCAGTCTCTGTTTCCATGATTTTAATGTCCCAGGTGATCAGGACTTTCTGCTTCAAAAGGAAATGCTGTAATAGTTCAGATAACCTCATTTAGTGAGATATACTTTATAGAAAAATCAGTTCTCATTCCACAATATTTTCCTTCCAGTTGATGATAGGTATTTCCAGCCGTCGTCTTGTGGATCATACCTTGACTAGATCTGATAGCAATGTTTTCATGATAAAATAATAAATTACCTTTTACAGAACTATATCCATGTTACCCTGTGACATGTTACCTTAGGTAGCGATTTCACGTTTACGAGGCACTTTCACATAGTCAGTGGAATATTCAGCAGAGCAGAGGCCATCTTTCTCCTGCTCATAGCTAAACCCCAGCACCAAGAACTGTGTCTGGCATGTATAGGTTATTCAACAAATGTTTGAGATGAGACAATTGCCTATGACATGGAACCCGTATTCAAAATAAATCTTAGGTGGATTTAGCAAACACAACTGATGATTGTAGAACTTTTATGGCTTAAAGAAGTGTATCATCTTGCGGACTATATCTCATTTTTTTATTCCCCTATCCTTTGCAGGAACTGTTTGAACTATTTATCAAGTATATAGAGTCATAAAAGTAGAATATCACTAGAGCCCATAAAGGTAGGGAGCTCATTTTGTCTGTAGAGGAAGAAAATGAAGACCACTGAGTCTCAGTAAAATACTCAAGATCATTTGCTGTGTGACAAGGCCAAGGACAGATCTACTGGCTTTCGGATGGACTGTTCCTGATATAGTCAGAGTGAGATTCACGTGATTAAGGGATAGGTGAACTAGGCAGCTCAGGAGGAAGCCAGTTTGCCAGGAAGCTAAACATTGCTGGGAATGTACCAAAAGTCTTTCTTGAAAGACTACTAAATTTGGTTGGGAGAAATATGTTTATAAATCAGGTACATGAGTGATGAGATCCCATCAATTAGCGTGTTTGAGAGTCTATGAATAAGATAGTCCCAGAACTGCTTTCAAGGGAGATTGAGCCTGCCCAGGGTCTTTCTGTTATGGTTTGATTTACAGATTGGGGCACAGACTCATTGACTGAAGAATGGAAAGGAGAGTTTTCTTTCAAACAAATAATTACTTAAAGAATCTAAGTTTGAAAGGGCGCCAATTTATTAGCCTTTTCAGGACTCAAAACTCTGGATCCAGTTCATATCATAGAACACACCAATTTTGTTAGTTTTGACTGATTTTATTTCTGTAATTTAGACTCTTTCCCTTAGAAAAAGCCTATGGTAGATTGTGATATTAGAATCATATAGATATTTTGAAGACTTCTAAGCCCTTGAGATTCCAGCTTTTTAGATTTACCTTCTCAGTGAGTGTAGGTAAAAGTTAACCATCTTGATAATTGTAAATAATTTTATAAAATTAAAAGTTTAGATTATTTTAAAAGTTTAAAATTAACTTAGTCTGCAAGTTAGTATATCAATGCTATTCACTGTTTCCAGTGCTAATATAGTAATGTTTTTCAAAAATTTTTGTTTATGACATACTGTAAGACATAAGTTTGATATCATAACCAGTACACAATAATAAAAATATGCCTGTAAAATATGTAGTTGTTCTCACCCATCATATGTATTTTTATTCTATGCTGTTTAAAAAGTGCTGGTCATGTCCCACTAAAATAGTTTCACAACTCTCTAATGAGTCATTACACAAAATTTGAAAATCAATGCTGTAAAAATAGGAGAGGAGTCAGAGAAGTTCCTGAGTGGAAAGAACTTTTAGTGAATAGGGGAGAAAACTAAATTGTAAATCATTAGAGCATGGTATAAGCCTGCAATTGATTAGTTGTCAAGTTGTGTGATACAGTGTAAGAATAATGGAACTTTAGCTTTTATTCAGTGTGTTTTCTGTACTGAAACATACAAATCTAAGATAAAAATCTTTACAAAAGCTGTCTTAATGGATGAAATTATTTAAAAAATTAAATGATTTTAACTGATATATGAAACAAAAATTCTGCATATTTATTTATCCCCAATGCATGTTATCTTTTGATATGTATATATATTATATAATATGTTTAAATCAGGTTAAACATATCTATCTTCTTGAACATTTGTTATTTCCTTATTGTGAAAACATTAAAAAATCTTTTCTCCTAGCTTTTGGTAACATACAGTATATTATCATTAACTATCATCATCTACTATGCAATAGCTCACTGGGATTTTTTGTTTCTATTTAACTATAACTTAGTATGTATCAATCGACCTTTTATCATCTCTCCCTTCCCCTATTTTCCTCAGCTTCTAGTAACCACCATTTTACTTTCAACTTTTCTTTTTTTTTTTTTTTTGCAGGTCTAGGGCTGGAACCCAGGGGCATTTTAACTCCGAGCTACACCTCCTGCCCTACTTTTTTATTCTTTATTTTGAAACCAGGTCTCACTGAATTGCAGAGGGCCTCACTAAGTATCTGAGGCTGTCCGTGAACCGTGATCCTCCGGGTTGGGTCTCAGCTTCCCAAATGCTGGGATTACAACCGTGCACCACCACTCCTGGCTTACTTTCAAGTTTTATGAAGAACTTTTTAAGATTTCACCTGTGGGTGAGATAATGAGGTACTTGTTTTTCTGTGCCTGGCTTATTTTATTTAACACAACCAGCTCCAGTTATCTATCCATGTAAATAACAGTATTTTATTTTTATGGCTCAACAGTACTCCATTGTATATATACACACTACATTTTCTTTATGTACTCATCAGTCAATGGACACTTAGGTTGTTTCCATTTCTTCCTATTTCTTTTTTCCCTTACCTATTTCTTAAGAATTAACTTACTTTACAGGATAAAATTTGCACCTTTTAACATATTCTTTTGAAACTAAGATGACACATTGAGCCACCAAAGTTAGTCTGGTTTCCCAATGCCTGGTGATAATTTAACCCCAGAGATTGTTTCCCCCAAAAGATGCAGGTCTTTTATATTTGAATCAAGTAGCAAGCCTAATGAGGCAAGATGAATCAGTTTATTATAATGTACACACAGGCAGAAGAAATCAAATTAAGCAAAATATATAGAAATTTAAAAAAGCTGGGCGTGGTGGTGCACGCTTGTAATCCCAGCATTCGAGAGGCTGAGACCGGAGGATTGCGGACAGCCTCAGCTACTTAGTGAGGCCCTCTGTAACTCAGTGAGACCCAGTTTCAAAATAAAGAATAAAAAATAGGGCAGGAGGTGTAGCTTGGAGGTTGAATGCCCCTGGGTTCCACCCCCAGACCCGCACACACACAAAATAATTCAAGCAAATATAGCTAATTAAAATGCCTTGACAATCCCAGCACTTGGGAGGTGGAGATCGGAGGATCGCAGTTCACGGACAGCCTCAGCTACTTAGCAAGGCCCTTTGCAACTCAGTGAGGCCTTGTTTCAAAAATACAAAAAAAGACTAAAAAAAAAAAAAATAGGGCTGGGGGCGTAGCTTGGAGGTACAATACCCATAAGTTCTATCCACAGTACTTAAAAAAAAATCATTTCAGAGCCTGGTGTGGCGGCACACACTTGTAATCCCAGTACTTGGGCTGCTAAAACAGGAGGATTGTAGGTTCAAAGTCAGCTTCAACAGCTTATTGAAGCTTTCAGTAACTTTGTAAGCCTCTGTTTCCAAATAAAAAAATATAAAATGAGTCTGAGGGTATAGTCCAGGGTTTTATCCTCAGTACCACCAAAACGAAACAAAACCAAAAACAAGAATTATCTCAGGGAAAAAGAGAGTTTCCTGGGGATCCCAGGTGGGGGCCTCTCGAATGACACCTGTGTGGAGAAACTTGCGGGAGTTGCTAGTTGGCAGGTGGACTGGCAGCTGAGTCCACTCTGGCCAAAGTCAGGATCGAGGGAGTTGGTTTTGTCTACCTCATCTATCTGGTTCCTCTAGAGCACCTCTGTTGTTGAATAGTCTAGGGCACCTCTGCCCCCCTCTCTCTGGAGCCACTCAGTTGGCTCTGGGGGCCAGCACACAGCAGCAACACGTGTGGATAATGCAGGTAACAATCCTCCTCGTGCCCCACCTCTTGCTCTTCCTGTTGTCTCAGGTTCTGGAGGAGGGCTCATAATGGAGTTGCTGGGTGCTGGCCTAGGGAGTGGTCTCAGGGCCATGCTGGGGGGGCTGTGCTTGGAGTGGAGTGGAGTCCTCTTCAGCAGGCTGTCTCTTCTGGCCTTCTTTCTACACTGTGTCCTCCTTAGAGGACAGGAACTGGAAGGCATGAAGATCAAGCTGGCTGGCTGTCCTCTAGGGGCCAGCTAGAAGGCGGAAGGATCTGCTGGGGATGGAGATGGTAGCACATACCAGACCTTGGGCCCACCCTGGAAGGTGCACCTGCCCCATGGCTCACATGGTGTTGGATCAGCAGGTATGTAGTCTTTGCATTTTTAATTTTCTTTTTTTTTTTTTTTTGACACTGAAAGCCAGATCTGGTGTGGTCGTAACCCAGTAAGTGCGTGACTCTGAGGATTGAAGGGTTTGGTCGTTTGGGGAGCAACTCCCTAGGAGGAGGTGAATGCTTCTTACCCAGTCTAAGCCATGAGTGTTCCAGGATTCTGTTGATGACGGCCCTCACTTCAGGGTCAACAGTCAGTGGACGGCTGATGATGAATTGTGGCCGGGTGGTGCTATGAGGGGGCACTTAGGACCTTCCCTCCTGCAGCTGCTCCCGGTTGGTTCTGGGAAATAGGATGCAGCCCACAAGCATAAAGTAGAGGATGATCCCAGGCTCCAAGGTTTACCTCCGGGCCATATCCTCAGCCCCAGTAGAGCTCTGGAGTGGGACAGGCAGGAGTGTCACAGAAGGGGAAGCTCAGACCAAAGTCAATGCCTTTGAAGTTCTCTTCTGAGTCCAGGGGGATGTTATGTGGCTGGAACACCCTCTGGGCCTCTTCCTCCTCCAAGCTACTGGGATCCCTGAAGTAGTGCAGCCACTCTCTGCTCACGTGCTTCATCACCAGGTAGACAAGTCAGCCATGTCTATGACCTTAAACAGCTGGTCAATGTTTGGGTGTTCCACTGCCCCCATGATAGCAATTTTGGGTCAAAACAAAGGGGTTATCCCTATACAAAGGCAAGGACTTCACAGCCATCTCCGTCCTGATTAGGATATGGCAGGCCAGTTTGATCTGGGGAAAGTTGCCCTTGCCAATATCCCTCAGGAGCATATAATTTGCCAATGTCCCTAAGGACCATATAATTGTTCATGAGTCTATCCTCACAGGGAGAGCTGGCCATGAGGCCTAGTCTGTCCTCTCTACTCTCTCTTCTAATACTGTCTAATGAAAGCTACAATAGCAACTCTAGATGATATCTAAAAACAATAAAACAACAAACAACAAAAGTACAGTAAAATAAAACAAACCCAAACAAACAAATACAGACAAAAACAACAAAGGTAAAAAAGCCCAAACTAACAAATCAGATCCAGAGCCAAACAAACCCACCAAATTGCAAGCTATTTTGGAGTCAGAAAGGTCACCACCAAGAGATCTCTGTACTAATGGACAAAACCCAACCACAGCAAGGTCCTTATATAGCCGGAGCTGGAACTCCATCACAATGGCTCCTTGTGAGGTCAGATGGTGGGTCACAGCTGGTTGTGGCCCACTGTGGCCATCTTACCTTTGGACTCCCAGGACCTTTTCCATTTTTTTTTGGTTATTAAAGTGTGTTTTTATTAAATTACTAATATTGTGATACTTAAATATTTGTCAGTGTCCTTATATTATGTTTGCTTTTTCATTTTTCATGGTAGTTAACTAGTCAAACAATAAAAAACAAAACAAAAATTCACTAATCCTTTGTTAGGTACATGAGAAGACAGAGAAGAAACCGAATTCCAACATCACTATATATCCCTGATACTAGTAGAGAACATTCCCAGCTGCTATCAAATTAACTGCTAAAAAGGGCTTTTAAATTTTTGGTTCTTAATTACTTACTGCTTCTAATTATCAAGGTAGTTTTGGTCATCTTATGGTACAATGATTCAATTTCTCTCTAGGTGGAAATAAGTGTTAATAAAGGCATTTAAGTTGTACATCGAATTGTCAAAAGTTGTTATCAGTATCAAAATATACTTCCTATTCTGTTCTTGCTGATTCTTGAGGATGGCCATGTAAATGAGTGAAAAGCTAGAGTTCTTTCTAATCTCATATAAAGGACTTTTTTCTGTTTATTACAATATTGCAATTTCATATAATTATAGAATCTTAGAATTGAAAGATTTCATAGACTTAAGTTTTTAAATATATTTTATTAGTTGATTTCTGATATATTAAAATTAACCATTGAGATATAGTGAGTACTTTTATAGAATGCTTTGTGATACAATATTTGCCTTTAACTAAAAATGAAATATATATATTATATATATATATATATATATATACACACACACACACACACACACACATATATACAAGCACATATTTCTTGTGTGTGGACAGAAAGTACTTGTATTTTTAAAGTTTAAATGCACAATTTCTTATTTCTGTGTCTGGCAAAATGTGTTTTCTTAAAGGAAATACCCTTCTTTCCTTTCAATTTTTAATGGGCAAGAATCCATCAAAATGTTTGTAGGTTTGTTTCTTTTTCTGTGGTACTGGAAATTGAACCCAGGGGAATTTTACCTCTAATCTATACCTCCAGCCCTGTTTTATCATTTTTCATATTTTTAAGAATATGCTTTTATTGGTAAATTATATTCTCACATCATGATGTAAATTATTTTGACAGTGACATACATGCACACAGCACTTAGTGCCTGCTCCAGCCCTGTTTTATCATTTTTCATATTTTTAAGAATATGCTTTTATTGGTAAATTATATTCTCACATCATGATGTAAATTATTTTGACAGTGACATACATGCACACAGCACTTAGTGCCTGCTCCCGCCCTCCAGCTGCCTCCCCATCTTTTTCTTCCCCCTGCAGAGCACTGAGATTGCAATTGGTATTTTCGCTGGGCGTGGTGGCACACGCTTGTAATCCCTGCACTTGGGAGGTGGAGACAGGAGGATCGCGCAGGTTCAAAGCCAGCCGCGCTGGCTTGAGACCCTGTTTCCAAAATTAAAAAAAAAGTATTAAAAAAAGTAGGTCTGGGAGTGTCGTCTGGAGGTAAAAGGGCTTCCAGGAACCCCACTACCACCAAAAAAAAAAAAAAAAAAAGAAAAAAAGAAAAAAAAGAAATTGGTATTTTCAACTGTATACACAAAGCTGTTGAAAGCTGTTGGTAGTAATTCCTTCAATGAACTCTTTTCCTCCTCCCCTTTCTTTAGACAACTTCCCTGGCTCCCCTGAGGTTTCTCCTCCGTTATCTGTAGTCCCTCTGGCATTCCCATTACTCCCTGGCTTCTGTATATTAGAGAACACATATGACGCTTCACTTTCTGTGACTGGCTAATCTCACTTAACATAATGTTCTACAGGTCCTTCCATTTTCTTTTTTTGCAAATTACATAATTTAGTTCTTCACTGCTGAGTAGAATTCTATTGCGTAGAAATCCAGTAATTTTGTAATCCATTCTGTTGATGGACAGCTAGATTGATTTCATAATTTGGCTACTGTGATTTGTGCTGCTATAAACATGGATATGTGTATATTACTGTAGTTATCTGGTCTCAACCCCTTTGGAATGATACCCAGGAGTGGTATAGCCAGATCATATCATAGGTCCATTCCTAGTTTTTTAAGGAATACCCACGCTGATCTCCAAAGTGGCTGAACTAATTTGAAATTCCATCAATTTTCCCACATCTTCTCCAACATTTATTGTTTTTTGACTTCTTGAGGATATGACTGAGATTACATAGAATTTCAGTATAATTTTGATTTGCATCTCCCTGATTACTAATGATGTTGAACTTTTTTCATGTATTTATTGACCATTTGTATATCTTCTTTAGTGAAGACTCTATTCAATTGTTCATCATGGCTAGGCATTATTTTATAGATTTCCAAGCCTGCAACTCAGTAGGCTAAGTTATTTTACACAAACAGACACCACAGCTGACTGTCCTGTGGTGATCCCTGGAGACCCTGCAAGGGTATGACAAACTGTGACTCTAGGTCCCTTTTTCCTAAATGTCCTTAGGGGCTGCTCAGCCCCTGCAGAAAAAGAAGGGTTCAGCTAAAGTTATAGGCTCTAGCTGGGCTATCTGGGTAGTTGGGTCTTTGCTGAGCATGGACAGAAAAGTCAATTGATTTTGATAAATGTCTGTAGTCATTGGCTTCACAAGAATCTGCTGGTTTGTTGCTGGAGGCCTTTGGGAGCTGTGGTATCAATGTGGCCTGGCCAAGATGGTGGTGTCACTGCTACTCTCTGCTCAGCAAGTGAGACTTGGGAAGCTCTTTACGGGCCTTTGCTCTCTCTTCTAAATCTGATTCTGCCATGTTTCAATTGTCATTGTTTAAAACGTGTGCATGTTGCTTTTCTGTCTTTTTCAAGAGGCAGTTGCCCCATTGGTTTAGTTCCATGTCTCAGAGCTCCTGAAAAATACTCTCCCTCTATTCCAGCATCTTTAATCCTAGAGGAGATTTTAGAACCAAGATGACTGGGTAATAATTAAAGACAGGAATCATTAAAAATGGAACATGTATTCATTATACTTTGCTAATGAATGAACCTTGTTGGGAGTGGCTTTCTGGAGTCTTTTTTTAAAAAAATTTTATAGTACTGGGGATTGAATCCAGGGGCATTCTACCTCCATGCTATACCTCCAGCCCTATTTTTTATTATTTATTTTGAAACAGGGTCTCACTAAGTAGCTGAGGTTGTTCATAAACTGTAATCTTCCCGTCTCAGCCTCCCAAACCGTGAGATTACAAGTGTGTGCCACCATACCTGCTTTTGGAATCTTTTAGTTGAATTTTAGTTTACTTGCTTAAAAAAAGAGGAAAAAAAAAAGTGGGTACAGAAGTTTAATATTTCCCCTTATTTTTTCTGAATCAGAATGACCAGAGAACTCAAAGTATAGTATTTTTGACCTGAAAAAAAAGAAAATCTAACTAGTTTTAGAGAAAATTCAGTAGCATAAAAATTACCGGCTGTAGTTGCTACAAATATTTTTAGTTTTTCTTAATGTGGTTTGGTTAGACTATAAAAGGAAATTCTTTTGCTTTCATTCAGTCTTGAGATAGAAATTGTAACAAGAATTTTGAATTATAAAAAGTTAATATTTATGTGTATCTCAAAGTAATTTGTGTGTGTATGTGTGTTGAGTAGAAGAGGAATAATTGTTAAACTCCTGCTCACTCATTTTTTGTGTGTGTTTGAATAAGAAAGGCTATGAGCTAATTATAATCTACAACAATAACTGTTTTATTTTATTTTATTTTTGGTGGTACTGGGGTTCCTGAAAGCCCTTCTACCTCCGGGCTACACTCCCAGACCTATTTTATATTTTTAAATTTGGAAACAGGGTCTCTTAAGCCAGCGTGGCTGGCTTCGAACCTGCGTGATCCTCCTGTCTCTGCCTCCCAAGCGCGGGGATTACAAGCGTGTGCCACCACGCCTGGCTACCACAATAACTGTTTTAAAGATTAATGTTCACATGGTCGATACCTGCTATTTCAATACTATAAACAAAACATTTCCTTTAAAACATGGCATTCTAACAATCAATTTGATGCATGCAACTCCTATAAGGCAGTCATTCAAACTAACCTATGTTCATATGAATAGTTTGGTGTAGTTGCAATTATAAGACCTGTATTGAAAAACACAGCCTTCAAATAGGATTTTAAATTTAATAAGCATTTTTTGCAAAGCATCAGCTTACAAGGGAGGAAAAAGAGAAAGGAAGAGCATCCTTTGTGCACAAAAGAAGAAACCTGGCTGTATCCTGGGCAGAAAACTTTGCCTTTAATGGGTTTGCTGATGCAGTTGACTCTGCATCACCTTCTTTTAGGTATTCAGGGGTATGGTACTTGGACCTTCAGGGAAGAATCACCTTCTAGCCTGACTTCCCAAAATATTTTCCTTATAATGAACCAAAGTTTACAGCGTAGTTTGTCTTCTTGGCAGTGTTTTTGTTCAGTTGGGGCTTGACAGTTTACTGTAGCAACTTGTTTTATGGTTTGAGGTCTGCCTCTGATTATGTAATCTTTGAGCTATTTTATCATCCTTCACTTCCCTCTTATCTTTCATTTTGAAATAAGAATAAGATAGAGTATGGTGAGGACTTAGGGAGAAAAATGGGGAGTAATGGTATTAGGTCCTTATAAGCAGAACAGGAAAAGAAATGCATCAGAAGGAGCCTTCCTGAGAAGAGATGGAGATTGCCCCACTCGTTTGTGACCACATACTTGGAGCCATACATTTCAGCTTTAGATAATAGCAGAAAATATGGTATGTTGAATTTAGCACAGTTGTACTAAGCAGTAACTATCTCAAACTACTATGCATGAGGAGGGTTGGGATTTCTGTATAAGCACCTCACCATGTGGTAGACGTGGCCCTTCCTCCTTCCTTCTTTCTGCTCCTGGACCAGCGAGCTCTGTGACCTTACCGTGGAACTTACCCAATAAAGCCTTTCATGCCGACCCTACCATTGTCCACAAAATGAAATCTTTCTTTTTGGGAGACAAGAACTGAGGAAAACTCATGGCCCAGTGACAATGGAATGTCGCAACTGGCTGAAGTGACAGCCCATTACCCCAAAGGGGAAGACGTGTTTTCTCCAGGCAGACCTGCCCAAGGTTTTTATTTTTTTCTGAGCAGCTTCCCCTTCCCCAGGGTAGCCTATGGAGAAGTCTCCAAATTACATCTAATAAGTTAAAAAGACCCTTACAAATCCCAAAGTACTGTACTTTCAGGTAATTTAGGAGGTCGAAATTAGTCCTAAAGACATCTCAAGAAATTTTTTAGATAATGCTATTTTTTTACTTCCAGACCAACCCAAACTGTCACTAGAGCCTTGCACAGCATACCAGGAAAAAGGAAAGATCCCAATCAGAACATTGCAGCTTGGATGCCAAGAGCAAATGAGAAGGTTTAAATCCAGCATGTGGTGTGGAGACCCTGCTTCAAATAAAAAATAAAATAAAACTAAGGGTGTAGTTCAGAGGTAGAACTCCTTTAAAACATACAATGTGTATATTTTATATTATTTTATATTTTAAAAATATGCACAAACTTAAATTAATAAACAAATGAATGTTTCAGAAAGTAGATGTAGAGTCTGAGTGGAAAATTTTAACACCAAATTTAAGGTTTTCAAAGGATAAGATAATATGAAAAGATAATAATAATAATAATAATGATAATATATTTATGTATAATATATATTATCTTTATATATAATAATAATAAAGATAATGTGTACAGGTTGTATAATTTTTGTGGGTTAAGTTACAAAGTGTCTTAATGATAGAATTCAGCTGTGTTTCCTGTTGAAAATATATTACAAATTATTGTTGAAGTAAATTGGTTTTGGTTGTATTCAAACCCACAGCTTCTCAACAGATCCACTTTCTGGTTTCTGAAAGAATAACAAAGCAATTAAAGTGCTTAACTTTTTTTTTTTTTTGGTGGTACTGGGATTCCTGGAAGCCCTTGTACCCCCGGGCTACACTCCCAGATCTATTTTATACTTTTTTATTTTTTGAAAACAGGGTCTCTTAAGCCAGCGTGGCTGGCTTCGAACCAGTGCAATCCTCCTGTCTCTGCCTCCCAAGCGCGGGAATTACAAGCATGCACCACCACGCCCGGCCAAGTGCTTAACTTTTTTTAATGTCAGTTTTGCTGAATGCTAGTAGGATGATTTCATATTTTCCTTCTTAGGGTGGCTAAATTTTTCTTTTTAAATTGAGTACTTTTATTAATTCTGAAATAGAGGGTTATATTACCTAAAATTTCCTTAGTTTTACTCTTTAAACAAATTTACTCTTCAGAGTGTCAGGTTTGCTTTTGGTTTCTGATATAACATTATTCTGAACAGCCTTTTAAGGTCAATATAATCTTTAATATACAGTTATGAGAATACCTTTTCAGTTTATTAGTTTATTTCAAGTGACATATAATTTGCTCTTCTGGATAGTACATGCGTCATGTAGACTGGAGATAATTCTTTTCAGATAATTTCCAAAAGGATGAAAGAAAAAAGTGTTTCTTTAAGTGTAAACAAAGAAATGATGAATAGTAAAAAAATTTTCCCTAAGTTTTAAAGCAACCATCTTTCCTATTTCAAAACAAAATACAATGGGGTGTGTTTTCTTTTTTATTACATTTATAGAGGAATACTATGTGAGAAGAGTCAAAGCAATAGAACTGATTTTCCAGAAACACCAGATGTAGACCCACCTGTCTGATTACTGTTAAGAGCTCTAATCTTGTGGGTAGGTAAATACCTTAATTGAAATCACATGCCATTTCCACACCATTATAGTACATCCAAAGCTGGAACCTTGTTCAGAAATCTGAGCCTGTGTTGATTCGTATCGTGTTTGCTCATACATATTAAGGCAGCTACCAAGGCTAACTACAACATCAGTTTTGCAGGTCAAAATTCCTGTCTCTGCCACTCAGAAGTATGGAGTGAGCTCCATCCTCGACTCCCTCCTTTGGCTCAATCTATTTGGTAGTCTGGTTTTAAGAGGACACGTGCAGCGTGTGAAGCGCTGGGCATGGAAGGGGTGCTCAGATGTTAGCTGTTGCCTGTTTTTCCAACTTTCTGTTATAGCACCAAAATTGATTTTTTAAAACATTATCATTTTATCTGTTGGCTGAAGTGCCTCAGTGACACTTTAAATTTACACATCATAATATCATATTCTTTATTCAAGAAACACAAACTTAGCATTATGTTCATAGAGAAAAACAAAATAAAACATGGTACTTTCTTCCAAGGACTCCAGTCTAATAAGTTAAATTACTTCTGCATTTAAGTCCATCTCTTAACCAAGTCACAAATAATCTGTTTCCCATTTCAAGCACATCATATCAGTCACTCAGTCATATGTTCTTTTTACCTGGAGATTCTCAACACTGGATGAACCCAATAACCACCTGGGAGAGTTTAAGAAATGCCTGGGTCCTGCATGGATCAACTAGGTCATTTCTTTGCCCACTGTTCTGTGTGGTGCCCTCTTTCACATCTATGTATACTTTTTTCATTTGGATTTTTTTGACAAGTGCAATTTGTAAAAGCTTTCTCAATCATTACTTTTGTGCCCAAGTTAGTGGATAAGCTCTTGGTGGAAGGGAATAGATGTTGTTTTTGTGAGCTGTTTCAGTTTTACACTTTTACACTTCTGATTGCAGTAGGCATTCAATAATGGTTTTAAAAAACGAACTCTCTTGTGGTAAGCTGGCCTCTTCCTCCAACCTATTTTGGTATTAGCAGTGGTGAGATATCAATGTGAAATATTGGACTTATATCTAACTTGACTTTTCTAACTCCAAATTTTATTTCTTTCATCAGTCAGTTCCTTGGAATTTAATCTTCTTTCCTTTCCACCAGTTTGAATATAATACCTTCAAATTTCTTATCTTCAGGTATTTTGAGAGGGCTATGTTATAAAGAGATGAAACTGAACCATACATACAGGTACAATGTTATTCTTATTATTATATCCCAGGCACAGCGATAAATAACTGGCACTCAGTAGATACTTAATAAAAATTTGTTGAGTTAACTGAATTCTTTCTTTGGTTAAGGTCCATTAATAGAAAAACTGAATTCATCTATCACACTTATTATTTTTAAAATAAGATGCATTTTTCTTATAAATTCTGGGAATCTAACTCTCCTGCTTTATATTACTGCATCTCTCTCAGTGCATCACTCTTCTGAAATCCTTTTGAATTTTATGTTGGCTCATGTCGTTCATTGATTGTTCTGGTTGTTTGTAGGTTGATGACACCATACCTAAACAGGGCCAGTCCAAGTTATTGTATATGACCTGCATAATTCTTTTCCTGCATTGCATTAGAGAAAATGTGAAACATATTAAACATAAGAAGCAACATAAATGTTCGTCAATTTATTTTACTCAAAGGCAAGCACTGAGAATTATGGGGGTATATTTACTTCTAATCTTTTTTTCTATGCATTAGAAACATTTATGGTTTTGTCTAAAATCCAGCTGTTTATTTCATTTTTGTATTCTGGTTTATTCCTTTGATAATGTAAACTAAGTAGTTTCCAATGCCTTTGTTACATTCTACTTAGTGGATCTATTGTATATTTATATCTAGATATGCAACAACTTTAATAAACCATCCTCTTATCATTGAACGATTGGAGTATATTTTCATTAAATAATCCTAGGATAATCATATTTATGCACACAGAGTTTTCTATAAATAGGGTTATGTCCCAGAGTATGTGTCCAAAAGTATGGAATTTTTCAAATTTTTTAGACATGTAAAATTAATTACTTCCCAAAGGATTGTAATCTTTCACAGTCCTGACAATACATGAGTACTCCCTCTTTTCATAACCCTTGTTACCCTCAAGAACTTTTTTTGTTGGTGGTAGTTCTGGAGATTTAACACAGGTGGGTGGGATCCTACATCTGAGGTACACCTTCAGGTCTATTTTGTATCTTTTTACTTTGAAAGAGGATCTCACTAAGTTACTGCATGCTGGCCTTGAACTTGCAATCTTCCTGTCTCAGCCTCTTAAGCACTGGGATTAGTAGGTATTTGCTACCATGCCCAGCGAGGAATTGGTATTTAATATAAGAATCATAGCTTTTATTTTTCTCAGATATTCTTGAAGGATTTTGCTATACACATTTAACTCCGTTCACTTTAGCATAGTTTGTGTGTACTTAGAATCACTCCACACTAAGACCACCTGAGGCTGGTATTGATGTGGAGAAAGCAGGTAACTTGACTTGGTTTGAGTGCTGAGAGTGGCCTGTCAGATCATGTAGTGCTGGTGATGTCAGTAGGTGCCAGAGCGCAGCTATGGTAATGCTGATATAGACACTTGAACCACCATGTCACCCTGGTGACATATATTCTTATAAGTGGACAATATTAACCCCCGCTTCTTGAATAACTCAAGCTTATTCAGGATAGAGGAAGCTGTAAAGTTACAGGGTATATAGAGACTTCTAAAATTTATTTTCTTTGCAGGAGATGAGAACTGTAGGGCTGTAGTGTCTTTGAATGGTATCAGTTAAGTCTATGTATTTTTAGGACATTTCCACATTATATGGAATTTATTGTTGTTGTTGTTATTAGTTTATTTTGTTTGTTTTTTTGTACTTGGGATGTTGTCAGGGGCCAGCTGTGGTTGTAGGTGGTGAGTTCCACAGAAGGTAAAAAACACATGGAGTTGCCATCTGGAGGAGAACAAACATCAATTTTTTCTGCAGATCCAGTCTTTATATAGGGTTCTGCTCATGTCCTCATTAGCCTGATGTACACATTCAGATTGCATCTGCAGCCACATAGGGTCATGTCATCACCTCAGGCCTGTATTTCCTCTGGGCCTCCACAGATATATTGGGATTATAGGTGAATACCACCGTGCCTGGTTTCTACTAGAATTTTGGGGATCCATTCTCATTCTAGGAGAGAGATGAAGCATTTTAATCTTTGCAACTGAATTTCTGTTTCATAGTCAGAGGGAAATGTTATTTAGTGCCATGATTATGTTGGCTCGGGCAATGGTTCTTAATGTGTCATGAAAGGAGGCCAAATATCCACTAGCTTAGTAGCAAATAGAAGAAAAAAGAGATATCATGCAAAAGTATCAAATATTCATCTTTCAAGGCATTAGTCACTTGCAAATTTTCTCTGTAGCCTTTTCTTGCCATTCTAACTGCTCTGTTTGATCTCCTGCAGCATTTGGGCCCTCATGTCTTTTATAGCAATGCTAGTATCATCTTAGATACTTGTATCCATGACTGTTCCCCCTAATTATGTCTTCTGTCTTGCAGAAGACAGAAGTAACATTTTACTTATAGTATCTTTATTACTTAGCAGGGTCTGACAAATATAGTAGATGACTTATTCTTGATTATTTGATGATAGAAATATGGAAGTATAGTTGAAATTGAAACTATACTTAAGTAGATAGTTAATAGTATATATTCTAAAATTAGCTTCTTTAGGCAAACCAGACAGTACAGAGGCATACTTGCATTTTATTTTATAGATGAGGATGTGGGTCATAGGGAGACTAAGTAGCTTCCTCAAGTGACACAGCTGGCCCAGAAACAAAGCCAGGTTCAGCATGCAGGTATTTCAGTTCTCAGGCCCATCTTTTTCTAATTGACCTAAATGTAATTTGTTTAAGAACATAGGCTGAAAATAAATTATTTTCGGTTTACATAGAGTAAACACCCAGCAAAATAAGCTTTCTTTATGTTTTGGTGCATGTTTTTAGAAGAACTCAATGAAGAAATGCCTTTAAGTGTCATTGGAAGATTGATGGTGTTATGGAACTTCTTGAAGAAAATTAAAGAACTGTTTTTTCTCAGAGAAAGACATTATAAAAAAGATAATGGTTTAGTGATAATGTCACATAGTAATGACTTTTATTACCTGGTTATGTTTTGACAAATGTCACAGCTATATTTATATATAAGGGTTTTTTTTTAGTAAGTTCATTAAATGAGAAACCTCATGTAATGCAAATAAAACTGTGCTTGATAAATAGTGCAGCAAGCTCTTGATGTTCTTGCTTCTGCTTTTCTCCTTTTTTAATATAACATTTTTAAACAAGTTTTTTCTCTGCTCTGAGACATTCAGAGGAAGCAACTGAACACAGTTGGTATGGTATCTAGTTGAATTAATTGGCAATTTAATAGAAGTTACTCTGAGTGAAGGAAGGATTGTCCTCATGTAAAACAATCCATTCATGCCTTTGATGCTTTCCTAAATATGGACTGATAATTAGGATTCCACCGCATCTTACAGAGTGCAGATCCATTAAGTAAATTGTTCTCTTTGCTCTCTTTCTTTCCCTTTTTAAAATAGACCTTGGGAGAAGTCAATAGAAAAGTTTCAAGAGAAACAGGATGTTCTCTTAGTTTCTCAGCAACTCATGAAAGCAAAGGAGGCAAACACAAAACTCTAAGACAAAAGCAGCCTATTTGTCTTCTGAGCACTGGACAGTGGCATTCATGAATGCCACGGGTAGGATCAAAGTGAAGAGCATGAGGATCAAGAGGGGACAGCCCCACACAAACATCCAGGGCTCCACAGGCTTCAGTCTAGTGTATCTTTCATATTTCCCACCTGGGTAACTTCCACACACCCCAGTTTTCTCATTATTAAAAAGAAAGTGACAGGGAGCAGGGTAGGATATGGAGGAAAATTCACCAAGTGCTGTATACATGTATTTTTGTATCACTTTGAATTTCACTATGATGTATAATTACACTGCATCAATAAAAGTAAGAGAAAAGAAGATGAATAACAAAAGAATTCCCTGGTCTTTTGGAATAAGATATACAAATGTACCATTGACTACAATGCCCATTAGTCTAACCATTGCCTTAGTTCCAGCTTATGGTTTTAAATAGCATTCTTTCTTCAATTTATTTATTTATATTGGCATTGGGGATTGAACCCAGGGGATTCTACCTCTGAGCTATACTCACGGCCCTTTTTTTATAATTTTGAAACAGGATTTTGCTAAGTTGCTGAGTATTTTGCTAAGTTTCTGGGGCTGGCCTCAAACCTGTCTCAGCCTCCCAAGTACTGAGATTATAAGCATGCAGAACCATGCCCAGATTTTTTCAATTATTTTTAATTACCCTGACAGTCCTTCATGCACTTTGAAAGGGGTATGGTAGTGAATTTACTATAAATCAAATTATGAATTTTTTTGTAGCCAAAATCTATGATGTTAATTCTTATTTCTTAATCTCTTAGTTCATGTGGCTATCATTTTAGGCCATGTATAAAATCTTAAGGTGAGTTGGGCATGGTGGCACAGGCTTGTAATCCCCACGCTTGGGAGGCGGGGAGACAGGAGGTTCACACAGGTTCAAAGCCAGTCTTGTTGGCTTAAGAGACCCTGTTTCCAAATAAAATATAAAAATAGGTCTGGTAGTGTGGCCCGGAGATAGAAGGGTTCCATCCCCAGTACCACCACCACCACCACCACCACCACCACCACCACCACCACCAAAAAATTTATATATATATATATATATATATTTTTTTAATCTTAAGGTGAAATAATTATATGATTCCTTAAGCAAACTAACCCTAGTCACATCTTGGTTAGGAGAGGCAGGAATATAGAACCTTATTGAACAATATCTTAAACATTGTAAGAGCCTGAGTTATATCTTTAACCTTCTTGTCGTTCCACATCATATAGCCCACACCAAGGACCATAGCGGTGTGTAATAAGTGGTTTCTATGAAGACACTGATGCTTAAACTGCTCTGTTGTCTCCATATTCTGTTGCTTATGGGCTATCCAGCCACTACTGTATGGTCTCTGACAAGTTCACAGGTGAGTTCAAGACCATGTTCAAGCTTAAAATGGCACTGAAGTGGTAAAGTAAGTGTTCTGCAGAAGAAAGAATTCTAAGGTGCATTAGGTAGAAAAATTAGCCATAACTGTCACACAAATAGAAACCTTGAAATCTCAGGATATAACATACTCTGAGGTTTATTTCCCATTATTGGAGCTATGGAATTTATAATATGTGGCCTCTAAGGTTGGTGTGACAAGGTAAATAGAAGAGAGCAGAGACTCACTGCCTCCCACTGGCTTTATTCTTAAGCTGACACCTGCCAATTTCACCCAGAGCTCTTTGGCCAGAATTAGTCATGTGCTCCTAGCTTACCTGCCACAGGGGGTGAAATATAGGGAAACTTGTGGGTGTTTGATGAACTCTGACTTTGATACTAGGATTTTTGTGAAGTCCTGGGGATTATACTACATTTCTAGGTGCTATACTGCGAATGCCAAATAGCATAAAGAAATAGATGAGTCGGACGGCTCGTTCTGTGGGAGATTCTCTTGAATTTAAAAAATAATCAAGTTTTTTCCTGTTTCCATGTCATGGTCCTCTAGAATTTTAACTGAACTCTTCCATAAAAGACCAACTGAAAAATGTCAAAAGCAGGTTGAATTGTGAGTAGAAACGTGTTTCTCTTTGTTGTGTGGATCTCATAAAATCAGCAAAATTTTTCCTTTTAACTTGGTTTCAAAGTATTCCTTTTAGGAGGAGATCAAAGATCAGTAGTAAAGGTCAGTCTAGATTTGTTGTTGTTTGGGGCATTGGAAAAAGCCGTAAGGAGCTTGGTTTACATTTGTTTTAAAGGCCCATCCTTCTGTCAAGAGATTTGAGGGCTGAATCTTGTCTTTCTTTTTCATTTACTTTGAGAGCTAGTTTCTCAAATGTTGCATATGTTAACATTTCTCTATGGAATACATTTAATTTGGGTTATATTTGTACATCTTTCAGTTCTAGAAACCCCAGAAGGACCTCATCTATTTCTCTAGCATCAGTTTCAAAGTTGTGCTCCTGAGAGACCATGTTTTCACTTAGAGATGCTTAAGAGTTTTCAAGTAATAGAGAAATTACTAGAGAAATGCTATGTTATTTAACTGCTAGAAATATTCAAAATGCAGCAATAAATAAAAGAGCAATTATTTCCTATAAACTCTGGCATAAAATAAGGGAACTATCATTTGGTCACTGAAGCACTTTCTTAGATGGTAGAAGGCTGGCAGACAGCAAACTTGTGGGTTCTTCTCAGCTTTGCCTCTCTCCAGTGTGAGGTCAACTCTGGTAGAATAGTTTATCAGGACTCCAGTTTCCCCTTACAATATATTACACAGTATCAGAATTGATGGAAGCCACATTTTAAAATAGCACATTATAGAGCCAGGGGAACATCTTATCAAAACAAGTGTCATGAGAAGCCCAGTCAGTCTATGGGAAGTGGTCCACGTGTTCCAGCCTGTCCTCACTCCACTCCATCCACACTGTGTTTAGGAGAGTCAGAATCCCGTGTCATCAGGCAAGGGTCAGAGTGCTTCACTTTAATACTCTTGCTTCCACAGGTGAAAAGATGTTTACTGTTACCCTGAAACACCAAACCAAGTAGTTTATTGTTGTAAAGTTCTTTGAGAACGAAGGGTACCCACTCTATGAATTTAAAGGGCTATTTTCTTTTGGTTATTTATAAAACACCTTGAAGTGCAATTATCCTTGTTTTTAAAAATATTTTGTTTGAACTCTGCAGGATGTTGTTATTATCATATAAGTTAGTGAGGCTTCTGAGAGCTATAATTAGACCAGAATAACCGGAGGGGGATGGGATAGACTCAAGTTTGGCTCAGGGTCAGGACTTGAGAAGAGGTGCAGGGAGGGGGGTAGGTAGGATTTCTGCCACTGGCTGAAATCCAGATGAAGATTGCAAAAAGATGGCAGAGAGAAGGGGATTTTCCTCAAAATCTGTTAATTCTAGATACAGCACTCATTGTAATCACAGGTTAGAGGGAGTGTGGACTTTGGTTTCCGACAATGTTGGGTAGATTCTTGTTTTGTTTCTTAGGAACTATGTAAGCTCCGGCCAATTGTTCATCTCACTGGATCTGTTTCAAAATTCATGAAATGGGAAAAGTGATGCTTTGTAGTGATGTGTTGGTCTTAGAGATAATATATGGCAATTGCTAACTACTGGGTGATCAAATATTGTAGAGATAATTATCATTCTTATTAATAGAAAAATGAGATAAAGATGGGGGAAGTGAGCCCAGTGATCAGGGATCATTATTTGGCAAGTATATTTGGACTTGAGCCTCACAGTGTAATGGTTTAATCGGGTGAAACCATTGATTCTAACAGGTTAATTGGTTACCTCTGTATAAAGCCATGGTTTGTATTTTAAGGAGATCTACTATAGATACTACAAAAATTTGACCCAGAGAAAAGCTTTGGCAGTAACTCCAAGCACAGAGTTATACTGGTAGAAAAGAGATTTAGGTAGCAAGATTAACTTTTGACTTTTAGATCACATAGGGATATTATATATTACATACACACACTGGTGTTTTACATTATTTACATTATTAAAAGTTTCAGAGTTAAGTTGTTTGACATGAGGATTAATGAAGTGCCACGGGAAAGGGCATGATACAATTATAGTACATTTATAAATCAATCACTTTTGCATTAAGATAAGGGATGACAATACTGATCCTTTGCTGACGTATGTGATGGCCTTTCTACCCCCATATGGCACATCAGAGTTTCCTGACTTGTACTATGACTGCTCAAAAGGATAAAACAAATGCATCAATAGGAGGAATTTACATGCAAATTAATTTCTCTGCTAATAGGTGAAATGACTGTGATTGTAAGTTATAAACTTCATTGACAAATGCTTATAATTTTTTACTCATTCCTTCTTTGTTGAAAGAAAGGATTAGGACCACTTTTAGGGATGTGTTTCAGTTATCTACCACTCCAAACTTTGGCAGCTTAAAATAATAACAGCTCACCGGGCGTGGTGGTGCACGCTTGTAATCCCCGTGCTTGGGAGGCGTAGACAGGAGGATTGCACAGGTTCGAAGCCAGTCACACTGGCTTAAGAGACCCTGTTTCCAAATAAAAATATAAAAATAGGTCTGGGAGTGTAGCCCAGAGATAGAAGGGCTTCCAGGAACCCCAGTACCACCACCAATAATAATAATAATAATAATAATAATAATAATAATCATCATCATCATCATCATCATAATAATAATAATAAAAAATAATAGCTCTTTATGGGCTGAGCTCAGAGATTTGCTAGGACCTTAAATCTTAAAAATTTTTTAAAACAGATTCTTTTGTGTATTGTGGTAGTTGAAAATATGTGCAGTCCATATATAATGTTTCAAAATTCATGAAATGGGAAAAGTGATGCTTTGTAGTGATGTGTTGGTCTTAGAGATAATATATGGCAATTGCTAACTACTGGGTGATCAAATATTGTAGAGATAATTATAATCATTCTTATTAATAGAAAAATTAGATAAAGATGGGGGAAGTGAGCCCAGTGATCAGAGATTATTATTTGGCAAGTATATTTGGACTTGCCATTATAATCTAATCTAATTATAGATTATAATTAGATTATATCTAATTATAATTATAATCTAATGCCTACACAGGACTTCATTTGAACAACAACTCTTTTACTAGTAATGCATTGATATGAATATAGTAGTTTTGGGCTGGGATATGATATAATACTGTATTCTTAAACCTGGCATGGTAGTCTGCATGGCTTGTAATCCAGGACTTGAGAGTCCTTGCAGAAGAATAGCAGGTTCAAGGACAACCTCAGGAAGTAGTGAGATTCTCATCAACATAGTGGGACATTTTTTCTAAATAAAAATAAAATAGGTCTGGGGGTGTAGCTCAGAGGTAAAAGGTCCCTGGGTTCAATCCCCAGTAAAACACACACACACACACACACACACACACACACACACACACACGTATTCTTCACTATTTTATCTATAGTAGGTGAAAAGTTTGGGTGTTTTGTTGTTGTTTTGACTACTGGCACAAAGCCCATCAATGAACATGAAGGGTACAAATTTTTCTTTTGGTTTTGGGGATTGAACTAACGGGTATTCTACTTCTGAGCTGAACCCCAGCCCAATTTTATTTTTTATTTTGAAACAGGGTCTCACTAGGTTACTGAGAGCTTTGCTAAATTGCAGAAGCTGACTTCAAACCTATGATCCTTCTCCTTTCTCGGTCTCTCAGGTACAAGGATTACAGGCATGCACCACCACACTGGGCTCTTCATAAATATTTAAATGTTAACAACTCTTGGGGTGTATTCATTTCGAGTCACCCCCCCCATGCCATTTTGGCATGGGGCTGTATTTTTATTTTCTGTATTTCTTTCTAATAAACTTCTTTAAATCTTAAAAAAAAAACTCTTGGCTGGCTTGTACCTTTTGTGGAATTTTATAAGTAACACATTCTGTCGGGTTTTCTTGATGTACATATGTACATCTTCCTTCAAAAGAAAGTTTTTTTTTAAATTTTGTGGTACTGAGGTTTGAACCCAGGGGCATTCCACCTCTGAGCTAATCTCCCAGCCTTAATTTGTTTTGAAACAGAATCTCTCTAAATTGTGGAGGGCATTAGTAAGTTGCCGAGGCTGGCTATGAACCCATGATCCTCCTATCTCAGCCTCCCAACTACTGGGAGTAAAGGCATGTACACGCCCAGCTGTGCCCAAATGGCTTTGCTCACAGGTGGGCACCTTGGCTGAGATGCCTGAAATGACTGGGAGCTGACAGGAATCTTTTCTCTCTGAACAAAGGTGTTTTCAGTAGAATAATGGGATGTCTTTATTTTACATAGTGACCTAGAAGTCCTCAGGCAGGGGTCCAAAGTGGCCAAGTGCCGCTTTTGACACCTTTTATTGATTAAAGAATCCTGCAGGGCCAGCCTGGTCCCATGTTGAAGGGAAAATAGATCCATTTCCTGATGCTACGGGAGGGGCAAAGGATTGTATCATTTTCATTTCACCACAGGACACGCTTGTGAAGCAAGATACAAAATAACACTCTCCAAAAACTATCATTGAATGTTTTAACTGGTTCATTAGCATATAGGACAGGTTTATTCCCATTAGCAATACCAATGGTCTACTTTTAAGGGTCACAAAAAGTCAACTTGCCAGTCAGATTAGCTCAAGGCTTAACATTTTTCTGATCCGATTCAGTCATAAAATTGTCACAATAGAGAATTTGAAGGTCAATTAGTCTAAGCAAATGTCTTTTGATAAAAATAAACATTTAAACAAGGTTACAAATGTTTTTCTAAATGAAAGGTGTACCACAATGGCTGTGTAATTTGTTTACATGATTAATTCATTGTGACTCTGGTTGAGGAAAGGATCCAGGGAAATCAAACATTGGACAAATACAGTTTTTATGGAAAGGGAAAGGTAGGAAGCTATGCAGAATATGAAAATATTCAGAATAGTCCTTCCACAGTAGAGTCCTAGGGATGGAGTTGTGCATAGGAGTCTCAGAAAATCCAGAGGACCTAGATTTGAGGAAGGAGGAGAAAGTATGTAAGATGTATTTTACAGCATCTACAATTCTGCCTGAGGAAGGAACTTTAGAATTGATTTGCTACAACTATCTTCCCATTAGTCAGAGAAGATTTCTTGGAAGAAGTATTTCAACATCATTGGAAATGAGAAGCAGCTTTTCTATGAACTGCTCAGTTAGTATATAGAAATGCTTAGCTTTTCCCCTAGAGATTTTCATTTTCATATTTATATATAAGCTTAAGTTAACGGAAAGGCTTGTGTGCATGTACACACACACACACACACACACACACACACACACGATTATTATCTTCCTGTCATTCCCCTTCTCTATCTTCCTTGAGAAGAATGTGTTTACCCACTGATATGAGACTGTATGGCTTACCATCTGCCCCTGATGTTTTTGGAATGCATGTTTCTGATTGGGGTTAGCATTCTGGGGTGTGTGTGTGTGTGTGTGTGTGTGTGTGTGTGTGTGTATAAAACTCTTGGAAGCCCAGCCTGCTGGCCTTTAGCCTTAGGGCCTGTTGAAATATATTTCCTATTGATTTTGAAGTTGTCTTTGCAAGCTAGGCTTTAACAGCCTCATTCTTCTCCTTTTCTGAAAATGATGGACTGCTCTGAGGTCCAGCATGCCTCCACTGTGTTTATGGAAGCTTCAAGAGGAGCAGGGGTCATTGTGAAGCCAGTGAATTTCAGATGAAGAAGAAAAACTCAGTAAAAGGGGAATGGTAGGTAGGGGGCTCCTCTGTTGCCTCTGAACTGGCTACGTGTACTGCTCTTTCTTCTCCAGGCAGTTTCTGGCCCCCTGGTTGATCATTCCGGGGTCCGTAGCAGGTGATTCTTCTCTCTGGAGCTTCTACATGGGATAGAGATACAGCTCCTTTTTCATAAAATATAAAGTTCTTTTTGTACCTGAGTATTTTTTCTCTCATCAGTATATGAGCACTGTATTTCCTTCATTGATTTATTTAATGAGAATGTGTTTGTTTAAAAACATCTGATGCAATTCAACCACAATTTTTTTTTGCCTTACATACAGAATAGTTTTAAACAAGCTTGGATTATTTAAAATGTTTTAGCATGTTTGGGAGTAAAACCCTTAATTTCTTCTCTCTCTCTCTCTCTCTCTCTCTCTCTCTCTCTCTCTCTCTCTCTCCTCTCTCTCTCTCCTCTCTCTCTCCTCTCTCTCTCTCTCTCTGGATTGAACTTGGAGGCATTTTATCTTCTCCAAGCCACACACCAGCCCTTTTTATTTCTTATTTTGAAACAGGGTCTTGCCATGTATCTGAGGCTAGCCTGGCATCTGCAATTCTCCTGTCTCAGCATCCCTGAGACTAGTCCAACAGCTGTGCACCACCATACCCTACTCAACATTTCTCTTAATGTTAAAAGTTTATGAGTCTTTAGGAAAGTTTACAGTGAGAGGTTCTGCTTCAGTCTGTGTATTTTTCATCGAATTAGCACAGGTATCAACTTGGTTTTGCTAGTCATATTTAAAAAAAACTTTAGATTGCTATCTCAGTAAAGCAAAAAAAAAAAAAATTCCTGCTGTCATTTTTAGGCAGCATATTCAGGATTGACCTTCCCAGAAAAAGCTGGCTCCTGTTGATGTTTGTCTCTGCTCAGGTAGAATCTTTCTTCTGAAACATCATTAAAGCACACCAGGGGTAAATACCTATTGACTCACAGTTGTGGTTTCTCATTTGCTCCACTGATTTGATGAGATAGCTTTTTAACCTATTTACCACTATCAGAAAGGCCACCTCTGGCCAGAACTGTTCCTGGCTGTTTGTGATATCTCTAAATATGCCTCATCCCTTCATTTCTCCTCCTCTTTCCCATCTGATTTCCAGAGAACACATTTTCTCTGACTTGTTCTAATCTGGTCAGTATCAGGAAGCATAGGCAGTCATCAGATAAATCAATGTCTGATGATTTAAGCCTGACACAAATGTCAGTGACTAAAAACATTTAGCCAAAGGGACAAAATACCTCTGCCAGCTCTGCCTCTGAGGTTCATGGAAACCTAGCATGAGACTGAAAAGAGTATTTTTTTTTGTGTGTGTGGTACTGGGGATGGATGGAACCCAGGGGCATTCTACCTCTGAGCTACAACCCCAGCCCTATTTTTTATTCTTTATTTTGAAACAGAGTCTCACTGAGTTGCAAAGGACCTCACTAATTAGCTGAGGCTGTCCACCAACTGTGATCTTCCCATCTCAGCTTTCCGAATGCTGGGAATGCAAGCGTGCACCACCACACCCGGCTTCAAAGAGTATTTTTTTTTTTTTGATGCCTGCTTCACTTACATGTACATAGGTGGGAAGGGGATGAGGAGGAGGCAGTAAAATAACAGAATGCCATGTGATTTTCTCCTGAGCAAAAGGGAGAAAAAAGGGTAACTTGTCCTATCCTCAAGCTGACCTCCTAACCTGGAGTCTTTGTCCCTGGCAACCTTGTTAGCAGAGATGAAATTTCAGGGACAGCCTCTCAGGCAGCAGCAATCTTCTGTCAGTGGGTGGAGACAGGAGGAACAGGCTAGGACAAGAGGGAAGTTGGCAACCCATTTGCTCCAACTCAGGCTGATTTCAGTGACTTCAGGGAAAGCGCAGTTTTGCCTGGGGACATCTCTGAAACTTGTTAGAAGTTGAGTGGGTAAGAGTGATAAGCAGCTCCTGACCTAGAAAAGTTTGTTAGTTTCTGGCTGGTTTCCAGAGAAAGAATAGAGTGGAACTGGAATTGTCTTCAGTCTTATAATTGGTGGAATGAGAAAATAAAAAGGAGAGGGGAGGAGAGAAGAGAAGAGAGAAAAAGAATTTGGGGTTATGCTAACTGTCTGAGGAAGTACAAGAGGAGAAAAGGTAAGTAGGCTAAAGAGAGAGCCCTCAGGGACTTGTCTCCTGATGGCTGTGAACTGTGAGCTTGTGCCTTTGAAGAATTCTCATTTTAGCTAGGCATGGTGGTACACACCTGTGATCTCAGTACTTGGGAAGTGGAGACAGGAGGATCACAGGTTCAAGGCCAGCCTTGTAGTGAGACCTTTGAAACTTAGTGAGATCCTTCTCAGAGAGGCTTCCCAGGTGCTCTTTTATCCCCCCTGTGGTTGTATTTTACGTTGATTTTCTTCATGTCAATTCTTATGACATCACAACGTTTACAAAATTAGAATGTAAGTTCCACCTTGCTGTTAACTGCTTTATCATCAGAGTCTAGAACAGAGGCTGGTACATGATTGATGCGACTCATGAGTGACAAATGAGGATCAGCCAGCTCCCTCACATCATCCCGTGGTGACCAGGTAGCTCTTAGGGTGATGAAGAGGCTGAGGTGCCTTTATGCTCTTACTTACTCAGCATGGTGTTTTTCACTAGAACCATTATGTTTGAATTAAACAGCTTGTTCTGTGTTCCCAGTAGATCTCAAGTCTTGAGAGAGCACATTATCTAACAAATGATAGTGTCCCAGCTCAGAAAATTGGTAATGATAACACAAATGAGACATTTTTGTCTTTTACTCTAGATGCTAAGACTTAAAAACTTGGCTGTTGCTTCTTCCAGGGCACTAAGAGAACCATGTCATTCTAATTTTGTGATTGAGGTTGGGGAAGTGATGCAGGATGCTTCTGGAATTTTGAAAGGTTTCCACTCTTCTCCTGCACTGTTGTCCTTCATAGATGCCTTCCCCGATTGTTTCGCTCTCATAGGGAAGTATAGTATAACAGGAAGAGCAGAGATATTGGGATCAGACCTAACTGTTAAAATACTGGCTATATCACGCTCTAGCTGTGTAACACTGGGCAAGTTACCTCTGTGAGTCACAGTTTGCTCATCTGTAAAATGAGAAGGTAAAGTACCAACCTCACACCAGTATCTCAAGAAATAAATCTGATTATCCAGGTGTTGTCACTTAGACTTTAGTTTGACTAAAGGAATAACTATTCCAGAGGGCACCTGCATTTTAAAAGGGGAGTTTGCTAACTAAAGTGAATCTCTCAGGGGTAAAATAAAAGTGAGATACTTTTGAGGAAGGCATTCTAAGGACCATCGTCATCTTTTTCTAGCTGGAAAGGGTAAATAATATTATATTCACTTAAAAAATGCAGAATGCCAGAGAATTATCAGATTTCCACTTGGTACATAATAGTTACAACACAAAATGCAAACATATCTTAAGATAGTATTGAAAAATAATTTCATACCTTTTTGTGGTACTGGGAATTGAACCCAGGGGTGTTTCACTTCTGAACTACATCCCTAGCTCTATTTAATTAATTAATTAATTAATTATTTATATTTATTTATTTATTGGTGGTACTGGGGTTCCTGGAAACCTTTCTACTTCTGGGCTACACTCCCAGACCTATTTTTATGTTTTTATTTGGAAACAGGGTCTCTTAAGCCAGCGTGACTGGCTTCGAACCTGCGTGATCCTCCTGTCTCCACCTCCCAAGCACGGGGATTACAAGCTTGCGCCACCATGCCTGGCTCTATTTTATTTTTTATTTTGCAATAGGGTCTTACTAAGCTGCAGAGAGCCTAAGTTGCTGAGACTGGCTGTGAACCTGTGATCCTCCTGTCTCTGCCTCCCAAGTACTAGGATTATAGGCATGTGCTACCCCACCTGTCTTCTATGGTGTTTTGATGTGGGAAGCATGGTAATAGCAAGAGCTTTCATATAGGCTTTAACACTCTTGCATACTATATATAAATATTTAAAATGTTTTTGATATTTTCCCCTTTCTTGTTTCATTTGGAGTACAGAGAATTGAAGAATACTTAATGAGTATTTCATGATGCAATCTAATCATTGTTCTATATATGGCCTGTATTTATCCATCTATCATTGTTAATGTAATATAATGATTCACAAACCCATTATTAAAAATGCTAATTTCTTATAGTAACTGTCATTACACTAAATGGTTTCTCTTCTATACCACCAGATCGCTGCCTTGTTTTCTTTCTCAGGAAGTCTCACGATTAATCCCATGTTTTTTCTCCCTTGCCTTTTCTCTTTTATTTTAATATAGTTTTACTGTATCTATAACTATCCCTAAACAAGATGTCATGCTGTGTATGTAATCTTTTGGGATTTTTATTTAACTTGTTACCATAATGCTAAGATCTTGTACATGGCTACAATTATTATATGTGGATTTTAGGATAGGATAGTATTTCATTGTATGAACATACCACAGTTTCCCCCTCCCCTTTCAGTTAATGGGCATTTGGGTTATCTATTGGCTTTGGCTTTCATGCATCCTGATGCTTAGACATTACTGAGCATGTCTGATGGAGTTCCATCATGGGTTTGCTACTGGGTGTTCACCTAGGAATGAAAGAAGGTATTAGGATATCTTTCATAAGACAGAGATAGTGACAATTTATTTCTCAAAGTAATTATTGTGGTTTGTACCTGGAATATCTCTTCAAAAGCTAATGCATTAAGAACATGGGCCCCAGTGCAGCAAGGATCAGAGGCTGGGCATGAGTGGAGGAAGTGTGATCACTGGGGGTGTGGCCTTTAGGCTATATCTGTCCCTGGCCCCTTCCTGTTTTTCTCCCTGCTCTTCTGCTGCTAGGAGCTGAGCATCTTTTTCTTTTACTCTGCCCTTCTGTCATGATGTTTATGCCTTGGAGCCAGAAGACTATAAACTAAATTTTCTGAAACTGTGAGCTAAAATACCCCCCCCAAGTTGTTCTTGTTAGACATTTTGATTACAGTGACACAAATCTTTCTAACACAGTGATTGAGTTAATTTGCCTTCCTTTCAGTAATGTGTAACAGAGTTTGTGTCTCATCTTCAACAATGCCAAACACTGTTAGACTTAAAATTCTTTTTCTAATTGAATGGACTTAAGATGGCATTTCATGTAGTCATTCCTGGATCAATAATTATGTTGATAATCACATCACTTTATATGTTTGTTAATTGTATTTGATATTTTTGATGAAATCCCTGCTTATTCTTTTCACTTATTTTTCTACCGAGTCTATATATTTTTGCTTTTTCCTTCCACAAGGAAGAAGCAATTTAATTCTATAAATTTACAAACTAAAATAATATAAAAATCATAATGTGGAAAACCAAGTTATATGTGGAGTTAAGTCAAGACTTGGGTGCCTTGACTTAAGATAGCTCCAGCTGTGGAGCCATGTCTAAGGAGGACAGGACTGCGTCTGGATGAGGATGTTACATAGTCCTCATGGGTTGGGCTTCAGAACTTGAGGCTGAAGCCAGGACCTGTGGCCAAGGACCCCGGTTTGTGGTGGTGAAGTGAAAGCCCGTCTCTTTCAGTTGTTGTCTCTCAATTAGCTGTGGGCCAGGCCTCCCTTGGGAGGCTGCAGGCTAATGCTTGCTTCACTTGCTGCTGCTAGCTCCTGGCATTCCATGTTGGGACAACTGAGGGGTCAATGGGAAGGGAAGGTTCTTTCAGAATAGTCATGCTCGAGGCCATTTTTTGCCTTGATCTCCTCCCAGGGAAGTAGGTCAAGAACTTGTTCATGAGGTTGAAGCCCTTGTCTAAGAGCAAAGCGGGGAAGCACTTTTTCAGATTGTTGTAGGGGTAGTCCCGGAAGGTCATGTTTTTGACCATGGGGAAGTCACTGTAGCCAGGCCAGATCTTCTCAGTGGCGGGTCCCCAGGTTCTTAAACACTTTATTGATCTGGTCAATTTCCAACTTCCTGGGGAACAGGGGCTCCTGTGTCAGCAGCTCTCTGAAGATACAGCCCACTGTCCACATGTCAACAATTGTGGAATACTCCTTGACACGAAGCAGCGATACTGGGGTGTGGTACCACAGGGTCACCACAACTGAGGTGTTAGGTCTTCTGTGGAGAACTGCCCTTGTGAGCCAGCCCAGTCTCTTAGCTTGAGGATGCTGGTGTGGCTCAACAGTAGGCTGGATGTCTTGAGGTTCTAGTGCAGGATCCAGTTGTCATGCAAGTGTTTTACCCCCTGGAGCACCTGGATCATCAGGGTCTTTACCTCCCTGGTATGAAGGGATGCTTCATTGTCTCCATCAGGCTCTTGAAGTCATGCTCCACATAGTTCATGCTGATGTAGATCTTGTCCATGTTGCTTCCCACCACAATTTCCCTGACAGGGACGATGTTGGGGTGCTGGGCCTTGAGGATGGTGTTGAACTCTCTCAGAGAGGTGATCAGGAAGCCCTCTTTCTCCTTATTCATCTTCAATTGCTTCAGAGCCACAATTGAATCTATTTTCCTGCCTTCTTCAATCTTGCTGAGGCACTGGACTCCTCCATGTTCTAGCAGCCCTACAGGACTGGCAGGTATTTAGGTAGCTCCTGCTTGAGCTCAGTGGTGAAAGTTTTTCGATAGAGGCAAAAAATTACAAAGGAGGCAATCAGCCAGTGATCTGCTTTATTCAGCACCCTTCAGGATGGGTCCACTGGTTGTGGGGAAAGGGACCAGTCCCAACCAGCTGTTGGAGTCATCTGGGTTCCAGGGTGGAAGTACTTCTTTTTAAGGCTGATATTTTGGGGAAATAGGACTAAGCATGGGAACGCCACTCCTCTCGTGATAGCTGTAGTCTGCCGAGTGGACTCTCTGCCTCCAGGGTTCCACCTCCTGCCTTCGCTGTGAGATCACGTGAGGGAGGAGAGGGACCCAACTTATCAAATGGGTGACAGGGCTGGGGAGTCAGGCATTAATCCCTTTTGTTTGGGACACTGCTCTGTGGGGTCTCCTTAGCCACTTCTTCTTCACTGTCCTCAGAATCTTGGTCCAGTCATGACTCTGAAACAACCAAGATGTGGTTTTCATTTTCTAGTTCTTCATCCTTACTAAATTTTTGTCACTCACTTCGGCAGACTTCTCCTCAGAGTTGTACCCTGTCTCTTCCTCCTTTTCCTCTCTTCCTCCAACTCTTTACTAGTCTCTTTTCTTCCCTTTCCTCCTCGGAGCCTGAGCCTGACTTCACTGACAAGGACTCAGCCAAGCTGGTTTTTCTCTTGCTGTTGCTGATGTCCTGGGGATTGGACAGTAGGTCTCTTTCTTCTATTTTCTTTTCTTTTATTTCCCTGAGGGCCTTCTGCTCCTTGCCCCACTCTTTTGCCTGCTGCTCCTGCTCCTTCTGCTGCTGCTCCCTTATCTTGTGCTTCTGCTCTACTTCTTTTCTAACTGCTCCAGGCAGTCCCTTTCTTTCCAAGAATGCTCCCTTACCATCTCCCTGTTCTGTCTTTCCCATACCCCACGAGAGCCTTATCTTGTTCTTAGCTGTGGGGTTTCCAACATTCCTGTTCATTTCTTTTTTTTTTTTCCACTCTGGCATGCTTCCCCCTTCTGCTGAATGGCTGTGATGCTGGTGTGTCTCTTCTCTTTTTTCATCTTTCTTATGATGAGCTTTTTCTTTCCAAGACATCTCCTGGGGTGGTTTGATCGCTAGAGAATCACCTTCCTCTTCACTGTCTTCCATAGTGTCCTCTCTTCTGTAGGGTGAGTTCCTGATTGTGCTCTCCATGTGGTAATCTCTCAGCTTCCCCTCCTCGAGGGAATCCCATTTGGAATCCTGGGAATCAGACTGTGGCATTTGCAAATACAAAGGAACTTCACTGAAGAAGCATTGTTACTTTTTAAGTGTTTTGTCTCTGCTTTCTCCTCTTGTTCCTTTTCCTGGAGAATGTCATCCATTGTTTTCACTTTCCAAGAGTCCTTTTCATCAGCTATTTGAGTTAAAACACTCTGAGCTGCCAGTCACCCTGAATTTGAGAATCAGCGCCTGACCCACGCCAGAGTGGTCTTACTTCCTGCCTTGGGGCATGCTGTTGTCACTTCTTGCTTGGCAGGCACCTGGGGTGTCATCACGTCACTTCCTGCCTGCCCATCACTTCCTACCTCTGGGAGGGCCTTTGTAGTCACTTCCTGCCTAGGTGTCATTCCTTCCTGCCTCAGCATTTGTTGATGACCTACATGCTAATGGGTATTTTAAAATAGCTTTTCTGTTTGTAAAATAACACTTGATTTATAAGATATCAATATTATTCAGAAAAAGATTGGTACAAAACAGAAGACCCTGATGTGAGCCAACTCAAGTTATATTAGTCAGGCAGAACTTACGTGTTTCTTCTTTTGGGTAGATTCACAATAGCCACTAAAGATATTTGAAGCAAAAATGGTTAGTTTCTTTTCTACAGCTTCAGTATCAGGTTATAGTGAATACTTTTCTGTGGCTAAATTCTGCAGTGTATTAAAATATATGTTCAAAAAACACTCTCAAGCAGAAAATAAACTATTCACAAACTTGATTTTCAGGTTCTTCCAAGTCCCAGAAATCTATCTCTGTAGAGTCTCTATGTCTTCTATTCTCATTTTACCACATCAGTTCCTCGATATAGGATGTACTAGGGATCAGTTTTCACCTTCTGAGGGAATAGATCATCTACTTCCTTTGTGCATACAAGGCTGGGCAGATCTTTAACAACTCTAGATGATCCACATTTTTTGAATACCTGTAATTGTATGAATGGACTCATTAGTTTCACAAATAACCTATTTTTGGATGAATTGATAAAATGTGGGATATTTACACAATTGTATACTATTCAGTGATAAAGAATTAAATCCTGTCATTGTGATAACATGGATAAATTTGGTGAACATTAAGTGAAGTAAGTCAAGCACAAAAAGAAAAATACTCCATGATCTCACTTTTCGGAGGAATCTAAAATAGTTGATCTCATACCAATAGCCAGTATAATGGTGGTTAGCAGGGGTTGGGGTGATTTTAGGGGTGAGGATAGGGAAAGGATTTGTGCAAGGATACAAAATTTCAGCTAGATAGAACAAGTTCAAGAGACCTATTGTAACCAAATAAAGATATCTCAATAAAAATTACAGAACAGTATCCTCGATGAACATAGGTGCAAAATTCTAAACAAAATACTAGCTATATGCATTCAAAATCATATCCAGAGAATTGTACACCACGACTAAGTTGGTTTCATCCCAGAAAAGCAAGACTGGTTCAATATCACAAATAAATACGTTACTCACCACATAAATAGAACTGAGAACAAAAACCACATGATCATATCAAGAGATGCTGAAAAAGCATTTGACAAAATTCAACACCCATTTATGTTAAAAACACCACAGAAAATTGGGATAGAAGGAACACATTTCAACATCACTAAGGCAATATATAATAAACCCAAAGCCACCAACATATTGAATGGGGAAAAACTGCAAGAATTTCCTCTAAAATTAGAAACAAGACAAAGATGCCCACTATCACCACTCCTTTTCAATATAGTCCTCAAGACTCTTGCTACAGCAATAAGACAAGAGAAGGAAATCAAAGGAATTCAAGCAGGAAGAGAGAAACTAAAAATATCCTTATTTGCAGATGACATGATCCTTTATCTAGACGACCCAAAGAACTCAACCAAAAGACTACTGGAGCTGATGAACCAATTCAGCAAAGTTGTAGGATACAAAATCAATCTAAAGAAATCAGTTGGTTTTTTGATATGCCAACAATTAATCCACATTGAAAGAATTCCAGTCACTATAACCTTAAAAGCAATAAGATACCTAGAAATAAACCTAACCAAAAAATGTAAAAGACCTCTACAATGAAAACTATAAAACATTAAAGAAATAAATTGAAGAAGACTTTGGAAGATAGGAAGATTTCCCTTGCTCATGTATAGGCAGAATAAATATCATCCAAATGGCCATTCTGTCAAAAATGATCTACAGATTCAATGCAATTCCTATCAAAATGCCAATGACATTCTTCATAGACCTAGAAAAATTAGTCATAAATTTTATATGGAGAAAGAAAAGACCTAGAATAGTCAAAGCATCACTCAGAAATAAGAACCATGCGGGAGGCATCACAATCCCTGACTGCAAATTATACTATAGAGCAACAATAGTAAAAATAGCACGGTATTGGCACAACAACAGGCATACTGACCAGTGGAACAGAAGATACAGAAACAAACCCACACACCTATAATTTATTGATCTTTGACAAAGGGGCCAAACTCATACAATGGAGAAAAGACAGCCTTTTCAACAAATGGTGATAGGAGAACTAGCTATCCATTTGTAGAAAGATGGAACTAAATCCTTACCTCTCACCATGCACAGGAATCGACTCAAGATGGATCAAAGACTTAGAAATTAGACCAGAGACTTTGAAGTTATTAGAGGAGAGCATAGGCTCAATACTCTGACATATAGGCACAGGCAGTAACTTTCTCAAGAAGATCCCCAAAGTGCAGAAAATTAAAGCAAGAATTAACAAGTGGAATGGCATCAAACTAAAGAGTTTCTTCTCATCAAATGAAACCATTGAAAACCTAAAGGAAAGCCTACAGAATGGGAGAAGATCTTTACCAACCACCACTCTGATAGAGGGCTAATATCTAGAATATCCAAAGATCTCAAAAGACTCTACACTGCAAAACAAATAATCCAATCAAGAAATAGGATACCGAACTGAATAGACACTTCACAATAAAAGAATACAAGTGGCCAATAGATACACGAAAAGATGTTCAATATCATTTGCGATCAGGGAAATTAAAATTAAAACTACATTGATATTCCATCTAACCCCATTTAGAGTGGCAAGCATAAAGAAATCAAATAAATGCTTGCAAGGATGTGGGGAAAGAGGAAGTCTTTTACACTGTTGGTGGGAGTGCAAACTAGTTCAGCTACTAAGGAGATGAGTGTGGATTTTGCCTAGAAAACTGGGAATGGATCCATCCCACCATATGATCCAGCTGTACCACTCCTGGGTATTTTTCCAAAGAGGATTGAAATCGGAGAGCTGCAGTAACATATGTACACACATGTTCATAGCAGCACAATTCATAAGAGCCAAAATATGGAACCAACCTAGGTCTCCATCAACAGATGAATGGATTGCAAAATTATGGGAAACACACACAATGGAATTCTACTCAGCTATAAAGAAGCAAAATCATGTCATTCACAAGAAGACATGAAGATCTGGAGAACATTATGTAAAGTGAGATCAGCCAAGCACAGAAGGAGAAGGGACATATGTTTTCTCTAATATGCCCAAACTAGGGACTATTAGGAATACCAAGAGGAACTCCAGATAATGGAGGGGAAACCTCAGTAGAGCTAGAATGGAAGGGTAGGAGAGGAAGAAGGCTGAGGTTGATTAATGGAGGAGCTATATCCAAATATGTATAAAAATATGAATGTAGCATGGTTAAACTGGACACTCATTGTTGGTAAGGGGAAGGGGAATGGGGGAGAGGGCACCAAGCACAGCCTGATTGTTTGCCATTTTTAATATGTTCCACATAAAAAATAAAAAAGAAACCTATTGTACAACATGGTGAGTATAGTTACCAACATATTATATTCTTGAAAATGATGAGAGTAGATCTCAAGTATTCTTTTCTGGATTCTTATTTGGTATATATCTAGTAGTAAAAGGTATTAATATGTGACTATTCAACCAAAAATTATCTTCCAAAGTAACTGAGTTGAAAAAGAAGACACAGACAGCAGAAGGGTTTAGAGCCTCACCATTGGAATGAGACTCGTTTCCTTATAATGCCACTTGACCTTTTTTATTGGAATCTCTAGAGTCACATATTGGGCTAATCAAGACTTATTTAATATCATCATAATGAGTCTAATGTATTTTCAGAAAAACAGTAGTTGTAGCAGATTCTCCCAGTTCTACCTCTTTCCAGTTGAAATAGCTATTGTTAGTTTGATATATACTTCCATAAATATCTTTATTTCCGGCATGAGAGAAATTTAGTTTAATGATTTATAGATAAAACAAACACCTGTATAAAAAGCAAACACCAGTGTATAAAAATAAACATTATGGGTATTATAGTTAACAAATCAATATTAACGACCCCAAACCAGACATTGCTGCCACCTTTCTGAATAATTGCACCTACTCTTTCTCTCTTCCTTCCTCCTATAGTAAGTGTTCTTCCAAGAATAGTAAAGTGTTTATGTTCTTGTTGTTTACTGTAGTTTTTAAGCCTATTTATGTATCCTTATTTTAGTTTGCCTTAAATTTTATTTTTTAAAAAACAAACATCTTTAACTGGGTTTGGTGGCACACATCTGGAATTCTAGTGCTTGGGAGACCAAAACAGGAGGATCAAAGGCCAGTATGTGGCAATTTAGCAAGCCTATTTCAAAATAAGAAATGAAAAGGGTTTAGGGTGTATCTCAGTGGTAGACTCTCACTGGGTTTAATATCAAGTGTCACATATACACATACACATATACACACACAGACACACTCAAATGCATGCACACACACACACACACACACACACACACACACACACGACGCATTTTTTAAAGTGGTCTGCAATAGAGATTTAAATAGGTGAAATTTTCTATTCCATCAAGTACCACTGCAAGTTAACTTAGGCCATCCAATTCCCTATCAGAAATTGTTTCATTTCTCAGGTTAAAAAATGGACCCCTATAAAGGATATCAACCAAGAAAGAAAATCCATATTTATGTTAATTTTTATGTGCTTTTACATAGTTCTTCTCAACTCTCAATACATTGCTCTCTCAGAAAGCACTTGCCCACCCAGCAAGCTCTTCAGTCTTTCACGGTCAAACAGTTTTTCTCTTTGTTGACCATGGACACCAGTAATTGGTTTTTACTGTAGCTAGACAGCTGTTAGAATACAGAGATAATCTTGAACTTGACCTTCTCATCAATAAGAATAATATGAATGCCAATTTAGTGCTTACTAAGTATCAGGTAGGTGTTCATTGCTTCACATACAGCATCTTTTCTAAGTCTCATGGTAACACTGAGAGGCATATATTATAATATCATCAGGTGACTGGGAATTAAGCTCAGTGGTTGAGCCCTTGCCTAGCATATGCAAGGCCTTGGGTTTGATCTCCACAAATATATATATTTCATCAGTCATATTTTGTGGCTAGGGAATTAACCCATAGAGGTTAGCGAATTTCTCCCAAGTTACCTATGTAGTGGCAGACCCATATTTGACTCCACGTTTTACTCGGAGAGGTTGTTCTTAATAAGCATGGAACTATATTTTCATATTCCATAGGAATGGCTCTAGGAAACGAGTGGTATTTTTCTGTGGCTCAGGGAATAGGCAAGAGCTCCAATGTGAAAATGTCTTCTCTTGTTTGGAGTCTGTTATTAAGAGTGGGGAGGTAGTGGAGTCCTTTTCTCTCATCTTGGATAATTTATCACATGTTCTGTTTAGGTACCACAGAATTATTAGACTAACATCATATTTGTGGTTCAGGTGGATTGGCACATTAGTCTCTGGTTTGCTAAAAGGCACTTAGATTAGTGCATTACATTTTAAGGTTTCTTGGGATATCATCTTTTTTTTTCCTTGTAACAAATATCCCTCCTAAGTGCTGGATATGCCACTGAAAAACCTCAGCAAGCAAACAAACTCAAACCCTTACACTTAATATATATAGGGTATAAGAAAACAAATAAACTCAACCTCTTACACCTAATCATAGACTGAATCTCAAGGGCAAATGGGATGAAAGAAAGTGTGTGGATCAAACAGACTGCAGGTAGAATTCCAGCTCTGTGATTTCTAGTGAGTTACTTAACTGATCAGGGCCTCAGTTGGGTTTCTATTAAATGGGAATATATATTAACAATTTTCTTGTATTTTTGAGAAAATTAAAGCATCTAGCTACACACTAGTCTAGTATGCCTATATGATAGTTTAGTACACCTATAATCTTAGTACTTTAGAGGCTTAGACAGGAGGATCATAGGTTCTAGGCTAGTCCTGGCAATTTATTGAAACCCTCTTTTCAAAATAAAAAATAAAAATGTGCTGGGGATATAGCTCAGTGGCTGAGCATCTCTGAGTTCAATCCTTAGAACAATAAACAAATAACCTCCCCAGAGGAAAACACCCCAAATAAAGACAGTCTGGTATCATGCTTGATATGCTATAGAATCCCTGGTCAGTTTTTAAAAGTCAACTACTTCTTTTTTTTAATAAAAGTTACAATTTTTGTTGAACGGAATTATAGACTCAGCAAGTTGAAATTAATATCATATTCATGTGTTTCATCTGCATGAGCCACTGCAGCTGCCTGGACCTGCTCCGTTTTGTTAGGATTCAAGGTAGAAGTCTGACATATAGGTCATGCCAGGTACAATCATATGCCTGGGTGACAGATTAATTTTTTTTAGTAAAGGTGGAGGGGTTGTGGGAAAAAGAGCCCAGTCTCTTTGATTTGAAAGAGGCCAGTCATAGCAAAAGGCATGTGTACTTGGATCACTCCTCAGGTTCTTGCCACCTCTCTCAATGGGTAAAGACTGTCAGTGCAAGAATGGGTTGGAAGGAAGATGGGAAAGAGAGAGTCTTGGAGCTCAACCTTGGGTGATTGGTGGACAAAGGGGGATAAGGAGGAGGGTGTATGAAGGGTTGAGAGGATACAGGGGGATTTGAGGGAGGAACAGAAGGGGACTCTATCCTCAATATTAGGGTTAAAGTAAATGAAAGGTGTGTCAGAGGGGAGTCTTTAGTGTGGTGGTGGCCCTTAGGGGAAGCTTCTGGGGAGAGCAGGAGGTGCAGAGAGGGGATCACAAAACAAAGGATACTTGGACATAAAGAATTTTGTGCCACTTGGCAAAAACTATCAAGATCTGTTAGAATTTGAAAATTTAAGGTGCTGTTTTTAGATCGTTGGGACTGGTTATTGAGTTTGTATTGGGGCCAAGCAATGTTGCAGTAAAAAATGAGGTGGCGAGTTTTAATATAATTCTGAAGTCCCAGAGTAGAAGAGGATTTGAGAAGGCAGGAGAGAGGAGAATCTAATGGAGGTTTATTGAGGTAAGTGGTTATGTTAAGGGAGAGAAAGAGGAGAATGGGAAAGAAAACGAAATCAAGAGCCAGAAGAGGACCAGTAGGGCAGGCAAGAATCTAGATGGGTGGAGGCCCCTGTCTCTTGAGGGTGTCCCTAGGCTCTGGCTGGGTGAGCGATGCCCAACACAGGGTGAGAGAAGGCTACTGGCATACCGGTATGACTTAGGGATAGCGGGCAGACAGTCTCCAAAGTGAGAGGACTTACCCACTATTGGGGAATTGAAAGGAGAAGTTAGGAAGATGAGGAGACCCTACAGTCCAAACCAGATGATGAGTGTGAGGCCGAGTACCAACAAGGGCCAAGGACTGGAGGCCAGAAGAATTGGCAGCTACTGGGGAGGTGTAGGGGTCTTAAGGTTATGCGCCTCGCAGAGGGCTGGTCTAAGGACCAGGTGGTCCAGGGACATGGGACCCTTCTGGGTTTTGGCACTAGATGTAAGGTGATAAGTGTGATCCAAGAGATTAGAGACTCTTGAGGCCAGTCTAATTAGGAAAAATTTATTGCAGGTGAGGTTGGCTGTATCATGCAGGAGAGAAGCCACACTAGGGGAAAGGGAGAACATTTTTATATCAGAGAGAGTAAGGGAGGTGCCTTGTTTTGGGAACAGCCGGACTCAGTTGCTCACAGGTGGTGGGGACTGGCTTTGGTGGTCAGGGTTGAAATGTGACTGTTTTCTTGTTTTTGGTAACTGCTCCTTATACTGGGTCAGACTGCACTGCGCTATTATGGTGCAGCCATGCTTGCGAGACCCACGTAGCCATAGCTGTGAAACCCACTGGGCCTCATGCACCCTCTGACCTAAGCACAAATTATCTAAAAGGACACAAGCTTTCTTTTGTGCACCCTGGGAACTAAGGCATGGTAGCATTAGCTGCAGAAAGCTGCTTTCTTGTCTGTGCACCAGGACATTTGCTCCTTGGAAATGCCGGTCACACACATGTGTGAAGGGATCTGATGCTGATAACATCGTGGCTTCTGCTGCTTGATCAAGGAAACCCCTCTCTGAATGAGGACTGTGTGGAACTGAGGGCATGGTGTGAGTCATCCAACTGGCTGCCATGGAGAGTCACATGTGTGAGGAACACTGACACTTAGAGCCTGTGAGGGAGAGTAGCCACTGCTTGGCGAAGCACCTTGAGGGATGAAGTGCCACTGGGTCCACCTGTTGCCACCACCTATTTCTTGGAGCAGTCACTGATCTCTTGCAAACTTTCCCCAGTAAGCCATATGTCTCCCACGCTGGCTCTGAGCACTTTCTTTGGCCTGTGTATAACTTACCCCACTGTCCTGATACAACTGGGGCTGTGGATGGGGCAGTTGTTTTTCTTCGTATTTCAATTTTGAAGATACTAACAACCACTCTGGCACAAGTACAACCATGGCAATGCAGACCCTTGCTGAGCCCAGTGTTGACCCTCTGGCTGCTCATTTGGCTGCACTGGTGTTCGCTTGTTTAACATCAGCCCACTCAACCAGCTCTGGGAACAGGTGTCAGCACAGAGCAATGTCTTGCTCAGATTCTCACTGCTATAATCTCAAAGATCAACCATGCCACTTAAAGGAAGGAAGTTATTTTCTCAGTTTTCCTTAGAGATTTTAGGTTCAGTCCATGCAAGGATAAGGTCAGTGAATCTCAGGATGTGGTGGCCAAAAGTGGAGAGAGGAAGAGCATGAGACATTGCACTTCACGAGAGAGAGAGAGAGAGAGAGAGAGAGAGAGAGAGAGAGAGAGAAGAAGAAGAAGAAGAAGAAGAAGAAGAAGAAGAAGAAGAAGAAGAAGAAGAAGAAAGAAAGAAAGAAGAAGAAAGAGAGACTGCAAGGGGTGGAGAAACCATATATAATTCCCAAGGCTGCTGCAACTCCAGGGATCCACCTTCTCCAGTCACATCTTACCAGCCCAGGCCACTACTGAGAGAAATCCATTACATATCAATGCTGAGCTTAATATGTGAGATCTTTAGGGGCACTCTATTTCTAACCATGACAACCACAGTTTGCCAAGAATGGCCATGGGTGAGCTGAGCTCACTGTTTCAGCCTGCGGACACCTGCAGCACACAGGACTCCATGTGTCTGGTGCTAAAATAAACTGAGGACTTACTTCTAGCTGTGAAACCATTTTAGTTTTCTGTCATTGTAAATTTTTATTTGGTTTTTGAACTTGAATGTAGATTTATTTAGCTTGACTATCATTTTATTTTTTCCTTTAACTGACAAAGAAAATTGAACTTATCATGTATGGCATACTGCTTTGAAATATGTATATATTGTGAAATGACTAGACTGACCTAATTGACATTTGGGTTCCCTGAGACTCTTATTTTTGTGTGTGTATGTGATGAGAACATGTAAAATTTATCATAGAAATTTTCAAGAATCCAATAGATTGTTATTAACTATAGTCAACATGTTATATAATAAACCTTTTGAACTATCTACCTGAAATTTTATGTCCTTTTGCCAATAGCTCCCCAGTGACCTACTCAGCCCCAGCCCCTGCTGCAGTTCTTCTACTCCACATTTCTATTGAGTTCAGTTTTTTAAGATTTCTGCTATAAGTGAGATCATGTAGTACTTGTCTTTCTATGCCTAGCTTATTTCACTTAGAATGATGTTTTCTGGGTTCATTAATATTATAAATGTCAGCATATGTTCTTTTTAAAGCCTGAATAGTATTTTACCATGCATAAGTGCCACTTTATCATTCATCCATTGATAGACCCTTAGGTTGGCTCCATATCTTGGCTATCATCCTTCACATACTGAATCATTTTTTGGATATGTATGAAATAGGGGGTAGCTGGATCATATGGTAGTTCTATTTTTAATTTTTTGAGGAATCTCCATATTTTTCCATAATGGCTGTACAATCTACATGGCCAGACCTTTTTTGATGAGAAATTCACATTGTATTTGTTTGAGCTTGTGCAAAATGCCTCCCATCTCCTCTGGTACTTTCCCCACAATATCTTCCTTTAGGTGTGATTATAGAGATTTCACAGCACATTTTTTTTTATGCCATACAAAGGTAATTATGTGCTCTTCTGGTTCCTCCACATTTCTTCTGATTGTACTAAGTACTTTCTGGGTTCTTGGCTGCTCACTGGATCTAACATCTAAGGCACTGAAGTTTTAGTTCTTTCTATGAATGACTTGGTATTTGAGCTGTAGGACTGTTTCCTGCAATGTTTCCTGGCCTGTTTGTGGTGGTTTCAGCTTTTCATGCCTGTCTGAAATTTATTTACCTCATGTAACTAGCAGAATCAAGCTGTCATTTGTACCCCCACCCTTTTATTTTTAAATCAACCTCTCCCTCTATATTGGCTCTTTTGGCTGTTAACATCTCTCAGCTTTCCTGCCTTAGAAGATAGAATGTGTCCACACTCTGCATTATCCCTTTCTCTTCTCAGTGTTTACCAGCCCTAGGGGTCAGACTTGTCTGCACCAACAGTTTCTCACTGTCCATGCCTTCCTTTGCTTGGAATCCTCTGGTTTTGGCTTTCAGTTTGCCTCTCTGCAGCACTTGAACTGCTCACACTGCCTCAACTAGGCCATGCTGCCATGTATGTGCCTCCAAGGTTTTGCCTGGGCTGTTCCCTCTCTCTCTCCCTTTCCTTCTCTACTCACACTGCTCTCTCTCTCTCTCTCTCTCTCTCTCTCTCTCTCTCTCTCTCCTCTCTCCTCTCTCCTCTCTCCTCTCTCCTCTCTCCTCTCTCCTCTCTCCTCTCTCCTCTCTCTCTCTCTCTCTCTCTCTCTCTCTCCTCTCTCTCTCTCTCTTTCTCATACTGAAAATTGAACCAGGGTGTTCTGCCTCTGAACTATATATCTCCAGCCCTTTTTATTTTGAAACAGGGACAAAGTTGCTGAGCGTCTCACTAGGTTGCTGGTGCTGGTCTCAAACTTGTGATTCTCCTGTCTCAGCCTCCCAAGTACTGGTATTATAGGCATGTGCCACTGCACCCGACTCCCCACTTCACTCCTGGCCGTGACTTTTTAAAAAACTCTTTAATTGCTATGCAATATTAAAGATTCAGTGTGAGTGTCTAGTTTGGGATCATCTCAGTCTCCCTCTTGGTTTGAGGCTGAGTTAAGATTTCCTAGAGCACCCTGTATTCATCTTCTTCTTACTGTGTGCCACATTCTGTAAGAAATGTTCAGTGTTAAATTTATACTTTGGGTAAGTGTTCTGTTTTATTACATGTAAGTCAGAAAATCCCATGAGCAAAAAGAGGAAAGTCTCTAGTCACTTCATAACATGGGGAGAACCACTACTAGGATTCAGGGTTTTATCCTTTCAGTACATGCATGTTCACACATGTTGATATAGTATGGCTTTTAAAAAAGCATAATTATATATCTTGATATAATTCCATAATCTGTTATTATTTTTAAGGCTCCAGTGCATTAAGCTTAGGAGTATTTTAGTTAATTAATTATTTTTTTTGTGTTACTGGGGATGGAATCCAGAGACATTCTACCTCCAAGCTACACCTCCGGCCCTATTTTTTATTCTTTATTTTGAAACAGGGTCTCACTGAGTTGCCAAATGCCACACTAAGTAGCTGAGGCTGTCTGTGAACTGAGATCCTCTTGTCTCAGCCTCCCACATGCTGGGATTACAGATGTGTGCCACCACGCCTGGCTTTTAGCTTATTTATCTAGACTCTTCTCTTTTGGTATTAAAGACATTTGTTTTACTCCCTCTCTTCTTTTATTTAAATCCCACCATAAAAATACTGTACGAACTTCTTTGTAACTTTTCCTGTTACATCCTAAGTAGTCATATTCAGCCAAGAGGTATTTACAGCTTTAGAACTTTTGATATATTTATCTCAATTAACCTTTAGAAAAGTTTTTACCTGAGTTTATGAGAATGGCTGATCACATGTTCCAGTAACTGCTGGCGTCTTCTCAGCCTCCTCCCTAAAGTTTTGGTGTTTGAGTGTAATGTTGCTGTCTTCCTGAAGATTCCTATCAAAGTGTCTGGCATACTGCAGGTGCTCAGTAATTTTTGTTGTTGTTGAAGAATCAGTCTATATTTTTTGTGAAGGACTTCTTTCTGTATTTTTTAAAGAAACATATTTGTGTCTGTCTTTTGGAAATGTTTTCCCCAAAATACATAAATTAGGATACATCTATAAGTGGGTTTTATTGCAAATGTTGATGTAAGTGGATGAAAATTGTTTATGTTGTTACCCCAAAAGGCTATAAAACGGTCTGTAAAGCATGATTTTATATTGGGCATAAATAGTATGCATATGAATTATACCTGTATGCATAAATTACATTTGCAAAATGGAAATTGAAATGTGTCAAGTTTTATTATCTGTAAGACTTCTCATTTCATATCTGTTAGACTTCTCATTTTATATTGTGTAAATTAATAATTTTAATTCTAATGCAATTAGAATTCCAGTGACATTCCACTCATCATCCCTCCTTATTTCTTTTCTATGAGATAACAAAAGAGTTTAGAGTTATAATTTTAGTTCAGCTGTCATTATACAAGATAATTTATTCGGCTATTTTGGTATTGCTTCTTTAGCTTAAATGCTAAGAGTAATAATGCTAGTTTTTGTCCTTCTTCAAGGGATATTGTTAAATATTAGAGATATTAGAGATTTGGTGTTCTTGGGAGAAAAACTGGAGTAGAAATCCTGAGTGTTTTATTTATTATTTATGTCTTCCCCCTCCTCTGCCATGGTTTGAAATGACTCAGGATCTTTGTATGTGGAACAAGGGACTACTTGAGAGAAGGGGATGGGATCTGATGAAATATAATGCAATATGGCACGTAGAGTAGCTACTTTGTATCACTCTGGAATCCCACAGCATTTTGTGTGGTATCATCCATCATGATGTAACGATACTCCTGTGTCTTCTGTGCTTCCATCTCTTCCTCGCTGGTAATTTTTTTGAATAAAATAACACTAAAATACTCTTTCTTCAGACAATGTTTTTTTTGTTTAATGAGAAACCATTTGTTTTTCTGATTTATATATTTTTACATATCATGGTTAATGTGTCAAGTATATAATCTTCTTTAGACTATGTTAAAAGAAAGTCTGCAAATTTAAATTTATGTACTTCTGTTTATCAGAATTTTATCAACAGTAGAACAGAAGTTACCTGGCAATATTCAAGGTAAAAGTATTTGTTTCTCATGCTATCTACCATAACATCCATACTCTTCATTTAATAAAGCACCAGAATCAGAAAGACGGAAACTTCTAACACATATCAGATAAATCACTTCCCAGCCAGGACTCACAGTAATTGCCCCCAGATTGCTGGCAGAAAGGAATATTTTTCTTTATTATTAAATGTTCAGGTGATACATTTTAATTTTATTTTATGCCTTTTAAGAGACTTATCTATAGCCATAGAAAGTTTGAGATCATTGTATTATGCCATAAAATAATAATAATTCCCATTAATTATCAAGAGCTTATAGTGTTCCAAATCTATGCAAGGGGCATTCCATGTGACTTCCTATCTGAAACATAAACGATTGAGAGTGGAAAATGGCAGAATTAGAGGCAAGACAGCAGTGTGGCGCCCGCCACTGCAAGAAAAGTGATTTTTGGAGGGACATCCAAGAAGAGATCAGAAAGTAGACTGCTCCTGTCACACATGCACAGGAATTCTTAACAACAACATACTTTAGGAGAGATCAAGGTGGCGGCAGCAGCTGGTATTCAGGAGAGGCAGACAGATCCAATTAAAAAACTTGGCTGCCAGTGTTCAAGAAAGGCAGACTGATCCAATCAAATCCAACTTGAATTTTCAAAAAATTTCCCCAAAAGTAGACTGCTCCTGCCCCACATGCTCAGGAACTCTGGACAACATACTATGTAAGAAAAATGTCTGGGGCGAGTCAGAGGGAGCCCTGCCCGTATGGCCAGGCTGGCTCCGGGCGTCCTGGGAAATCTCAGTGCTCATGGCCACTGTGCTCCTCTGCGCTATGCTGGGGTCCAGGGTGTGCTTGGAACAGAGGATCCCACTCTCCATGGTGAGACTGAGGGCCTCCGCTTTTGGTGGGGAGATAAAATTCATTGCTGTTAGGATATCAGGCTCCCAGCTTCTGCAAATGACATGTGCTGTTTTCTCCTACTTGAAAAAAGATATGCAAAGAAAAATGGGAACCTCTGTAGACATCCTGCCCACAGTGCCAGGGACCAGAGCCTTCCATGTGGCGAGGCCAGGTCTGGAGCCTGTGGCGTGGCAGGCCTGGAACTGGGGCCTGCCACACAGCAAAGAGCCAGCGGGTCCCTGCAACCATGTGGCCAGGAAGCACTAGAAGCTGCTGCTGCCTCACCTCATCTCTCAGCAGATCCCCAGATCCAAGTGATCTCTATTAAAAAATATTGGTTGTGGAAGATGGCGACCGAGAAAAGCGGGGCTTAAGAGTCCCGCTAACAACCAATCTCCATTACCACAAAAAGAGCGCCTTTCATAGCCAGAAAACACCATCACCAGAAAAACAAAAAAACCCACTAGGCTCCAGAGAGAAAGCGGACTGAGAACAGAGCTCAGGGCCACAGAGGAGACACACGCTCCCGAGGACGCGGCAGCAGCGCCATACTGCCGGCGGCAGCGGCGAACTCAACGGACGGCTACAGCAAGCCAGGTGAGCCGCTGCGGAACAGCCAGGCGGGATCTTTCGGCGCAGTCAGCATTTAAAGCTCCCAGTGGCTGAGCTCAGCACACGCTGCAGGGATTCAGAGTGGAAAACAAAACCAGAGAAGAAAAAATACGCCAGCCTCATGGCCGAGGGCGTGGCAGAGGCACCATATTGCCACCGGCGGCGGCAGCAGCAGTGAATTCACTGAGTCCAGTACAGCTACATCTGCGTACTCAAGAACAGTGAGTCAAATTGCGGGCCACAGAGGAGAAATCGCAGTATTGTGCCTCCTGGGACTTGACCCAGTGAGGGAGTGGTGGTGGCAGAGATATCACACCATAGGAGAACGTGCAACCTGGCACTCCCCATAGTTTAAAGCAGCCTCTATCGACTCCCTGGGTCGGAGACTCTGTGATACAACACAGTAAAGGAGTAGTGGGGTCTGAGATAATACAGACTCGAGATCCAGAGCACCTTAAGTGAAGCCATAGTGACCCAAGGGAAGAACCCAGAGAAGGCACAAACCTCCGAAATCATGGGAAAGAGGAATAACACTGGAGTAATGAATGTGCACAACCCCACAACATCAGAACCTGATAAAACAGAAAATCAGAGATTTCTAGAAGATCAAATCAGGAAAATAACTGTAGAAATAATAGAGGTGCTTCGAAAAGAACTCAGAGCCAAAAAGAGATAAAGGATGCAATTAATGAAGTAAAGGCTTCAATTCAAAGCACAAACAACCAATTAGACCACATGGAGAACAGAATCTCGCTCTTAGAAGATGAGCAATCCAAAAATGAATGCATAGTTTCTAATCTAGAAAAAAATATCCAACAGCAGGAATCTGACATTGAAGAAATATGGGCCCATCTTAAGAGAGCTAACCTAAGAATAATTGGAATAGAGGAGGGAAAAGAAAGTGATACCAAAGGGATCAACAATCTCTTCAAGGAAGTAATAGCAGAAAATTTTCCAAATATAGAGCAAGAGGTTGATACACAGATCCAGGAAACTTATAGAACTCCCTTTAGACAGGATCGGAGAAGAGGATCCCCACGCCATATAATTGTCAAAATGACCAATGTGGAAGCCAAGTAGAGAATCTTAAAGGCAACAAAAACAAAGGGCCAAGTGACATTCAGAGGCAAACCAATTAGAATCACTCCAGACTTCCCAACCAAGTCATGAGAGCCAGAAGGGCTTGGAGTAACATATTCCAAACTCTGAAAGAAAACAACTTCCAGCCAAAAATTTCCTATCCAGCAAAACTTTCTATCAAATTAGATGGAGAAATAAGAAGCTTCCATGACAAACAGAAACTGAAGGAATTTATGTCTTCAAAACCAGCGCTAGAGAAAATACTCAAAGAGATTAACTACAAAGAAGAAATAGGTAACACTCACCAGAACCAGAGAAACAAGAGTTTCCATCCAACAGACAACTAAGATTGGTTATCTGTGGAGATTCATTATTTATGTTAGTCTTTTACCTATCTCTAAGTTGTATTGTTTGCCTTTATTGTTGTTAATTTTTAGAACTTCTAGTTGGAATATTAATATACCTTCAGATATAGCATTTGGAAATATTTTATCCAATTCTATTAGTAACTTTTAACTCTGTTTACATTGTCTTTGGATATACAATATTTTCTTTTATTTTTTAGGGAGTTTGTATATTCTTCTGTTGCCTGTGCCATTGAAATCATATCCAAGAAATCACTGCCAATTTCAATGTTGTGAGGTTTTATGACCCAGATTTTCTCCTAAAAGTTTATAGTCTTAAGATTTATATTTAGGTCTTTTATCTATTTTGAGTTAATACTTGTATGTGGGATTAGGTAAAGGTCCAATTTTATTCTTTTCCATGTAATTATTATTTTTCAACAATATTTAGTTAAAAGATTATTATTTCCACCACCAAATGTTCGTGGAAACCTTGTCAAAAATAACTTGACAATATAGGGAAGAATTTAGCTCTAGGCTTGTATTTAACTCCAATGGTCTATATATCTGCCTTTAGAACAGTACTACACTGTTTCAATTATTGTAGCTTTATATGGTTTGAAATCAGAAAATATATATCTGCTAGCTTTGTTCTTTTTCAAGATCGTTTTGGGTATCTAGAATTCATACTCCATATTAGGATAGATTTTTTTCTGAAAAATAAATATATAAATATATGATAGTTTCACCTAAAAAAACAGAAAAAAATATGCTCTAGTAAGAAAGAAAGCAAAAAGAAATATTGAAATGCTATCTTTAAATCATCAAACGCTTGGTATCAGACAAATGAAACTGTTATGTGAGATTATCATTTTTAATTTTGGATAAATTGCTATAATACTAGATGTCAACCACTAAGCCAAGCATGGGAAGGAGGGATGGGGAGAGAATGGGGTGGGGATCGGGTGGGGGCTGACTGGGCGATGTGTGCATGTATGTCTACAAAAGTTTGTATCCCACTATGATGTATGAATACAGTGCACCAATAAAATAAAATTAAAAAAAAATATTGGTTGTGAGTGGATCATCTTGTCAAAGTTACTCACCTTTTGGCTTTCAGGATTTCAGTAATTGGGAATAAATGTGGAAATTAAAAGAAGGATTTCCAAGGAAGAAAAAAATTATAATTGATCAGGCATGGAGAAATAGAAACTCTAAGACATTGTTGGTGGGATTGCAAGTTGGTCCAACCACTTTGGAAAACAGTATAGAAGATCCTCAGAAGAAGGAAAATGAACTTACCATATGATTCAGCAGTACCACCTCTGGGTATCTACCAAAAAGAATAAAAACAAAAATACCAAACTAATGCATGAACAACCATGTTCATAGCTACACAGTTCACCATTGCCAAACTGTAGAACCAGCCAAGATGTCCTTCACCAGATGAGTGGATTTCAAAACTATGGGATGTGTACACAATGGAATTTTGTCCAGCCATAAGGGAGAACAAAATTATGGCATTTACAGTGAAATGTCACAAAAAATAAGAAATCAGATGCTTTTCCTAATATGCAAAAACTAGGGAAAAATGGGTAACAGGAAGAACTCTAGATGAAGAAGGGATCTTATAGAGGAGCAATTAAGGTGACCTATCTGAGGGGATGGGAGGGGGTAAGAAGGAAACTATTTAAAGCACATAATGTACTTAAACATATCGAAGTCAATCAGGAAGCCAAGCATGGGTAAGAGGGAAGGGGTTAGGGATTGGGTAAGGACATATTGGTGATGTGTGCATGTATATCTTCACAAGATTTTTTATCCCATTAAGATGTATGACTATAATGCACCAATACAAATTTACTAAAAAAAAGTTCTGATGAGGATATAGAGAAATAGGAATTCTTCTACCACTGTTAAGGGGGATTGCAAATGAGTACAGCTCCTATGGAAATCAGTATGGAGATTTCTCAGAAAATTGGGAATGGATCCACCATATTATCCAGCTGTACCACTCTTGAGTATCTTTCCAAAGGGACTAAAATCAGCATATTATAATATTATATGCAAATCCATGTATATAGCAGCATAATTCACAATACCCAAATTATGGAACCAACCTAGGTGTCCATCAGGAGAAGAATGGATTACAAAATTATGGGATATATACACAATGAAACTCTACTTAGCAATAGAGAAGAACAAAATTATGTTATTTGCAGAAAAATGAATGGACCCGGAGAACATTTTGCTAAGTGAGATTAGCCAATTATAAACAGTGAAGAATCATATTTTTTTCCTCATATGTGGAAGCTAGGGAGGAATCAGGATACAAAAGGGACTTTAGATAATGGAAGAGAAAGCCATGTGGAGATATGGAGAAGGTCTAGGAGAGGGTGGTGGTGGTGGGAAGGGAAATTAATGAAGTAAACACTGCCACTTGATATTTTATACATATGTGAAATTGCAGATGCCAATCTCAATATCATGTATGGGGAAAGAGGTGGAGTGGAGAGGGAGCCAGGGGATAGCTCACAAAGTACTGTATGTTTCTGTCATTCCGAACTACATTATGATGTGAGACTACAATGCACCAATAAATGTATAAATAATGAAAGGCCTAATATAAATTAAAAAAGAAGTTTTAGACATTCTGTGTTGTTTGCAGGAGCGGAATACTGGGAAGAAGACAAAACAATAGGTGTTTACTACATAACTTGTTAGAGATATGTCAAAGCTAAATGAAGATATGTTCTAAAATTTATTGAAGAATTTTTCTTGGGTGGACTAGATATTTTGAGACATTTTCTGACTATAAGTTCTAAGATGAATACTTTATTTTCTCTACAAAGGTAGAATAATGCTTGAGACAAAATAATCACAAGAAAGTCTTGATCTGGCATGGGAGTATGTGACTCTCCAGGAAGTAAGAGGGGAAGCCACAAGTCCACCTCTACCCATGTCTTTAGCCAGTCATAGTAACCAGGACATCTCTATCTCTCAGCTTCTTATAGTTTCCTCCATCTAAAAAATTGAAATAAGAAAACTGATAACAAGGAAATGTTCAGTTGGGAGGATGACATGATATAATGCAGTATGCATTATCTCTACCATGTCATTAACCAGTCATAGTAACCAGGACACCCCTATCTCTTGGCTTTCTTTTGTGGTGCTGAAACAGCTCTCTCTTCTTGCCCTCTTTCCTCATGTCTCTTCCTCATGACTTTAACATATTTCTTTTTAGGGAGAAAACGTATATCTACATTCTGGAATCATATTTAGCCATAAATATGAATAAAATCCTGCTATTCAGCAAAGTAAATGCACCCAAATGTCACAGAAAGACAAATATTCTACACTCTCTCTCATATGAGGAAATTAAAAAAAACATCCAGCCTGTATGTAGAATAGTGATGACTAGAGGTTGAGGACGGAGGATAAACAGAGGCTAGATTGTGTGCTTGTATGGAATTATCACACCAAACCCATTAACATAAAATTAATACCTGTTAATAAAAATGAAATAATAAGTCAGGCATTGTGATGCATGCTTGTAATCCCAGCATTCAGGAGGCTGAGACCAGAGGATTGTGTTTTGTGGACAGTTTCAGCTACTTAGAGAGGCCCTTTGCAACTCAGTGAGACCCTGTTTCAAAGATAATAAGAGTCTAAGAAATAGGGTTGGAGTGTAGCTTAGAGGTATAATGCTCCTGGGTTTCATACCCAGTACTGCAAAAAAAATATTTTTAAACAGAGGAGTAATCTTTGGATATGGTATTCAATCAATTTCTTACATTTTAATAAATTAAAGATAATCATTATGGTTGTCATTTATGGAGTAGTGATTAATTTCCAGTTGCTAAACATAGGGCATTATCTCATGTAATCCTTACAACTGAATATTTCCTTGTTATCAGTTTCCTTATTTCAATTTTTTAGATGGAGGAAACTATAAAAATTACAAAGTTTTGTTTCTAGTCTTAAGGATAGCAAATGTTAGAGCTGAGATTAGAATTCATCTCAGAGTGACTTCAAAAAAGAAATGCCATTTTACATTGTCTTGTGAAAAGTGAGACATGTTCTGTGAGTTATGTGAGCTAATTTAAAAAATCTTAACTTTACATCATGAAATTACATTAAGAGTTGAACTAGTTTAAAAATTGATTAATATCTTTGTCCTATCCTAGAAATGTTTGCTCTTTGGAAGATTTGTATCACTGGGAAACAGATGCTTTTTCAGTTTAATCTGCTCAGCTTTTATCAAGCATCTGCAGTGTGCCAGATGCAGGTTGATTCAGGTGGGCAATCAGTGTCCACTTTTAAAAAGTAAGCACAGACATATAGAAGATAAAATGCCATGGTAGGGAAGGACATTTAACACTGCAGAGCCTATTGGTCATCACACTGTTCAACAGAGGCCCACCTGTGGAACCACTGTTCCATCAGAGCTTGTCTCTGGCCATGTTTAGGTACAAGAAATAGATTAATGGAAAAAAAGGGGGAGACAGTAGCAGAACCCTGTTTCTGTTCTGCCTCCTTCAAATGTCCAACCAGTCATTTATCCACAATGTTGAACAAACCTACCTAGCTTGCTCTTTCTTTCTTTCTTTCTTTCTTTCTTTCTTTCTTTCTTTCTTTCTTTCTTTCTTTCTTTCTTCTTTCTCTTCTTTCTTTCTTTCTTTCTTTCTTTCTTTCTCTTCCTCCTCCTCCTCCTCCTCCTCCTCCTCCTCCTCCTCCTCCTCCTCCTCTCCTCCTCCTCCTCCTTCTTCTTCTCCTTCTCCTTCTTCCTCTTCCTCCTCCTCCTCTCCTCCTCCTCCTCCTTCTTCTTCTCCTTCTCCTTCTTCCTCTTCCTCCTCCTCCTCCTCCTCCTCCTCCTCCTCCTCCTCCTCCCTTCCTTCCTGTACTGGGGATTGAACCTAGGGGCATTCTATCTAGAATTATACCCACAGCCCCATTTTATTTTTTATTTAGATACAGGGTTTAGTTAACTTGCTGAATGTCCTGCTAAATTGCCAAAGCTGGCTTTGAATCTGTATCCTCCTGTCTCAGCCTCCTGAGTACTGGGATTATAGGCATACACTGCTATGCCTGAGAAGTTTCCTCCTTTTATAGAAAAAATAAGACAAACAACAATGTCAACAAAACTCAATACTTAGGGGCAGTGAATGTCTGGGGTCACTGACAGGATGAGTAATGTCAATATGAAGCAGGTTCCTTCCATTTGCCATGTAAAGAGCTGTACAGGCTCTTCATGCTCTCCATGCTTTGTTCAGGACAGAGTTCAGCTTTCTTTGTCTTTCTAAGGTCCTCAGTCATGCTAGTTGCATTATGCTTAGATGTTCAGGTTATAGATACTGACTAATGGCAAGTGTGGTGAAATTGGGGCTATTAAAAGCCTAAAATCTTGGAGCATAATGTGAATTGTTGAGGTTTTTACTGACTTTGTGGCCGGATCTTTCTGTCCATTGGCTTGTTATGAGATGGTGGTCTCATTCAGGTTGGCCTGAAGTGGTCCTCTTTCCTCAGCCTCCCAAGTTGTGTGCACTACAGGTATGTGTCACTGTGCCTCACTCATGTTGCCAGGTGTTAAACTCGAATTATCATGCCACCACAAGTCCATGTTTAAAAAAATTTTTTTTTGGTGGTACTGGGGATGGAACCCTTCTACCGCTGGCCTATACTCCCAGACCTGTTTTATATTTTTTATTTGGAAACTGGGTCTCTTAACCCAGGAAGGCTGGCTTTGAACCTGTGTGATCCTCCTGTCTTTGCCTCCCAAGTGTGGGGATTACAATCGTGCACCACCCTGCTTGGCTCTTAAATTGTTTTTTTTTTTTAACCAAACATTCTAATAAAAGAAAAAAATTCTGCAGTAGAAAACTTTATTCTTTTTAATTTTAGTGATGGTACTCTACCATTATAGTTTAGTGATATTTCTTGGACACAGGATCTTTATTATGTTTAAACAAAGGACACATATAATTCTTTTTAGGGTTTCAGCTCATTCTACTCTTGTTTGTTAAGATAACAGGAAGACATGGTGGCTCAAATACTTCATCCCAGGTGGGAGACTAGCACAATTTAGCCAGTATTAGTAAAATTAAATTATTAATTAGAATGACTGATATTTGTTCTAGTTGTGCTTTAGAGCCTGAGGTATGCACTTTTCTGCCCTTGGACTCTGGGGTAGAGGCAAGGAGGTTCACTGGGACTTTAAGATTGGTAGGCTTCTGCGAAGGAGAAAAGAAAGGGAAGCATTTAAATTCAATTAGGGACAAGTAAGAGCAGATCAAATCTGCAGCTGGAAGACATCATCTAACAGCTGCAGCCAGATCATCATGGTGACTGTAACTCAGACAAGAAAAACAACGTGGGAGACAATCTGCTTGCAATTTCCTTATGCCACTATTAAAATATGCTAGGGCTTACTAACTTTTTCATGAAGGAAAAAAATGCACCAAAGAGATGTCTCAAGGAATTTTTTTTTTGGTAAAAATGAAAATAGTGAAATTGATTTCATTATTAAAATTTTTTATTTCTGGATTTTTTTTTGTGGTACTGGGGTTCCTGGAAACCCTTATATCTCTGGGCTACACTCCCAGACACATTTTTATATTTTTATTTGGAGGCAGGGTCTCTTAAGCCAGGGAGGCTGGCTTCGAACCTATGCCATCCTCCTGTCTCTGCCTCCCAAGCACTGGGATTACAAGCATGCGCCACCACACCTGGCTATTTCTGGAGATTTTGATAGTTTCTTTCTTAAAAAAAATTTTTCTATAAAATAGCACTTATTTCTTATTGGGCACATCCTAACTTTTTTCTTAGGACAAAAATTTAGAATTGAAATTTCTGGGGCAAGGCATGCATATATATTTAAGGTTTTGAAATATGTTATCAAATTATCTTTTCTAAAAGCTGTTTCCACATCAATAGTTCCAATACTTGGGAGCCTAAGACAAGAGTATCACAGGTTTCAGGCTGGCATGAAGTAACTTAGCCAGACAGCCACTTAGCAAGACCCCGTTTCAATATAAAATGTTGAAGCCAGAGAGAAAATAGGAAAAAAAAAAAAAAACTCCATGGTAATAAGGAGTGAGACTAGTAGAATAGTGTAAGGGGTCTGGGGCAAAAGGAATTTGAGAAAAAGAACAGGCCAAATAATATATGTCCAGACATAAAGGTATCACTGACAACTTTACTAGCAGGTGCAGGGAAGGAGGAGTTGGGTAGCAGTAGGAGGGAACTATACCAAGTGTTGCGTACATATATGAATGTGTCACTTTGAATCTCTCTGTGATATATAACTATATTGCACTCATAAAAAATTTAATAATAAAGAACAAAATTGTGTCATTTGTAAGAAAATGAATAGAACTTGAGGACATTACGAGTGAGATCAGACAGTCTCAGAGTCAAGGGTCCTATGTGATCTTTCATGTGTGGGAGCTAGAGAGAACATAGAAAAGAAAAGAGACTTCAAGTAAGAAGAGAAAGACCAGTTGAACAGTGGAAGAGGATAGGGGAGTGGAGAAGAGAAGGAGAAAAGGAAGCTCGAGGAAAGAAAGAGTTCAGATGATTTTATGTTCACATAGGACTGTATGACTACCAACCTCTCTAGCACGTATGTGGAGGGAGGAGATACGGAGAGTTTGGGACCTAGAGGGAATCACACCAAGTGCTGTGTGCGTATACGAATGCATCGCTCGGAGTCTCACTATGATGTATAATTACAATGAACCAATACAGTTTTTACAAAGGAGGCTGGAAGTATAGTGTAGTGGTACAATGTCTTAGGTTTAATCCCCAGGAACATACACACCATACACATACAGTGTTGCATTCTACAAATTTCTTAATATTTGTTCAGGAATCACAGCAGACAGAATGCACCAGCGCTTCAGTGACTCGTGAAATCTGGAGCCCAGTGGACAATTTCTACGGTGGTTGACACTGCCTCAAGGACATAGCCCAGTGCAAGGTCAATACCCAGCCTTCCATTCTCCTGGCCTGTCTACTTCATTGATATTTGAGGCCATCGTTAAGTGAACTATTGAGTCATATTGGGACAATCAAACTTTCTCTTAAGAATTTGAACAAAAAGGCAAAGTATAAGACATTTAGAGAATATAGGTAGACATAGCAGGTCTGTGTTAAAGGATCAGGGGTGAACAGGTAGCAAACAGCAGATAAGCCGAGGCATAAAACCATAAAACTTTTTTTTTTTACTAGAGAGGATGAAGAGAAAGATGCAGACACTGAATATCATAGATGATACAGCCTCAGGAAAATAGACAAGGGTACAGTCCCTGTCAGCCCTGCCTATAGATTCTGTAGTTTGTTCCATGAATCCTTCTGTGCTTCCTGAAATTTGATGTATATTGATCTCTAGATCTGGAAAATGAGTATTTACTCAGAGAAATATGAGAAATATGAATCATATGATCTTAATAGGTCATATGCCCTTAACTGAACACATGGTTTTTCATTCCCACATTTTGCCTCCATTCATTTAGTACAAGGATTCTCAAACTTTAGCATACCTTACCTGGGGACTTGTTACAACTCAGGTTGCTGGGTCACATCTGACGAGCTTCTGATTGGGTTGCTGTAGGCTATGGCCCAAGAATTTCTACTTCTAACAAGTTCTCTGGTGGTGCTCCTGCTTCTAGGCTTGGGACCACACCATGAGAATCACTGAAGGTAAAGGTGCAAGGAGTCATTTCATTTTCTCAAAGGAGAAAATGACACAATTTATTTTATTCTTATTGTCACTCTTAGATCTTTTCAGCACTCTTTCCCATAGCCTCTCTTCCTGTCTGCTTTCCTGCGTCTCCCAACCTCCACCTCTCCTCCACTCTGTCTCTCTGCCGCCATGTTCCACCCTGGTGCTCACCGCACTGCTTAGCAGTTGTCTGACCAATTACTACTGTCATCTTGAGAGCAGGGCCAAGTGTAGTTCATCTGTGTATCCTCACTGAACAGCACCACACCTAGACATAGCAGGCAAGAGGTTCACGTGTCCTGACTGAAAGAAAGGATGAAGGAAAATTGCTTTCTTTCCTAATTGACTCTAGCTCCTTAAAGAAGTACATCTCTGGTGGACCTGATTTCCCCTTTCTCTCTGCTGAGATCAGGGGCAGGGGCTCTTGCATAATTCTTTCTTGATCTTTATTGTTAGAATACAAATGGCTCATTCAGATGGAATAAAGCAGGTTAAAACTGAGGATGTGTGTGCATGTGCAAGAGAATGCATGCTCTCTGTTTTTCTTTTCTGCCTCTTCTTGGTGTCCATCATGTGTTACCACTGAGAGAGGGTGGGGACATCAGATAACTCTGACAGATGATGTGTCTCCCTGAAGACTGTTCAGTTCATAAAATGCTTTATTTCCCCCTGTGGCTTATAGCTCTTGGCTTTGGCTAAACAACAATGCATACTCCACGATGCTCGACTTTCATTTATCCATGTAATTTCTCATGATTCAAGGCATCTTGATACAGCACAAAATAGCTTCACACAAGAAATCAACAATCTTGGATTCCAGACTTAGCTTAAGCTTTAATTAGTTGTGTGCACTTTGCCAAGACTCTTAATTTGATTGTACAGTGAAGACTTTAAACTATTTGAACACTTCTAAAATATTAATACTCTGCATCTGTTCAAGTAAGAAGAGTATGTTCTCAGGAGTATGACATGTTTGAGCCATACATTTATCTTAACATCCATGTTCAGCTTTTATGTTCTTTTAGGTGATAAGCATAATTTACCAAAAAAAAGACAAAAGACTACAAATAGTGGTGTGTAAGCAGAAGCTTGTTATATGTCTTTGTATGCTCTAGAAGTGAATGAAAAAGGGTGTGTAAAAAGAAGGAGCCAGTCAGAAGTGACCTTTTGTATTTATCTCCATGAAGAAGGATGCCAGAGTTCTTGTCCTGGTCTAAGTATCTAAAAGGAACCAATTTTTTTTTTCCCAGTCAGACCAAGCATACTCATCCACACATTTTCTTCTTTGAATGTTTATTGTTTGTTCTTTATCTCATCTTTGTGGAACTTTCTGAAGGAAGTGATTGTATGTTTGACTTCTTAAGAAGATAATGTGATTTCAGAAATATGGTATTTGGAAACCAAAGAGAGTCCAGATTTAAAGTATCAGCATGGTCACTTGTTAATATCTTCCAAGGGTCCAGCTGTTATCATTGCAACGCGTTCTTATTTCAGTCTTGGGAACTAGAGTTTATTGCAATGTGACAGTGGCAGAAAAGTTGGTAAAATGCTTTCCATGCATATTTGACTTGTTAAAGAAAAACATTTTTGGGGAAGTGATGAGGAGGGTGGGGGGGCATATTTTCGGGATGATGAAGCCAAAGCAAATTTCCAGAGGAAGACAAGCTGTTGCTTTTGTGACCTTTTGAAAATCTCCATGAAGTTTAATTCTTCATCAGTTTGCTAATTTATAGGATTTAGATCTGATTGAGAAGATGGAAAGGGTTTTTTTTTTAGTGCTTTCTTTCATGGGAACTGGGTTAAAAGTGATCCTGGAGCATACAACTTGGTACAAAGTATTGTCTGAGAAATCAACTTACTTTTATTTCCAGTTTTCTGATAGTCTTTATCTAAAGATATAGCAAAAACAAAATCAAAACAACAACAGAAAAAGAAAAAAATCTCTGCTATATTTACTGTTGACTGGTTTTGCCTTTTTTGAATAATATTTCAATTTGGAATTTAGTGGGCTACCCAGAAAACTTTTCTTTGAGGGTACTGGGAGTTGAACCCAGGGGTATTCTACCTCTGAGCTACACCCACACCTCCTACTTATATTAAAAAAATATTTTTAAACAGAGTCTTGCTAAGTTGATGAGAGTCTTGCTAAGTTTCTAAGGCTGGCTTTGAACCTGTGGTTCCAAGTACTGAGATTATAGGTGTACACTACCATAATTGGCTCTCAGGAGACCTTAGAATCTTTAAAAGATTATGTTTCCTTTCTGGCAGTAAAGAGATGCTTTTGACTTTCTGAATCATTTAAAAAATAACTGTATTAAAGTAAAACACATGGTCAGTAAAGTGCATACATAATTAGTATAAATATTAATAAATTATCAGTTACTGAATACACTGTGTAATCAGCAATTATTTCAATAAACAGAATATTATCTGTGCCCCCCCCAGCCCTTCATGCTCTTTTTACCCCTTAACCCCTCTCTCCACTAAGGGTAACCATGATACTTTTTTTATTGTATGTGGTTTTGGGATAGAACCTAGGGACGTTCTACCTCTAAGCTACACCCTCATCCCTACTTTATTTTATTTTGAAACAGAGTCTCACTAAGTTGCTGAGGGCCTCACTAAAATGCTGAGGTGTCCTTGAACCTGCAATCCTCCTGTCTCAGCCTTCCAAGTAATGGGAAGACAGGCATGTGCTACCATGCCTGACTTCTAAGAGTTCAGGCTACTTTTACCTGTTTTTGCACTTCCGGTCAGATTTTGGTCCGATAAAGTATATTGTACGGAACATATTCTTTTGTATCTGGCTCCTTTTATTCACTGTCATGTTAATGGGATTTGCCATATTGAATTTTGTTGCTGATCATTCTTATTTCTGTATTATATATAAATGTAAATGATTAATTCTTTTAAAAGTATACAGCATTGTTTTACTTTTTTATACTTTTTAAAAAATTTTATACTTTTTAAAAAGTGTACAGCATTGTTTTGGGTAGATCTGGGTATTTCTGTTTTTCTGGCTGTTTTAAGTAGTACTTCTATGAATATGCTAGACTGTGTATTTGGTGAGGAGCTGAATGCATCTGAGTTAAGTGTAGAATTAAGAGTAGAGTTATAAGGTACCTGTTAACTCAGTTCTTCTAGATTCTGCCAAATAATTTCTCTAAGTCGTTGTATTCACTTTATTGCCTCATTCTTGGGTCAAAGAAGAAACAGTGGTTGAGCAAAGGGCTTCTAAAAAAAAGGGCTACTAAAATGTAGCCAGATTGTGGCAAAGGGTTGAATGAAAGTATCTTAAGAAAGATCGAAAAACCCAAACTTGCTCATGCGACAGAACTCTTGAAAGTCATAATTATCTTGGTAGAACATCATGAACTGTTGCTACAGTAAACTTAAAATAACTTAAAAGAACTAAGAACTAAGAATCTTATGATAAACAACATCTCATACCAAACTTTTAAGAAAAATATATGAAGAAAATCTATCTAATTTAGAAAACCCAATCCATGAATTGCATCACTTCTTGAAAATCTTAAAAGGAAACCACTATTATTTGATTTAAAAAGAAATCTTTGGCTGTCTCTTAGAACTCCGGTGTTTTACAGGAGTAAGTCATGAGAACTCTTTATGCTCCTGTTTTTCTTGGCAACTAGGACTTGAACAGAAAGGAGCAAACAAGCGCAGGGATATAAGGGATATTACAAAGCAGTTGACAGGTGATTGGTTGTAGAGGGTGGAGGTTAAAGTCTTAGTCATACTTTTTATGTAAAAATCCTTTCTCATGCAGCTAAAGCTTCCATATGTTGTCTGATTTTCCAGTGCTGGTAGATATTTCATGTTTGGAAGTCTTCCTTTGGTAACTTCTTTCCTTAAAAAGTGATTTCAAGACGACATGGTAGCTCATGCCTGTAATCCCAGTACATGGGAGGCTGAGATAGGAGGATAACAGGTCTGTGACCAGCATGAGCAACTCAACAGAACTCTCAGCAACCTAGTGAGATATTGTTTCAAAATGAAAAATCAAAAGGGCTGGAGGTGTAGTTGGGAGACAGAACACCATTGGGTTTAATCCCCATTGTCACACACACACACACACACACAAAAGTTGGGTGTGGTGGCACACACCTGTAATCTCAGTACTTGGAAGGCTGATAAAGAAGCATCTCAGATTTGAGGCCTGCCTCAACAACTTAGCAAGATTCTCAACAACATAGAAAGATCCTGTTTCAAAATAAAAAATATAATAGGGCTGGGAATATAGCATGAAGGTAGAATAGCCTTGGATTCAACTCCCAGTATAATAAACAAACAAACAAATAAATGCAATCACATGCTCAGAGCTAGGAACAGGTAGAGGAAGCACTTTTTAGAAATCCCCTTATCTCTCAGTGTTCACATTGGCTTATTACTGTTCAGAATTGTGGAAACCTGAGACTTAGACTTTTGGAACAACCTTCTGTCTCAAGACAAAATGTTCTGGAAAATGTATACTTTATACTCCTGCATGACATTCATAAACAGGTGCTTAATTATGCCCATGCACCTCTAGTGGAGTGTGGCAACCAGCGATATACAGCAGATCTGGAAAATATCAGGTGGTTTATGGTTAATGACATAGGAGAATTAGCAACACTGAGCAATGGGGTATGTAAAGAGTGATACAACCTAATTTTTGTTAAGCCCCTGAACACATAAACGACTCGCTTGGATAAGTCATTCTGCACTGACCTTAATGGAAATTATGCACAAAACATAAAAAGTTAAAAAAAACTCTCAACAGAAAGTTCTTACCACAATCGTGGCCAGCTAGCTTGTGCCAAATAACAGTTTAAGAGGAATGTGAAGTAAACTATTGTGTAGTATTTTTGAACTTGAAGAAGGTGCCTATAAAACTAGTTGTTGGTATTCTCAATGCTTCAAGAGACAACTTTACATTTAATATTATAATATATTCCTTCTATATGATTTTTAAATACATTTTAATAACTTCCATCCCACTAATGTTCATAAGGAAGGATGGTTTGGTGAGCCAGGGATCAGATTTCTTAGTCCCAGGAACGACTGACTTTATCATCTAGGAAAAATCCTTGGCTTTGCTCCTCTTCAAATGTAACCAGGTCATTTTTCAAAAGGCATTACAGGACAGACAGTTAAACAGTTCAGGCTTATCCCTTGACTTGAGGCTTCTAAGAGTTTCTGTCTCAACGTTCTCTACCACTTATCATATAAACCTTTTGAGCATAAATTGGATGCTAATTATCAAAATGCATTGAAAAGAATGTTGTATATAAAGAAGATAGTATAATTTGAAATGTTAAGTCATCTCTTGAACCATTGAATGTGCAACTAGGTTTTATGAACCTCAAAACACAGTGGCCTGTAGCTTTCAAAGGAAACTCACTCTTCTGTGAGATGTTAGGAGACCAAAAGCCGAATTGTTCACTTTAAAAAAATGAATTTAAAAGTGGACATAGAAAATCCTGTTGTAGATAATCAAAATACTGCCTATAATATATTACTGGGGACAATATATATATATATATATATATATATATATATATATATATATATATATATATATATATATATATATGATGGAACTTTTCTCTTTGTGGTGCTGGGGATAAAACCCAGGGACACATGCGTGTTTGGCAAGGACTCTCACCCTGAGCTCTACCTCTAGCTTGGAACATAAAGATTTCATAAAAAAAAGCCTTGAGAAAAATAATTCTGGATATTTATAAAACATAGATGAGATTTAAGGCAAGTTAATTTTCCTTTCTTCTTCTTTTTTTTTTTCTTTTTCTTTTGGAGGAAAAGAAGTTTACTGTCGGGGGTGAGGGGACCTGACAGGCTGCCTCTGGCAAGTGAGAGAACAGCAGCCCAGTCCTTTGGTGATACAGGTCTTTTAGGGTCTCAGGGCAGGAAACAAATGGCGGGAAAATCCATTAGGGGTTGGGTTGATGTTTGGAGAGCTATTATCTCCTTAGTCATGGCCACCTGATTTCTGAGAAGTTGACAGAGCAGAAGAGTCTTAAAATGGCTGTGCTTATTGTTGCTCCTTTTTGTTTAATAATTAGCCTGTTGGAGTGGGGTAAGGGTGAAGTTCATTCTTCTTATAGCTGCTTCCTGCTAATTGGGGGTTTAGTAGTCTCATATTCTGCTCTCTGGATCCTGTAGGGGGCCATTGGTTATAGACTGGTGCATTTTAATGCAATAGCAGCATTGCTCCCTTAAATGGAGGCAGGTACCACTTTTTTAAGCTGTGAGGAGATCCAGGTCCCTTCTATTTTATAGGAGAGTATGAAGTCAGGTGATGGGCCCTGGAAATGGAGGTCCTGGACCAACTGCAGTAGGGTGAGGGGGCGAAGCTGATAAAAGGCAGGTGAAAGTTCCTCATACAAAACACTGAGGAAGTGATAATATCAGGAGGGGGGTAATAAAATTATCCATCAGCTAGGACTGAGCAATGTCCTCTTCAGGTATGGAGGCAAGGCCTGTCAGGCCAGTTCGGCAAAGTTGTAGGGTTATAGGACCTGCTGCCTAGATGATTACCCTGGGCTCCTGCATTGTGATGGTGGTCATCAGGTGTTGGGTCCTGGGCCCCATCAATCATGTGTGGCTAGTCCCAGAAGGTCTCCCTGAGACAGGGTAGAGCTGTCTGGCCTCTTACCTTAAGGAGCAAGGGGACAATCAATGCCCAGTGACCCCCTTGATGATATTTGGGACAAGGACCCAGAAGTATAAGAGGGTTTAGACACACCCTCACCCAGTGACCCGTTACACCATATTTGAAACAGGGGCCTGGAGATCTGTTACGATTTGGAGCTGAGGAGGTTGATGATATAGATTGCAGCACTTTGGGTAGCACTTGGCCCTGTTAACTTGTTCCTCTCAGCCACTGTATGCCTTAAAAGCCACCTCAAGTATTTAAGCCTGTGGAGTTAGGGGGCCTCTCTCCAACCTCTTAAGTTTGGTCTTTATATCAGGGAAACTTTGAGAAAAGATATGATTCATGAGAAGACTATGGCCATCAGGGGATTCAGGGTCTAAATTAGTATATTGTGGTAGTTATTGGGTGAGCCTTTGTAGAAAATCAGATGGGTTTTCATTTTTGTCTTGGATAATTTCATGAAATTTATCATCATTAACTGCTTTAGGAATGAATTTGTACAGGCCACCCAATAGGCAGGTTATGAATCAGTTCCTGCTCGTAATTCCATTGGGGCTGTTATAGTCCCAGTGGGGCTCTCAATCAGATATAGCCTCGGGGCCTAAAAGGTGAGCTGGATTGGTTTGGTGTACTTCATCTACATATAAGTGGTCCTGATCCCAGACTCATCACAGCTCCTCAGGTAGAAGGGTATTAGCCAGGATGATATAGGTATCATAAAATGTTAGGTCACATGACTGATATACTGGAATTCTTTGATATAGGTGGTGGGATTGGAGGTGAAAGATTCAAGACATTTTTCAATTTGAGAAAGATCACTGAAGGCAAAGGGAATGTGTATTCAGATGATTTCTTTCGCCCTGGCCACTTGCAAAGGAAGGAGCGGGGCAGGCTTTTTGGTGTAAGCATGACACCTGGTTACCAGAGGACTGGGAAAGGGAGGGGGCCATTGGAGAAGAAGGAAGGGAATCTTGGGGGGCAGGAGATGTAGGGGGTGGGTCTTGGGAGTGGCAAGAGGGAGGATCGTTGTCTGGATCAGGAGAGAAAGCAAGGGTTTAGCATGACTACTGGCTGTGGAAGAGTTGGCAGAGGATTGGGGTCTTTGGCGATGAGCATAAGTTGTGTATGGGAACAAGAAGTACAGAGGAAGAGCCTAGAATGAAGACAGGAGAAGGAATCTTCCATTTTCCCAAATGCTGGCAAAAATTATAAAGATCCCTAATAATGGCAGGATTGGAGGTGCAGTTAAGTGGCTACTTTGAGGCATTATGTCTACGTCATAATGGCCAATCCTCGTTACATAGGAAAATAAGTTGCCTCACTTGAGATCCTGCATCAGCTGGAGGGAGACTAGGTTGGCAAGGAGGCACCTGAAGGGAGAGTCAGAGAGAACATGCAACTGGGTCACCCCCATGGTGGGCTCATTAGTCAGAGTGACTGGGAGTGGGTGTCCCCAGGCCCAGATCAAACTGCAGAGTAGGATTAGGGAGATGGGAAGGAGAGTCACCATCCAGGCCTTTCCGAACCCCACCCAGGCAAAGGCCTGCAGGGGTCTTGGTACCTGCTAGCAGGGATTTTGTAGACCAGGAAGGCATGATTCATGACGAGAGAGGGAGAGAGACAGAGACAGAGCATGCTGAGGAGGAACCCAATGGCACATTTACCTGTGTAAATGAGAGGGCTGGTGTGTGGTTGTAAGGAGCACATGGTAGAGGAAGGAGCTTCTAGTGACAGCCCTGGGCCTGAGAGCCAGGATCCTGAAGCAGCTCAGAGGCCAGAAGGGAGAGCAAGGTCAATGGGAGAGCCTGGATCCGAGTCATAGCACCAGGGAAAAGGTGTAGGACATATCACAGACACCAAGACTGGAGGAAGAGAAGCTTATTGTGGGGGGAAGGGGGGAGGACCTGATAGGCTGCCTTTGGCAAGTGGAAGAACAGCCAAATTTTCTTTATTGTATCTTTACAAACATATCTATCTATCTATAGATAGATAGATATGAACAATTATCTACATGTATGCACATGAAGATATATATATATGAAATAATATAGTATATATAGTATACATATGTAAGTGTATGTGCATTTACATGCAAGTACATATATATACAATATGTATAAATATGGTAGAGATAGCACAATAACAATTATGTACTGGTTGAATATCCATTATCTGAAATGCTTGGGATTAGGAATGTTTCAGACTTTGAGTTTTTCTGATTTTGAAATATTGCATATACAGTTGATTTTTTAAGCTAGAATCCAAGTCTAAACACAAACTTCATGCATGATTGTTTATTATTTATTTATTTATTTATTTATTTATTTATTTATTTATTTTGGTGGTACTAGGGATGGAAACCTTCTACCTCCAATCTACACTCCCAAGACCTGTTTAATATTTTCTTTATTTGGAAACAGAGTTTCTTAAGCCACGAGGCTGGCTTTGAACCTGCATGATCCTCCTGTCTCTGCCTCCCAAGCGCGAGGATTACAAGTGTGAGCCACCACATCCGGCTGTATGCTTCGTTTATACCATATCAACACACCTTTAAAACAATTTTGCATCATATGTTTAACAATTTTTTTACAAGTGTCAAAGTTTTATGGTACCAGCTTAAGAACTCTGACAAAATCCCATAGGAACTTTTTGAAGGATCAGTGAGATTTATATTATGTTATACAAATCTTTTTACTTTTGTTGAAAACCTGGATCTAAGGCAAACTTTAAAAAATATTTTTCCATTGGGAAAAGAAGGCAAGAAGTGCGTCTTAGAGGAAAAAGCTAGGTACAGTCTTAAACTGACAAAAACTTGAATTTCAGAATAATTTTTAGAAAAAGTACATCAAAGCATGTGACCAATTATGTAATCGTTAGTATAAGGTAACACAGTGTTATCATTCTTCATAAAATGCTATGAAATAAGTATGTTAAGAATATTTAATTATGTGTATGAGTATGATAATAAGGGAAAATTGCTAGTTAATTGCTTTCCTGAGAGATGCTATTAGAGATGGCAGTTGTCTAACATTCTCATGATTCATCCTAAAGAAATATGCTGCTGGGCTGGTCTCTGGAATTATTCTGGGAAAACTAGGAAGGAGCCATAAGACTTTCTGGCCCAGATTTTGCAGTGTTCTTTATTCTCAGTAATGTGCCATGACCGATGTGAAGCCTTCCTGACATCACCTAGAGGAATGTTGCTTTGATGAGATCAAAATGCCTTACAGGTCTCTGGTATGATTCTTAACACAGTATTTTAATTATTACCCTATGGAGTATGTTGGTTTCTGCTTCCAAATTAGGAATTCTTTAGAGATATTGACTATGTTTTGTTCTTCCCAATCCCTGGCTAGGACTTGTCACAGAAAAGGTGCTTGATGCAGGTTTGTGGAATGAATTAGAAACTCAGAGCCAGAGGCAGGGGCTTGGGAAAACTCATGTGAGACAAAGGTTCTCATGTTTCAAGAGCATATGTGAAACAGTCCCACTATCTTTACATGGGTGTGTATAAAGGGATTGTCTATTGACAAATCCCTCCACTTATTTTCTCTAAGAAAAAAATAACAGAAGATTTCATTTCCTCCTCTGCACATTTTGTCTCATTGGAAAAATATGAACTTCTAGGGTGTGACTATTTAGAACCACTACAGAGCCCTCCCATACATGATTCAGGATTTAATATGGAAAAGGTCAGTTGTCTTTGTGGGTGATTTATATTATCTTAAATACTCTGTAAACATGTCTTTTAATTTTCCCATTTGCTCTAGTATGTCATAGATTGGAGTGGGTGTGACAGGAAGGAAGGAAAGGGGAAAAGTTCTATCAAAGAGTTGAACTGTGATGCCCATTCTAAATATAAAGTTCTAGGAGTTTAAGAAAATATATAATAACTTTCTCACAAATTATTTTTCTTTCATGCATTATAGATTTTGATACCCATCTATTCTGAAGGTCATATACCAAAAGGGTAGCCACCTACAAAATATCAGATTTAGAGTCAATAAGAGACAAAGTATTTCATATAATATTTAGGAATTTGGATGACAAAAATGAGCTTTATTGGAGAATTTATGCCCTATGTTTTCTCTCATAAGTGGAAGCTAGAGAGAAATTGGGTAACAAAAGATACATGAGAAATAATTCCAGTAGAAGAGTTGAATGGGATTTGGAGTGGGAAGTGTGGAGGGGGAGAGACCTGATGAAGAAAATACTTCAAATATTGCTACGTGCATATATGAAGTCATCAGTGCCCATGCCAGTACTATGTGTGGGGAAGGGGACGGAGCTGGCTGGGCTAAGGAGGGGAAGACACCAGGTGCTGTGTGCATGTATGTTTCTATTGCTATGAACCCCATTGTAATGTATAATTGAAATGCACCAATTTAAGAATGTTTTAAGAGTGTATTTAAAAAAAACAAAGAATTAAAAAAACTATAAAAATAAAGTCTATGCTTTATCATTAAAGTGGAAAAAAAGCTTAAGTATAAAAATTACTGTTAAGAATCAGATCTACCTTTTCAGGTGCTGATAAATGAAATAGCTGCATAATCTGTTTTGAGAAGAATGAGGGACAAAAAAATGCATGTAAATTTACAAACCAGAGGAGTAAGCTAAATATAATATTCACCAGTGGTGGCACTGTGAAGTGACCTGGATGGCTACATGGAACTAGCATAATTACACTGGAAATGATCTCCCTTCCCATCTACCTATTAAAAATGAAAATAAACACTCAGGGTAGCACTTAAGGTAGAAAAAAGTGTGAAATTGAGAGCAGATAGTCTACTCACATGAGGGTTTTGGGCGTTTTACTACAGAGCAGCAGCCTTTTCTGGATTGCTTTGAAACTCACACCTTGAAGCATGATATGGTTTCTTGGCCTCAAGGCTCATCATTCCAGCTGTGTGCATGTGTGTGTGTGTGTGTGTGTGTGTGTGTGAGAGAGAGAGAGAGAGAGAGAGAGAGAGAGAGAGAGAGAGAGAGGAGAGAAGAGGAGAGAGAAAGTTAGAGAATGAGAGACAGAATTTTTTCATGATGTATTATTTTTTTGCCTATGGAAGTAGAATAAAAAGGTGAAGAAAATGAAATTTCAAATAGTTTATTTAACTTCCTATTTTAATTGAACATTTGATTAAGTTTCAGAGATTTATTCCTGTTTTAATTGAACATTTGATTTTAAGCTTCAGAGATTTATTGTGTATATCAGGCTTTTCTTTCAGCTTTATTTTACTTTTAGCTGACATGTAGTAATTAAATAAATTTATTATTTACAATGTGATATTTGATATTTGTTCACATCATATAATGATCAAATTAAGACTTAAAGTAAACTGTATAATCACATTTGGTTTATAGTCTTGCACTTGGATTTTATGTCATTTTCATTCTTCAGTTTCTCCAAACATACAAAACATCTCTAATTTGTAGTTAACAATTATTATGGGATAAGCTGACAATCTTTGCAAAACTACTGCCTTGTAAAGAAAATAACTGGGCACAAAAATGTGTCTTATGAAAGCTCTTCTCTCTCCTTTTCAACCCCCATATATTTAAGATGTTACTAACAAGAATTCAACTTGGTTTTTCAGTATAAAAATAAATGGATTCCTTTTATTTTATCTGACTTAGTCTTATTCCAATATTAAAGCACAAATTTTGTGTTCACAATTTTAGGTAAGGGAATTTAGGCTCATAAAAATTAAGAAGTTTTACTAATTCTTGCTGCTGGCCAAGGCCACAGATTACTTGTTTTTCTACTGGATGACTTTGCTAATATCGGCTCTAAGTCACATGAAGCAGCCAGTTTGGTGTCATGCAGTCTGCAACTTCTGATAATATAACTGATGATGAGAATGGCAATTGTGGAAATAGTATTGATTTCATTTAATCTATACAGTTTATTGTAGCTTCAGTTTTATATTTTGTTTTTTTTTTCATTGTTACACACTGATGACAAACCTAGATAACTCTTGATGGGCCAGACTGCCAGATTTATGCTCTAAGGCAGTTTTGATTTAGTTTGCAATATGTGTGTACTTAGGAGGGATCATTGTTTAACCCAGAAATCTGACCCCTTGCTTCTTTTGTTTGTGTGTGTATGGGGCGGGTACGGGGATTAAACTCAGGGGCATTCTGACTGTGAGCTACATAGCTAACCCTATTTTATTTTTCATTTGAAACAGGGGTCTCCTTAGGTTGCTGAGGGCCTAAATTGCTGAGGCTGTCCTCAAAACTGCAATACTCCTGTTTCAGCTTCCCAAGTACTGTGATTACAGGCATGTTCCACTGTGCCTCAGCTCTTGCTCCATATTTTATTTATTTGTTTATTTATTTATTTATTTATTTAACTTTTGCCACCACTCCCAGCTTTATTTATTTTTATTTTTATTATTATTATTTTTTGTAGGCATACATCACTTTGGAATACAAGACTTGAGAGGATATACAGGCACATATCATCCAATAAGCCCTCATCCAATCCCCATCCCATTCCCTCGATCCCAAGCTTAATTGGTGATTATCTTTGAGATAACTGTTTACGTACCTCATGAGTTTTAAAGAGATTCCATCCTCCCTCATCCCCTCCCCTCTGATTGGTCACCTTAATTGCTTCTCAATAGGGCCCTTTCTACTACTCAACCTCCTCTTGTTACCCCTTTCCTCCTAATTCTTGCTAATTAGGGGAAACGTCTGGATTTTATTTTCTGTGCTATCTCTCTGTGCATGCCGCATTGCAAGTTCCGATCCCACTCTTGACGGCCCCAGTAGTGGCCTGGCCACCTGGAGAACTCTGATCCTGACCTCGCTGGCTCCAGCACCAGCCTCGCCTCATGGGAGGCCCCAATCCTGGCCTTGCTGGCCCCTGCACCAAACTAACCCCTCGGCTGGCTCCTCTCCCAGCCTCAGAGGCCCCAGCACCGGCCTAGCCTCATGACAGGCTCCGATCCCGGCCTCACTGACCCTGGCACTGGCCTAACTGCTTAGCAGGTTCCTATCCTGGTCTCTCAAGTCCCAGCTCCATCCTTGTCTCACGGCAGTTTCTGTTCCCAGCCTTGCTGGCCCTGCCACTGGCCTTACCCCTCAGCAGAGTCCGATCCCAGCCTTGGAGGTCCCAGCACCGGTCTTGCCTCACTGCAGGCTCCAATACCGACCTTGCTGGCCCCGGCAACGGCCTAACCCCTCGGGTGGCGCTGATCCCTGCCTCGGAGGCCTCAGCACCGGCCTTGCCTCACAGCAGGCTCTGAATTCAACCTCGTTGGCCCCGGCACTGACCTCACCCCTTGGCAGGCTCCAATCCCGGCCTTGGAGGCCCCAGAACCAGCCATACCTTAAGGCAGGCTCCAATCCGGCCTCGCTGCCCCCGGCACTGGCATAGCCCTTCAGCAGGCTCCTATCCAGGCCTCGGAGACCCCGGCACCAGCCTTGCCTCACAGCAGCCTCCAATCCCGGCCTCAGTGGCCCTGGCACTGGCCTAACCCTTCGGCAGGCTTTGATCCTGGCCTTGGAGGCCTCAGCTCCAGCCTTGCCTCATGGCAGTCTTCGATCCCGGCCTCGCTGGCTCCGGCACTGGCCTAACGAATCAGCTGGCTCTGATCCCGACCTAAGAGGCCCCAGGACCAGCCTTGTCTCACGGCAGGCTCTGATCCTGGCCTTGCTAGCCCCGGCACAGGCCTAAACCCTTGTCAGGCTCCGGAGGCCCCAGCACCAGCCTTGCCTCACGGCATGTTCCAATCTTGGCCTCACTGGCCCTGGCACTGACCTAACCCCACGGCAGGTTCCTGTCCCGGCCTCGTAGGCCCCATCACCTGCCTTGCCTCACGGCAGGCTCTGATCTGAGCCCCCTCTTCACCCAGCAGGTTGTCCCACATTCCCGAGGTGCGTGGTGGTAGTATTCTATCTCTGAGGTAATTTCTTCAAGAGTTCCAGTGTATTACATCAGATCTCTGCCTCCCCTGAGTACTTGCCACTGCCAATGCGACTGCCTCCACCATTTCAAATCTTTCCCAAGCTCTTTTCCTATACCGCATAATGTCCAGTGTTCCTAAGCATGCGCGATAGTAGCATTCGACCTTTGGGGTAATTTCTTCAGAGGATCAGGGTGGGTTGGATCAGATGTCTGCCTCTCCCAAATCCAAGTCTCCACTGCCATCTCAGCCACTGCCGCTGCCACCGCCTTCCTCCTAGGTCTCCACTAGACTCTCTCCTTACAGGTGAAGTCCAGGACTCTTAAGGATGTAGAGAAGCCTCAGTCCTCCTTCGCAGGAAATTTTTCCAAAAGTTCCAGTTCAGATGTACATGTTTTGTCTGCATCTCCAATATTCTAGCTGCCGCCTCGGCCATCTTAACCCCTCTTGAATATTTTTCTTTTTTCGTTTCTCCCCCCCCTTTTTTTTTTTTAAATAAGAGAAGAGAGTATGTGTGGTTTGGGGAGGATGTGGGATCAGGCACTCGGTAATGGTGAAAAATTTTTTTTCATTCCGGGTTTGTGGGGAGGGGGTCGTCGCCTAAGGGTGCCCTGCCAGCACCTGCCCATCCGCCCAGCGTCGGGGCCAGTGGCCCGGACCTTGCTCCATATTTTAAAAGAGACGTTGCATCCAAAAGATGATTGGAAAGTCATGAGAGAATGTAGGTGGTATTTCTGAGCAATTTGATCTTGAAATTGGAACAGTGTTCGTATGTAAATTTGAGAGCTCTTATAATTTTTCAAGCACAGTTTTAGTGGAATATGAAATATATGGCAGAAACTTCTTGGCCATTAAATCTTCTGAATAAGGACAATGGGATGTTAACAGAGGAAAACATTATTTGGAGTTCTTTATCTAAAATTTAGGTTTAAAACTTATATTTGTAGTTCCCAACTGTGTTTACTAGCTTTTCGTCATTGTGACAAAGTTCCTGAGATAAATAACATACAAGAGGAAAGGGTTCTTTTGGCTCATTATTTCAGCGTTTTTATTCCATGGTTGCTCAGCTTTCTTGCTTTGGGCCAGTGGAGGCGCAGCGCATCAGGGCAGGAGGACGTGGTAGAGGCCTGCTCACCTTGTGGTGGTAAGGAAGCAGAGATGCAAGCAACTTGTTGGGAAGGAGCTGGGGTCCCAATGTCCCCTTCAAGAAGATGCCCATAGCCGGGTGTGGTGGCGCACGCTTGTAATCCCCGTGCTTGGGAGGCAGAGACAGGAGGATGGTGCAGGTTCGAAGCCAGGTGCGTGCGCTGGCTTAAGAGACCCTGTTTCCAAATAAAAATACAAAATAGGTGTCTGGGAGTGGAGCCCGGAGGTAGAAGGGCTTCCAGGAACCCCAGTACCACCAAAAAAAAAAAAAAAAAAAAAAAGAATGCCCATTAAAAACCTCTCTTCCTCTCACTAGCCCCTCATTTTAAAGGTTCCACCAAGTTGTTACATGGGCCTTTGTGGGACTTTCCAGATCCAAAATCTAGCATCAACATTGCTTTCCTTTCTCTTTTTCTTTGCTTTCCCTCTCATCCTCACTAAATCCCTAATTGGAGATAATGGGCAGTGACATCTGTTCTTATTACAGATGTTGGATGTGGTACCTCTCCATCCACAAGAGGACCTGATATATAAGGGATGAATCTATGGAGATACTCAAATGTCAAAGACAATAATTGTCTTTTCTTGTCAGCTTCAATTGCAGTTTGCAAGACTCTAATTGTCAGCTTTTGGTTACATAGTAGGTAGGATCTCTATTCAGTGTTTGGCATTAAAAGGAGCCACACATACCTGTGATGGGCTCTATTAGTTTCCTACCTTGTATGTCAACTCACCCTGCTCCTTAGTATAAATCACATTTGGTATAAAGCAATTATGGCAATCTTGAAGTTCCTTGCAAATGACTTGTCTGAATGGCCACGTGGTCTTGCTGTGGAAAATAAGCTTCAAGTAAGATGTTGGGAAAGTTCTACTCCGCATGTGGACAGGATGTTTGGAGCCTTGATAACTATCATTGACCTCGAGGAAAAACACTGACTACATACCAGGGATCCTGAGCAGAAAATTTGAAGGAGCTCATTTCCTTGATGGCATCAAGGCTGAGTCAATGGCTCAGTCCTGGTCTGGCTTCTCGCTGTCTCTTCATTAACATCCCTGTAGCTTATGCCCATTACTCAAGTTTTCTGTTACTTGCAGCTGAAACTTTCTAATTTATACATTATCCTTGTAGGAATTTGCTGTGGCCTAGGGGTTTGTTTCCTCCAAAACTCATGGTGAAACTTAATCCCCAAAGTCATATGTCAGTGATATTTGGAGGTGGGGCCTTTAGGAGGTAATTAAGATTAGATTAGACAATCAGGGTCAGGTCTCCATGATGGGCCTGGTGGAATTATCAGAAGAGGATAGAGGCTGACCTCTGTGATACTCCCTGGGATGTCATGAAGAAGCAAGAAGGCTCTCTCTAGATGCTGGCATGCTTCTAACCTCCAGAAATGTAGGAAGAAAATTTTTTTCTTTGTAGATTATTCAGTAATAGCAGCAAAAAATGGGATCAGACAGGTTAGATATTGTAGCTTGCTATTTATGACTGTCAGTTTACACCAAAGAAGCTTACTATAATTAAAAGGGCAGTTTGATCATATAGAAAATGGCATGAGGCATAACACTAAATCCATAGTATATTTGAATATTATGCTAAGAAAACTGAACAATAATCCATTTACCAAATACATAGTGCATAAATGTGCTTTGTTAATCCCATGCCAATTATTTTTAATTTATAATATGATTCAAGCTTATTTATCATCTTTCTATATTAACATTAGTTCCTATAGAAAACTTTGAGCTGCTGAAATTTTCAGATGAATCAAAATATTCAGTATATTTGAACTAATATAAAATATGGGATTAGGTAAGGGTCCAATTTTATTCTTTTTCATGTAATTTTAATCTTTCAACAATATTTAGTTAAAAGATTACTTCCTCCACCAAATGTTCGTGGAAACCTTGTCAAATATAACTTGACAATATAGGGAAGAATTTAGCTCTAGGCTTTTATTTAGCTCCAATAGTTTATATATCTGCCTTTAGAACAGTACTACACTGTTTCAATTATGTAGCTTTATATGGTTTGAAATCAGAAAATATACATCTTCTAACTTTGTTCTTTTTCGAGATTGTTTTGGGTATCTAGAGTCCATATTCCATATTAGGATAGATTTTTTTCTGTAAAATAAATATATAAATATAGTTTCACCCCCCCCCAAAAAAAAAGAAAAAATATTCTCTGGTAAGAAAGAAAGCAAAAAGAAATATTGAAATGTTATCTTTAAGTTATCAAAAGCTTGTTATCAGACAAATGAAACTGTTATGTGAGATTATCATTTTTAATTTTGGATAAATTGCTATAATACTAGATGTCAACCACTAAGCCAAGCATGGGAGGGAGGGATGGGGAGAGAATGGGGTGGGGATCGGGTGGGGGCTGACTGGGCGATGTGTGCATGTATGTCTACAAAAGTTTGTATCCCACTATGATGTATGAATACAGTGCACCAATAAAATAAAATTAAAAAAAAAAAGAAAAGAAAAAGACAGCCCACCACCACTATGGAGCTAAGTGTGGAGGCTTCTCAGAAAACTGAGAATGGAACTACCAGAGGGGGGGAAAAAAAAAATGAAATGTTATCTTTAAGTTATCAAAAGCTTGGTATCAGACAAATGAAACTGTTATATGAGATTATCATTTTTAATTTTGGATAAATTGCTATAATACTAGATGTCAACCACTAAGCCAAGCATGGGAAGGAGGGATGGGGAGGGAATGGGGTGGGGATCGGGTGGGGGTTGACTGGCAATGTGTGCATGTATGTCTACAAAAAATTTCTTTGTATCCCACTATGATGTATGAATACAGTGCACCAATAAAAAATTAAAAAAAAAATCTGTGGTGGCCAAATGTGAGAAAAATGTTGGCTCAAGATATCTGCGACCACAGGGTTGATGACCAGGCTTTTGTCGTTTTTCTGCCCTACTTTGCTCTTGAGTGAAAAGCAAGAAAATAAGAAAAACACAGAGGCCCTAGGACGATGAGCAGAAGGAAAAAATGTGGGAGGCTTGAACATGCTATTAACTAGGAAATGGTGTCTAAGTATTCGAACCTCCACTGTTTGTATGTTTTCCCAAGGAAAACACACTTATTATTACTCAGGAATGCCTGGCACTGGCCCAGGGGATGCAGCATCGAGCTCCTCGATGTTGAGACAGCAGTTGTTCTCGGGCCAGCGCATTCTCATTTGACAAGGAGGCAGCCCTTAGTCTTTGAGGGATTATTAGAGGAAGAATCTATTTCCTCAGTGACCGAAAGCCAGCTGTGCAGCACTTTTGTCCAGTGCCTTCAGCTCCCCTCTCTTCCACCTTTGGCATGCCTGCAACTGGATGAAGTGCTTTTCCTGAAATGGTAATCACTATTAAACCCATTAACGGGAAACCAAAATGTTTCCCTAATTGTTTAAAGTCTCATCGTGAAAAGGAAGTTACTATTGATTGCAATAGAAGTGGAAACAATCCCAAGTTCGTGAATTTTTTTTTTAAATAAACACAGTCAGATGAGACTGACACACTCAAAGTCATCAGATTTACTTCTCACAAGTTTCTTGTTCACTTCTGGAAGTTTTTGGCCTGAGTTTCTTTGTGCCTAATCCTTTTGTTTCTATTTTTTGTATTTCTAATTAATTAATTAATTAATTAGTTTGTAACATTGGAGATTGAACCCAGGGGCATTGTAACCCTAGTTACACACCTAGCTCTAATTTTTTATTCTTTATTTTGAAACAGGGTCTCACTAAATTGCCGAGGGCCTCCTCACTAAGTAGTTGAGGCTGGCCACTAACCTGCAAGCAATCCTCTTGTCTCAGCCTCCCAAGTACTGGGATTACAAGTATGTGCCACTATACCCAGCTGTATTTTTTTTTTTTTTTTTTTTTTTTTTTTACTTTAAATTACAGCTTTATTTTATTCTTACATACTCCGAATTCTGTTCTGCACATAAAAGAAAGTCCATAATTATTATAATTGCTTGTCATCATCATATGCTTTATAATCATTAGTTGCTACATGAATTATAAACATGTTTTTTTTTTTTTTTTTTTTTTTTTTTTTTTTTTTTTTTTTTTTTTTTTTTAGTTTAGTGACCTGCCATTATTTTCTTCCTTTTATTTTTTTTTTTTTTTTTTTTTTTTTTTTTTTTTTTTTATTTTTATTTTTATTTTTTTTTATTTTATTTTATTTTTTTAACAATTTTTTATTGAACATAAATAGTATACATTTACACTATATTTGGTGCCCTCTCCCCCCGCCCCCATTTTCTCCCCCCCCCCCACCAATGGTTGGCCAGGTTAACCATGTCTTATTCATAATTTTACACATGTTCAGGTGAAGATGCTCCTTAATCAAGATCGGCCTTTCTCCTCTCCTATCTTTCCATTAAAACTTAGCTAGTATTTCCCCTCTAATATCTGGGGTCCTACTGGTATCCTTTGTGTTTTCTAGTTTGGGCATATTAGAGGAAACATGTGTATCTTCTCCTTCTGTGCTTGGCTGATCTCACTTAACATGATGCTTTCCAGGGCTTTCCATCTTCTTGCAAATGATAAAATTTTGTTCTTCTTTATGGCTGAATAGAATTCCATTGTGTGTATTTCCCACAGTTTTGCTATCCATTCATCTGTTGATGGTGATCTGGGTTGGATCCATATTTTGGCTATTACAAATTGTGCTGCTATGAACATAGGTATGCATATGTTGCTGTATTTCTCTGAATTCAACCCTTTTGGAAAGATACCCAGGAGTGGTATAGCTGGATCATATGGTGGATCTATTCCCACCTTTCTTAGGAATCTCCACACAGATCTCCATAGTGGCTGAACTAGTTTGCACTCCCACCAACAGTGTAAAAGAGTTCCTCTTTCCCCACATCCTCGCCAGCATTTGTTGTTGTTTGATTTCTTTATGCTTGCTACTCTCACTGGGGTTAGATGGAATCTCAGTGTAGTTTTGATTTGCATCTCCCTGATGGCCAGTGATGAAGAACATCTTTTCATGTATCTATTAGCCCTTTGTATCTCTTCTTTTGTGAAGTGTCTATTTAGTTCATTTGCCCATTTCTTGATTGGGTTGTTTGTTTTGTTGGTGTAGAGCCTTTTGAGCTCTTTGTATACTCTGGATATTAGCCCCCTATCAGAATGGTGGCTGGTAAAGATCCTTTCCCATTCTGTAGGCTTCCTCTTTAGGTTATTGATAGTTTCCTTTGATGAGAAGAAACTTTTTAGTTTAATGTTATCCCACTTGTTTATTCTTGCTTTAATTTCCTGAGCTTTGGAGGTTTTGTTGAGAAAGTTACTGCCTGTGCCAATATGTTGTAGTGTTGAACCTATGTTCTCCTCTACTAACTTCACCGTCTCAGGTCTAATTTCTAAGTCTTTGATCCATCTTGAGTTGATTCCTGTGTTAGGTGAGATATAGGGGTTTAGCTTCATCTTTTTACAAATGGCTAGCCAGTTCTCCCAGCACCACTTGTTGAAAAGGCTGTCTTTTCTCCAGCGTATGTGTTTGGCCCCTTTGTCAAAGATTAATTGACTAAAGATGTGTGGGTTTGTTTCTGTATCTTCTATTCTAATCCACTGGTCAGTATATCTGTTTTTGTGCCAGTACCATGCTGTTTTTACTACTATTGCTCTATAGTATAGTTTGAAGTCTGGGATTGTAATGCCTCCTGCGTGTTTCTTGTTATTGAGAATTGCTTTGGCTATTCTAGGTCTTTTCTTTCTCCATATGAAGTTCATGATTGATTTTTCTAGGTCTCTGAAGAATGTCACTGGTATTTTAATGGGAATTGCATTGAACCTATAGATCAGTTTTGGCAGAATGGCCATTTTGATGATATTTATTCTGCCTATCCATGAGCACGGGAGATCTTTCCATCTTCCAAGGTCTTCTTCTATTTCTTTTTTTAATGTTTTATAGTTTTTGTTGTAGAGGTCTTTTACATCTTGGGTTAGGTTTATTCCTAGGTATTTTATTGGTTTTGAGGTTATAGTGAATGGAATTGTTGTTTTTGTTTCCTTCATTGTGGATTCGTTGTTGGCATAAAGAAAGGCCACTGATTTCTTTAGGTTGATTTTGTAACCTGCGACTTTGCCGAATTTGTCGATCAGCTCCAGAAGTCTTTTGGTTGAGTTCTTTGGGTCTTCCAGGTAAAGGATCATGTCATCTGCGAATAAGGATAATTTCACTTCCTCTCTTCCTATGTGGATTCCTTTGATTTCCTTCTCTTGTCTGATTGCTGCAGCAAGAGTCTCAAGGACTATATTGAAAAGGAGAGGTGAAAGTGGGCATCCTTGTCTTGTTCCTGACTGTAGCGGAAATTCTTGCAGTTTTTCCCCATTCAATATAATGTTGGCTTTGGGTTTGCAGTATATTGCCTTGATGATGTTGAAGTACTTTCCTTCTATCCCAATTTTTTGCAGTGTTTTTAACATAAATGGGTGTTGGATTTTGTCGAATGCTTTTTCAGCATCTATTGCTATGATGATGTGGTTTTTGTTCTTGGTTCTATTTATGTGGTGAATAACATGTATTGATTTGCGTATGTTGAACCAGCCTTGTTTTTCTGGGATGAAACCGACTTGGTCGTGATGAATTATTCTCTTGATATAGTTTTGAATGCGTATAGCTAGTATTTTGTTTAGAATTTTTGCATCTATGTTCATTAAGGATATTGGTCTGTAGTTTTCCTTTCTTGAGGTATCTTTATTTGGTTTGGGGATTAATGTGATACTGGCCTCATAGAAGGAATTTGGAAGAGTTCCATCTCTTTCAATTTCCCGGAACGTGTTATGAAGTATTGGTATTAGTTGTTCACTGAAGGTTTTGTAGAATTCAGCTGGGAACCCATCTGGGCCTGGGCTTTTCTTTGGTGGAAGAATTTTTATTGCCGTTTCTATTTCTTTGGTTGTTATTGGTTGGTTTAGGCTTGCTATGTCCTCTTGGTTGAGTGTAGGAAGGTTAACTGTGTTTAGAAATCTGTCAATTTCATCCAGGTTTTCAAATCTATTGGAGTATAAATTTTTAAAGTAGTTTCTGATAATGTTTTGAATTTCTTCACTATCAGTGGTGATATCTCCTTTTTCATTTCTAATTTTGGTAATTTGAGTTGATTCTCTTTTTCTTTTGGTTAGGTTGGCCAGGGGTTTATCAATTCTATTAATCTTTTCAAAGAACCAACTTTTTGTTTTATTGATTCTTTGAATTGTTTTTTTGTTCTCTATTTCATTTATTTCTGCTCTAATTTTGATGATTTCTCGTCTTCTGCTGGCTTTGGGAATGGATTGTTGCAGAATTTCTAGATCCTTGAGTTGTTTCATTAGGTTCTTTACTTGGTGGTTCTCCATCCTTTTTATGTGGGCACTCAATGCGATAAACTTTCCTCTTAGTACTGCCTTCATGGTGTCCCATAGGTTTTGGTGGGTTGTGTCTCTGTTTTCGTTTGTTTCCATAAATTTCTTTATTTCTTCCCTAATTTCTGCTCTTACCCATTCGTCATTTAGTAGTGTATCATTCATTCTCCATGAATTTGAATACTTTCTTTCGAGTTTCCTGTTGTTGATTTCTACTTTTATTCCATTGTGGTCTGAAAAGATGCATGGGATTATATTACATTTTTTGAATTTGCTGGTATTTTCTTTGTGTCCCAGGATGTGATCTATTTTGGAGAAGGTTCCATGGGCTGCTGAGAAGAAAGTGTATTCTGTAGTTCCTGGTTGAAATACTCTGAAAACGTCTATTAGGTCCATTTGGTTTATGGTTTCCTTTAGTTCTAGAGCATCTTTACTCATCTTTTGCCTCGAAGATCGATCCAGTGGTGTGAGAGGCGTATTAAAGTCTCCCAGAATTATTGTATTTGGGTCTACTTGGGATCTTATGTCCAGAAGGGTTTGTTTTACGAATGTGGTTGCACCCACATTTGGGGCATAAATATTTACTATCATTATATCTTCTTGGTGTATTGTTCCTTTTAATAAAAGGAAGTGCCCTGATTTGTCTCTTTTGATGTGTTTTATTTTAAAGTCTGTTTTGTTGGATATCAGGGTTGCTACCCCTGCTCTTTTTCGGTCACTGGTGGCATGGTATATCTTTTTCCATCCTTTCACCTTCAACCTGTGAATGTCTTTGGCTGTGAGGTGAGTTTCTTGCAGACAGCATATGTTTGGATTATGTTTCCTAATCCACATTGCCAGTCTATGTCTTTTGATTGGTGAGTTAAGTCCTTTGACATTAAGTGATATTATTGAAATATGCTTTTTGTTTTCTGCCATTTTGTGTTCTGTCTACTCTTGGGTGTTGTGATCTTTCTTCTTTACTTAAATGGCCCACTTATTAACTTCCTCGCTTCTCTGATTCTGGAGTCTGCTTCTTTTTTCTTCCTTATGATTTATTTCTTTAAGAATTTTCTCTAGTGTTGGCTTTGAATTCATGAATTTTTTGAGATTCTGTTTATCCTGAAAGACTTTGACTTCCCCATTGATCTTGAATAGTAGTTTTGCTGGGTAGATTAATTTGGGCTGGAAGTTATGTTCTTCCAGGGTCTGAATCACGTCATACCAGTCTCTCCTAGCATTCCTGACCTGGGTTGTATAGTCTGGGGTGATTCTTATTGTTTTGCCTCTATATGTCACCTGTCCTTTTGTTCTCACTGCTTTTAAGATTCCTTCCTTGGCCTCTATGCTGGTCAATTTGGTTATTATGTGGCGTGGAGTGGTTTTTCTTTGGTCCTGTCTCAGTGGAGTTCTGTATGCCTCCTGTACTTGAAGATTCAAGTCTCTTTCCATATTTGGAAAATTCTCTGAGATTATTTCCTTGAAGATATTACATATGCCCTTGGTCTGTACCTCTATCCCTTCCTCAATGCCTATTATCCGTAAATTAGGGCGCTTCATATTATCCCATAATTGCTGGATGTTTAGGTTTTGTTGCTGTAAAGATTTCTGTATATCGCTGACTGTGTTTTCGGTTTGGGATGTACTGTCTTCTAATATTGATATTCTGTTTTCCATTTCATCTAATCTTCCAGAGTTTCTTTCTATTGCTGTCTTCATTTCACTTATTGCCTCTTTCATTTCATTCCAGACCTCTTTCTGATTCTTTTTTAGTGTTTCTATTTCACCTTTAACCTCCTCTATACTTGTTTTAAAACCTTTCATCATATTGAACAACAAGATTCTGAACTCCCCTTCTTGCATTTCTAGTAGGTCAGTATTCGTGATTTCTGCTGTCTCTTCATAACTCCTGGTTCTCATATTTATAGTGTTCTCTGTCCTGTTTTTCTGATTTCTACCCATCGTTCGTGAGTAATGTGTTTAGTCAAATCTTAATATTAGGAGTTTAGGAGTATCGGCCAGTCAGCAGAGCCTTTCCAGTGTTGAAAGTGGGTGATGTGGGAGGAGCTGTCTTGGTGCAGGAATCCGTGTGAGTCTCTGTGCCGATGTGATCCGGTCGCTGGTGGGCAGACAGAGTTCTGGAGGGTGCTGCTCGCTGCTTAGGATGCGGTCCTAAGTCCGTTTTTATTCCCGGATTATCTTGCCGTGGAAATATCGGGCAGGCAGCTCCTTGGACAGCTGCCAAAGCAGCCCGCGGCTCAGCGTTCTGGTCCGCGGTCAGATTGTATCTGCCCAGCTGTATTTTTTAATTTTATGTTTTATATTTGCTGACCAATTTCTCTCATTTAATTTTCTTTTTGAGCCTTTCTCACAATGCTTTATATCTTTTCCTTATCTCCAAAATTTTAGTATTTTATACTAATATTTCATAAAAGATATCCATACTATTTCTTTGTCCTTTAAAAGGTTGGTTGAAATCTATCTCTGGAGGATGGTCCTTCCTGTCTTCTTTTTTCCAATAGCCATTTCAGCTACTCTGTTAGCCATTGACTGATATTTGGAATCCTGATCACTCGATTTTTCTAGAACAATGCTTTATGGATTATGATGAATAGTTCTTATATTATTGAATAAATTTAGGCACTAGCTTTGTTTCTCATAAAAAGTTAACTTTAATAAAAGAAATTGACCCAGATAAAAGCCAGTTGAAATAAAATTTTGTTGTGACTCAATAGTGTCTTACTTGGTTTAGACTCTTAGCCTCTTTGGCAAATCTTTGTTTCTCTCTTAATTGGGTCCGAAGTGTTGTACGGTTTTCTAAGGAAAGAGGGAAAAACTATTTTTCACTAAAAGGTGTTTATAATTTGATATAACAGATATTAATATACATGACAGCAACCAATTAGTATGTTTCATAACTGTGATATTTCTAAAGGGGAACTATTTACAAATGTCAAAACTTTTGCTTTAGAGAAAACCTGGCTGTATTATTTTCACTAAAAGAAATTTTATTCAAACAAACACTTAAAATATGATATTGTTAGTCCAGGAAATTTTCACAGATGTGTTGGAAATTATAGATTGGTTGAGGATTGGATTTAATCCTGTTGTAGTAGAATACTTGGTGGGAAATACTTAATTTCTTTTTAATTCACTAATAATAAAGCTTACTAAATCATTGTATTTGAGAATATACAATTAAATTTGATTTAATAATCACAATAAAATACAGACCATCAGGTATTTCCCATGTGTTGACATTCAGGTGCTGTGAGCTCTCTCAGTGCTTTGAATTATGTGGTAGAGGGATGGCCAAAATACTTGAAAGAAGAATAAATAGAAGTAGATTTTCTGATTTCAATTTGGCAGCAACTTCATGGAAGGGAGGATGGTCCTTCACCAAGCTCTAATAGCTAAGATCCAAAGAATTTTTCAGTGTACATTTTATATCTTTTTTTGTGTGTGTGGTACTGGGGTTCCTGGAAGCCCTTCTACCTCCGGGATACACTCCCAGACCTATTTTTTTTTAATCGTTTTATTTGGAAACGGTCTCTTAAGCCAGCACAGTTGGCTTCGAACCTGTGTGATCCTCCTGTCTCCGCCTCCCAAGCACGGGGATTACAAGCATATGTGATATAAGCCTGTGTGAGCCACCACGCCTGGCTACATTTTATATCTTAAATGATAACTAGTTGTTGAACTAAGATGCCATGTGCTCCTATAATTGTCTTTGAGCTTTGTGTATTGGATAATCCATTAGCATAATAAAGCTACAGAATTACAGAATAAAGCTACTTCTTTAGCTTCTTAGAAAAAAATGTTCTGAATGCTAGAGTAGAGATGTTCTAAAAGATTAATAAAACTTAGTTTGCTGCAATTGTGCAATTACAGTTTTAGAGAAGGTACCTGTGAAGACCCTGCTGTGTGCAGCTTTTTTGATGTCAGCAATAATGACTGCTGCAACAAAACTTTTAGACTCATAACCCTGGGAGCAAAGAGGCCAAAATAAAGACAGATTTTGCCTTTGCTTCAATGATCCAAATTACCTGGTGCTCTAGAATTCATTTTTATTTTTTGATTAAATGTGTTCTTCTATGTTCCATTGTTGTTTGTACTACCTGCTCATAATGTGGCAGTTTCATTGAGGATGAACATTTTCTGGATTGATTCATATGATCCATGGTAAAAAAAACTAGGACGGTTTCCAGTCTCCTCATAGTGATTCAGACAACCTGATATTTTAACTTCAGTCTGGTAAAATGAAAAGAAAAAATCCAGATGAGCTAACATGGATTAAAAAATAATTGTCAGCTGGGCGTGATGATGTAGGCCTGTAATCTCAGTACTTGGGAGGCTGAGACAGGAACATCACAGGTTTGAGGAAAGCTTCAGGAAGTAGTTAGACTTTCAGCAACATAGCAAGACCCTGTTTCAAAACAAAATATAAAAAAGGGCTGAGGGTGCAGCTCAGAGGTAGAATGCCCCTGGGTTCAATACCAAAAAAAAAAAAAAAAAAAAAAAAAAGAGTGGGGGTGTAGGTCAGCCTAGCATGTGTGAGGTCCTGGGTTTAATTGTCATCACCATAGCAGATTATCATAATCATACTCATAATTTAATACTTTCTTCTTAAGGCTTTGAAGACAGAAATAGAGAAGAGGATATTACTTAGAAGCTGCTCATTTCTGGGACAGATTCCTCTGTGAGTGCATGGTCATACAGATTTGAATTACGTTGGAGTAGGAAGCCCATACTGAGAAGTTGCCATGATATGCCGCTGCTCAAACTGCTTAGTCTCTCATTTAAGCTTATAACAACCTTCTGATACAGGCACTAGTGCTACACTCATTCTGCAACTGAGGAATCCAAAGCACAAATACACTGTGTAAATGGTGAAGTTGGCAGTTGGAACCAGGAAGGCAGCTTGCCTTCAGGACTTCCTCATGTGACTTGGGATGGCTTCCAACAGCGCCAAAGTAATCCCAAAGCTTCTATTCCAGGCAAGCATTTTGAATATTATTTTATAAGATAAAGTACAATCCCATGGGGGAGGCTGAATCTCTATAGCTTCCATGTACTTATGTGCATTTGCATATATGCATACATGTATGTAATCTATTTACTATGACAGGCAGAATAATTACCCTGCCTTCCCTCCCCTTCAATGTTCACAACCTAATCGCTAAAGTCTGTGGATGTGTTATGTTACAACAAAGGGGAATTAGGTTGTAGATGGAATTAAGATTTCTATTCAACTGATTTTAAATTTGGAGATTATCCCATATTATCTGGGTGAGATGAAAGTGATCAAAAAAATCCTTAAAAGTGGAATCCAGAGTTGAGAGTAGAATCAGTTTTAGAGAGGGCCTAGAACTGCCACAATAGGCTTTGAACCCCATACCTAGGATTGTAGGCAGCTCCCAGAAGCTGCAAAAGGCAAGAAAATGGATTCTTTTCCCAGAGCCTATAGGAAGCCATACAAACCTGCTGGCATCTTGATTTTAGTTCAGTGCTGTCTGAGCCAGAGTTTTGACTTAAAGGATGGTTAGATCATAAGTTTGTGTTGTTTTAAGTCACCTACTTCCTGGAAATTTATTATAGTTGTACTAAGTGACTGATACATTTAATTACTTTCTTATTTACTATAAGTGAGGAACTAGGAGTTTTTCTGGTGGCCTGAGATAGATGTAAGACACGCGAACCCCCCCCCCCCCCCGCCCCTGCCCCGGAGAATCTCTGTCAAAGAAGAATGAACTCAATTTTTTTTCCCAATTTATTGAGGTTATTTCCACATTGTGCGATGTTTCTTTATAATTTTTTTTTTTTTTTTTTTTTTTTTTTTTTTTTAACAATTTTTTATTGAACATAAATAGTATACATTTACACTATATTTGGTGCCCTCTCCCCCCGCCCCCATTTTCTCCCCCCCCCCCCCCCACCAATGGTTGGCCAGGTTAACCATGTCTTATTCATAATTTTACACATGTTCAGGTGAAGATGCTCCTTAATCAAGATCGGCCTTTCTCCTCTCCTATCTTTCCATTAAAACTTAGCTAGTATTTCCCCTCTAATATCTGGGGTCCTACTGGTATCCTTTGTGTTTTCTAGTTTGGGCATATTAGAGGAAACATGTGTATCTTCTCCTTCTGTGCTTGGCTGATCTCACTTAACATGATGCTTTCCAGGGCTTTCCATCTTCTTGCAAATGATAAAATTTTGTTCTTCTTTATGGCTGAATAGAATTCCATTGTGTGTATTTCCCACAGTTTTGCTATCCATTCATCTGTTGATGGTGATCTGGGTTGGATCCATATTTTGGCTATTACAAATTGTGCTGCTATGAACATAGGTATGCATATGTTGCTGTATTTCTCTGAATTCAACCCTTTTGGAAAGATACCCAGGAGTGGTATAGCTGGATCATATGGTGGATCTATTCCCACCTTTCTTAGGAATCTCCACACAGATCTCCATAGTGGCTGAACTAGTTTGCACTCCCACCAACAGTGTAAAAGAGTTCCTCTTTCCCCACATCCTCGCCAGCATTTGTTGTTGTTTGATTTCTTTATGCTTGCTACTCTCACTGGGGTTAGATGGAATCTCAGTGTAGTTTTGATTTGCATCTCCCTGATGGCCAGTGATGAAGAACATCTTTTCATGTATCTATTAGCCCTTTGTATCTCTTCTTTTGTGAAGTGTCTATTTAGTTCATTTGCCCATTTCTTGATTGGGTTGTTTGTTTTGTTGGTGTAGAGCCTTTTGAGCTCTTTGTATACTCTGGATATTAGCCCCCTATCAGAATGGTGGCTGGTAAAGATCCTTTCCCATTCTGTAGGCTTCCTCTTTAGGTTATTGATAGTTTCCTTTGATGAGAAGAAACTTTTTAGTTTAATGTTATCCCACTTGTTTATTCTTGCTTTAATTTCCTGAGCTTTGGAGGTTTTGTTGAGAAAGTTACTGCCTGTGCCAATATGTTGTAGTGTTGAACCTATGTTCTCCTCTACTAACTTCACCGTCTCAGGTCTAATTTCTAAGTCTTTGATCCATCTTGAGTTGATTCCTGTGTTAGGTGAGATATAGGGGTTTAGCTTCATCTTTTTACAAATGGCTAGCCAGTTCTCCCAGCACCACTTGTTGAAAAGGCTGTCTTTTCTCCAGCGTATGTGTTTGGCCCCTTTGTCAAAGATTAATTGACTAAAGATGTGTGGGTTTGTTTCTGTATCTTCTATTCTAATCCACTGGTCAGTATATCTGTTTTTGTGCCAGTACCATGCTGTTTTTACTACTATTGCTCTATAGTATAGTTTGAAGTCTGGGATTGTAATGCCTCCTGCGTGTTTCTTGTTATTGAGAATTGCTTTGGCTATTCTAGGTCTTTTCTTTCTCCATATGAAGTTCATGATTGATTTTTCTAGGTCTCTGAAGAATGTCACTGGTATTTTAATGGGAATTGCATTGAACCTATAGATCAGTTTTGGCAGAATGGCCATTTTGATGATATTTATTCTGCCTATCCATGAGCACGGGAGATCTTTCCATCTTCCAAGGTCTTCTTCTATTTCTTTTTTTAATGTTTTATAGTTTTTGTTGTAGAGGTCTTTTACATCTTGGGTTAGGTTTATTCCTAGGTATTTTATTGGTTTTGAGGTTATAGTGAATGGAATTGTTGTTTTTGTTTCCTTCATTGTGGATTCGTTGTTGGCATAAAGAAAGGCCACTGATTTCTTTAGGTTGATTTTGTAACCTGCGACTTTGCCGAATTTGTCGATCAGCTCCAGAAGTCTTTTGGTTGAGTTCTTTGGGTCTTCCAGGTAAAGGATCATGTCATCTGCGAATAAGGATAATTTCACTTCCTCTCTTCCTATGTGGATTCCTTTGATTTCCTTCTCTTGTCTGATTGCTGCAGCAAGAGTCTCAAGGACTATATTGAAAAGGAGAGGTGAAAGTGGGCATCCTTGTCTTGTTCCTGACTGTAGCGGAAATTCTTGCAGTTTTTCCCCATTCAATATAATGTTGGCTTTGGGTTTGCAGTATATTGCCTTGATGATGTTGAAGTACTTTCCTTCTATCCCAATTTTTTGCAGTGTTTTTAACATAAATGGGTGTTGGATTTTGTCGAATGCTTTTTCAGCATCTATTGCTATGATGATGTGGTTTTTGTTCTTGGTTCTATTTATGTGGTGAATAACATGTATTGATTTGCGTATGTTGAACCAGCCTTGTTTTTCTGGGATGAAACCGACTTGGTCGTGATGAATTATTCTCTTGATATAGTTTTGAATGCGTATAGCTAGTATTTTGTTTAGAATTTTTGCATCTATGTTCATTAAGGATATTGGTCTGTAGTTTTCCTTTCTTGAGGTATCTTTATTTGGTTTGGGGATTAATGTGATACTGGCCTCATAGAAGGAATTTGGAAGAGTTCCATCTCTTTCAATTTCCCGGAACGTGTTATGAAGTATTGGTATTAGTTGTTCACTGAAGGTTTTGTAGAATTCAGCTGGGAACCCATCTGGGCCTGGGCTTTTCTTTGGTGGAAGAATTTTTATTGCCGTTTCTATTTCTTTGGTTGTTATTGGTTGGTTTAGGCTTGCTATGTCCTCTTGGTTGAGTGTAGGAAGGTTAACTGTGTTTAGAAATCTGTCAATTTCATCCAGGTTTTCAAATCTATTGGAGTATAAATTTTTAAAGTAGTTTCTGATAATGTTTTGAATTTCTTCACTATCAGTGGTGATATCTCCTTTTTCATTTCTAATTTTGGTAATTTGAGTTGATTCTCTTTTTCTTTTGGTTAGGTTGGCCAGGGGTTTATCAATTCTATTAATCTTTTCAAAGAACCAACTTTTTGTTTTATTGATTCTTTGAATTGTTTTTTTGTTCTCTATTTCATTTATTTCTGCTCTAATTTTGATGATTTCTCGTCTTCTGCTGGCTTTGGGAATGGATTGTTGCAGAATTTCTAGATCCTTGAGTTGTTTCATTAGGTTCTTTACTTGGTGGTTCTCCATCCTTTTTATGTGGGCACTCAATGCGATAAACTTTCCTCTTAGTACTGCCTTCATGGTGTCCCATAGGTTTTGGTGGGTTGTGTCTCTGTTTTCGTTTGTTTCCATAAATTTCTTTATTTCTTCCCTAATTTCTGCTCTTACCCATTCGTCATTTAGTAGTGTATCATTCATTCTCCATGAATTTGAATACTTTCTTTCGAGTTTCCTGTTGTTGATTTCTACTTTTATTCCATTGTGGTCTGAAAAGATGCATGGGATTATATTACATTTTTTGAATTTGCTGGTATTTTCTTTGTGTCCCAGGATGTGATCTATTTTGGAGAAGGTTCCATGGGCTGCTGAGAAGAAAGTGTATTCTGTAGTTCCTGGTTGAAATACTCTGAAAACGTCTATTAGGTCCATTTGGTTTATGGTTTCCTTTAGTTCTAGAGCATCTTTACTCATCTTTTGCCTCGAAGATCGATCCAGTGGTGTGAGAGGCGTATTAAAGTCTCCCAGAATTATTGTATTTGGGTCTACTTGGGATCTTATGTCCAGAAGGGTTTGTTTTACGAATGTGGTTGCACCCACATTTGGGGCATAAATATTTACTATCATTATATCTTCTTGGTGTATTGTTCCTTTTAATAAAAGGAAGTGCCCTGATTTGTCTCTTTTGATGTGTTTTATTTTAAAGTCTGTTTTGTTGGATATCAGGGTTGCTACCCCTGCTCTTTTTCGGTCACTGGTGGCATGGTATATCTTTTTCCATCCTTTCACCTTCAACCTGTGAATGTCTTTGGCTGTGAGGTGAGTTTCTTGCAGACAGCATATGTTTGGATTATGTTTCCTAATCCACATTGCCAGTCTATGTCTTTTGATTGGTGAGTTAAGTCCTTTGACATTAAGTGATATTATTGAAATATGCTTTTTGTTTTCTGCCATTTTGTGTTCTGTCTACTCTTGGGTGTTGTGATCTTTCTTCTTTACTTAAATGGCCCACTTATTAACTTCCTCGCTTCTCTGATTCTGGAGTCTGCTTCTTTTTTCTTCCTTATGATTTATTTCTTTAAGAATTTTCTCTAGTGTTGGCTTTGAATTCATGAATTTTTTGAGATTCTGTTTATCCTGAAAGACTTTGACTTCCCCATTGATCTTGAATAGTAGTTTTGCTGGGTAGATTAATTTGGGCTGGAAGTTATGTTCTTCCAGGGTCTGAATCACGTCATACCAGTCTCTCCTAGCATTCCTGACCTGGGTTGTATAGTCTGGGGTGATTCTTATTGTTTTGCCTCTATATGTCACCTGTCCTTTTGTTCTCACTGCTTTTAAGATTCCTTCCTTGGCCTCTATGCTGGTCAATTTGGTTATTATGTGGCGTGGAGTGGTTTTTCTTTGGTCCTGTCTCAGTGGAGTTCTGTATGCCTCCTGTACTTGAAGATTCAAGTCTCTTTCCATATTTGGAAAATTCTCTGAGATTATTTCCTTGAAGATATTACATATGCCCTTGGTCTGTACCTCTATCCCTTCCTCAATGCCTATTATCCGTAAATTAGGGCGCTTCATATTATCCCATAATTGCTGGATGTTTAGGTTTTGTTGCTGTAAAGATTTCTGTATATCGCTGACTGTGTTTTTGGTTTGGGATGTACTGTCTTCTAATATTGATATTCTGTTTTCCATTTCATCTAATCTTCCAGAGTTTCTTTCTATTGCTGTCTTCATTTCACTTATTGCCTCTTTCATTTCATTCCAGACCTCTTTCTGATTCTTTTTTAGTGTTTCTATTTCACCTTTAACCTCCTCTATACTTGTTTTAAAACCTTTCATCATATTGAACAACAAGATTCTGAACTCCCCTTCTTGCATTTCTAGTAGGTCAGTATTCGTGATTTCTGCTGTCTCTTCATAACTCCTGGTTCTCATATTTATAGTGTTCTCTGTCCTGTTTTTCTGATTTCTACCCATCGTTCGTGAGTAATGTGTTTAGTCAAATCTTAATATTAGGAGTTTAGGAGTATCGGCCAGTCAGCAGAGCCTTTCCAGTGTTGAAAGTGGGTGATGTGGGAGGAGCTGGGGTGATGGGTAAAGGAGTCAGATTAGGTGGAGGATATGTTAGGTTGAGAAGGACTTTAAGTATGATAAAGTAATAACTTGCTATGAATGAGAGAGAGTTAACTACTAGGACTCTTGTTGTTAGTAGAGTAGTTATGGATATAAAAAATACTTTGAGTTTTAAACCATGAGGTATATTATGGGGAAAAGTTTTGGGGGAGAAATGTATGTAGGTTAGTGTGGGAAGGTTTGTAAATAGGGATGCTGGTAGGAGCAGGCAGACATAAAAAAAAAAAAAAAAAAAAAAAAAAAGAATCCGCTCAAGATACCAAGACTATTATGTAATCCAAGAAAAAGGAAGGTAAACCAATCAAAGGAGGAGAATGAAAGAAAAGGAAGGAAAAGGGAAGAAAGAGGAAAAAGGAAGAGGAATAAAATAAAAGGAACTAGTAGCCGTGTGAAATAAAGAAATAAGGCAAACTATCCAATGTATATATATATAAAACAACAAGTTAAAGTAAGAGAAGTTTGGCTTAAAAGAAGAAAGAAAAAGAAAAAAAAGAAAACAGCAATAACCATACTAAAACAAAAGCACTTTAAAAGCAAAAGAAAACATAACATCCACATTAAAAGTAAAACAAACAGTCCTACTTATTTACGCATATGGGGTCAGGTCCATATAATATGTGTGTATCTGATTGCTTGGTAGCTTTCAGGATACCGTCCAATGTCTCTTAGTTTTCTTTGTACTCTATTTTTATCTTCTTAAGTCACTCTGGGTGTTTGGACACCTTTTTCTCCTTTAGCTGCTTTAGGTTTATGTGTCCGGGTGTCTGGTTTCACTGTTATTTGATTCTGTACAGTTCACAGATTCTGCGAAATTCTAACCTGTGGTCAGCACATCTGCACTCACCACCCTCGCCTCCAGCCTGTGCTTCCCTACAGCAGGGGTGGAGAGTGACTAAAGTGTAATTGGCACTTCCCCCTGAGGTCCTGAGCAGATTTTGTGGCCCGATGGATTTTCTTGTGTCTCTGGAAATTCCAGCTGGGCTAGCCAGGTGTGGTCCCAAGATGTGCCCTGGGCAAATGAATGCTGGTTCCTGGGTGGCCACACTTACTGCCAGAGCTCTGCCTATTCCAAGAGTGCAGGCTGGATGCCCTGTTAATACTGGACCCTAGTGAGAGTGGGTGCAGCTGTCTATTGCTGCTGGTATGTTCTTCCAAGGTGTATTGAGCTGTGTTCTCACTTAGAACTAAGCATCTGGCTACCAGGAGGTTGGGAATACCCCGCGGTGGGCCAGGGGTGCAGGGTAGGTGCTCAAGGGTCCAGTGTGCGGTGTCCAGCAATGGTCTCTGCGTCCCGCGGGACGTAGAGGCTGGGGGTGCCCCAAGGAGATTTCCGGGTCTCCCAGTGCTTTTGCAGCCTGGAGGGTAGGCTCTGGCAAGGTGGCAGGGGTTAGCCACAGAAGCAGGCTCCAATTTAGGAGGGCAGTGTACAGGCGCTGATTACTAGTAGGGGACAGGCAGGATGCGCGAGGAGAGTGCTCTGAGGCTTGAGCCCGTGGTGGGGGTTTGAGACTGCGACTCCGCACACGCTAGGACCCCAGTTACTAGGGCGCCCTCAGGTACCTGTCTTGGTGCAGGAATCCGTGTGAGTCTCTGTGCCGATGTGATCCGGTCGCTGGTGGGCAGACAGAGTTCTGGAGGGTGCTGCTCGCTGCTTAGGATGCGGTCCTAAGTCCGTTTTTATTCCCGGATTATCTTGCCGTGGAAATATCGGGCAGGCAGCTCCTTGGACAGCTGCCAAAGCAGCCCGCGGCTCAGCGTTCTGGTCCGCGGTCAGATTGTATCTGCAGCAGGTCCCGTGTCCGATCTTTGTTCTTCTTGTTCAAGTTCAGGGTTCCGCCGAGGTACAGGATGTGTTTTGGTTCCTGGTATGTATTTGTTTTGTTGATTTAGACACTGCTTTCTCAGTATTTAAACTTTATTTACTTCAGCTACTGAGAGGTGCTGTGTCCCTCAGTCGCCATTTTGAAAAAAAAAAAAAAAAAAAAAAAAAAAAAAAAAAAAAAAAAAAAAACTCTTTATAATTTTTTAAATGCCCAACATATGAAAATAGTTTAAGATTGAAAAAGTACAGCAGGATATGTGGTCCTTGCTGAGATTTTCTTTCTTTTTTTTTTTTTTTTTTTGGAAGCCCTTCTACCTCTGGGATACACTCCCATGGGCTACACTCCCAGACCTATTTTTTAACCTTTTCATTTGGAAACAGGGTCTCTTAAGCCAGCAAGGCTGGCTTCGAACCAGCGCGATCCTCCTGTCTCCACCTCCCAAGGGCAGGGATTACAAGTGTGCACCACCACGCCCGGCTGAGATTTTCTTCTTGAGGCTTCAAAGACAGAAATAGATGTGACTGAGGTTTGGATTGTGTCACCTGGACTTTGCCTTACCTCCTTGCTATCTAGTTTCCATCTTCAGAGACACCATCCCTGTCAGAGGTAGAATGCCTCTGGATTCAATCCCCAGTAACACACACACACACACACACACACACACACACACACACACACACACATACAGGCTTGGGAACTGATGATATTAATAATGTCATAATTGGTGATGAGTAATCAAATTTCTTATAAATTCATCAATAACCAACATTTATTGAACAATTCCTTGTACCAGCTAGTCTATTATGTGTTTTACAAGTATTTCTCATTGATTTTTCCAAAATTGCTAATAGAAATTTACAGATAATTCACAAAGTAAGAAGCTTTTTGGGTATGAATATTTTCAAGCAAAGATAGGTCACCATCAGCCTCAGATGTTGTAAAGAAGATTCCTAGTTTGGGAGTAAGCCAGAAGAGGTGATTGACAGAGACCTTCCCAACATAAAGCACCCAGGATTCCACTATTTCATGACTGAGTGCAGGACTGGGTATTTGAAGTATTCAGCAAGATTTTCTAGGAACCATTAAAGCTTGTTCTTCACTCTTGTTCCTAAGGAGTAGTTAGTGCAGACTAGAAATGATGGAGAAGAGCTGCTACAGCTTGCTTTTGCTGAACCTAATCCAGCTCACAGCAACTTTGCTACATTTTCTAGACTGCCTGTTACCACAGTTAAATCAAGTCATAGAGCAAATTGAAAGTCTGCAGAGAAGATCTGTCTTATTTTTGTAAGAACTCTGAGGTTTCTCTAAGCTATAGGTTTGCACACAACCTTTTCTTCATCATTTCTGAGCTACAGCAATAGCTTTCAATGACAAATTGAGAGTATCTGGACATCTTGCAGTACAGGTGGTATGTCAGCAGTAAATTGTGCTTGCTGAAAAATTATTTCTTGGAGGAGTAGTCTTTCCATTTCCTTATTAATTCAATAGTGTTTTTTTTGGGGGGTAGTCTCAGAAACCATTCTAAATGCTTGAGGAGGGGTGGTCATATGAAGGAACAACCAACCCAAGTGAATTTGATATTAATTCAATGAAAGAGATAAGAGTCAAACATAGCCAACATAGAAGAAAAAGGATGACTTTTAGGTATAGGTGAATCACAGCAGCAGTTATAGCTCAGGGGGACTTTTGAGTACACATGAGTTTTCACTAAGCAAAGAATAGAGAAAAGGTATTCTGTTTGGGAAGGTGATGTGCTCTCTGGCTTGGCAGAGAAAATGAAGGGTACACCATGGATGTGGGGTATGCTCACAGCTTTATCATGCAGTGGTGTGTGTGTGTGGGTTATTATGTGATTGTGTTTAATATGTATAGTGTGTAATTGTGTGTGAAAATAGAATGGTTAGAAGTGAAGTTGTAGAACCATGGTGCTGGCAATTGAAAAAGAGAGGATCTTACAAAGAAGCTAAGCTGAGAATTCGTTTGTTTTGAGTATACCTTAACCCATAATTTCAACGATGGACCATGGTTACTGACTCTAGGGGTTCTCCATGAGTAAATACAACTTAGGACACCTGGACAGAAAGTTGACTGTGCTTGTTTTCTGAGCACTTAAGGGGGCCAGCTAGGATCCCCCTAAAGTCCAGAGCAGCAAGTAGTACCTACTGCAATAAGTGGACGATCTTCATACACAGGCAGTGAAGGGGGCATTGTTTATTTTTTTCTTTTGTTAGCCACATCCGCATACGCGAGATAGTCATCACCATCCATGGTGTCATGCTGAAGTATGAAGGGAGCTTCCTGCAGAGCCTCAGAAGTGCTCTTTTGGTGAACTCCATCTGCAGTGCTCTGTGACATCTCACCTACAAAGACTAACCCAAGCTGTGCTGGGATCTCAGTGACCTGAGAGCTTCATGGCCTCTCAAGACCTTGAGCACCTTTGGGGCAAAAATCATCCTGCTTTAGGATTCTCACTGTTAATTCTCCATATTCTCACTTGATTTTCTACAGCATTAAATGCTGGCTGAGTCGTTTCTAGTTGTGAGTCACAGTACCAAATCCATGGGGAGCCTGACCCTGAGTCTCATTAGGGTTTTGCCACTGACCACACACACTCGTTTTGTCTAAGCTGACATGGGCAGGTCCTAATGTTGCCTCTGTGCCCTATTGAAAATATACTCAGCTGGAAACTGATACTCCATGTCTCCTTGTTTTGAGCAGTGGGACATCAGTCTTTGGATGAAAAAGCCAGAGGTTATTTAGAATGCTGAAGACATTTTTGATAAAGGCCTGCTGCTGCCATGTTTGCAGACCCTCCCAGGGCCATGCAGTGCCCCCTGCTCTCTCACACTGAAGAATTTCTCTCTTTCTCAGCACAACAAACGGCACAACCTTACATTTTCTCGGTACAATCTCCAACTTCTGCACCCCATCCAGCATCACCCGTGTCTTTGCTTATTCCTTTAGGGGTTTGACCTTTGAACTGACTAATTTGCTAAATTCATCTGGGCCAAGGTACTGACATCTAGAAATTTATCCTGAATTTGAATAGCAGCTTGGTGGAAGCAGGGAATTGACCTGAAGGAGAGAGGACATCTTGGAATCTTGTCCTTCTCATATCAGTCCCCGATTGCATCTGGACTGAGAATTCCATTATCAGAGGGAGATCAGTTTGGAATAACTCAGTCGTCACTTGCAAATCCCTTTATTATATGTTCTTCAAGATAGAAACAGCCATATGATGAACAGTTATCTGAAACCAGATGAAATTGAGGATAATAAAATGATTCCTTTTCTTCTCACCACCAGCTGGGAGCTTACTTCAAATATATATATGTAATGCATATACATATATAATGCATATACATATATAATACACATACATATATACACACATAAAGCAGGACACTAATTATGAATAAAATAAAAGACATCAAAAGAATCTTCCTAATTAGCTTAAATACTGATCGTTACCATCAGAGAATGAGTCAGCCTAAAAACACATGTAATTGCGTTCTTCCTGTGTTGTGGGAAGCTTAGAGCTTGAAGAACTACATTATAAAGAGGGAGAGGAGAGGCCAGGGCGTGATCTGTCATACGAAGAGATGGTTTTTGCCACTACTGATTGTGGCTTATGTTATCTGCTTGGGTGAATGTAAAGTATTTGATGCCCAGGAGGCTGACTGGCCACCTAACCAATACATGGGTGACAAGCACGATGTCATCCTTCCTGTACAAGTGGGAAGCCAAGGAAATGGAAGTTCTGTTACCAGATTTAACTGAATTCTTGAAGTTTTGGGTGAATTCTAGTCAAAACTGGGTTCAGTGGTGGTGCACGCTTGTAATCCCAGTACTTGGGAGGCTGAGACAGGAGCATTACAGGTTTGTGGACAGCCTTAGCAACTTTTGAGACCCTACTTTCAAATAAAGAATAAAATAGGGCTGGAGTTATAGCTTTGAGATAGAATACCCTTAGGTTAATCCCAAGTAACCCCCCACAAAACAAAAACAAAAACAAAACCCCCAAACCAAAAATCCCTAATACTATTAAGAGATATTTAACAAAATGTAAAAAAATTTGTGACATATACTTTATTAAAGCATCAAACACAAGAACCAGTATACAGGCTTAATGACTACATAATTTCCTGGTGGTAATGAGCCCAAATAATAATTCAGGGTATATATAACAATTATTCTGTGATACTAAAATATATGAGATTTTTGATGGACACAAAAGTTGCAGGTACTCAAATACCACTGTGGTTACTAGTCTATATAATAGAAAGAAATGGAATATTAAATGAGAATTTAGTGGAAAGTTTGCAGTATTCCTTCTGGGCTATCACAGCTTATGGCCTAAGCAATCTTGTGACTTCAAGTTGTGTAGTGTTGAAAAGAGAACACAGTTATTGAGTCAGACAGCTTTGAGTGGAAGCTTTCACGAAGATTTTAATTACAGTATAAATTTCAGCTAGGTTTCTTAACCTTAGAATTTAATTTGCTTATCTTATTTTTATTTATTGACTTATTTTTTGTTATACTAGGGATTGAACTCTGGGGTATTCTATTTCTGAGCTATGGCCCAGGACTTTTTTTTAATTTTTAAAATTGAAGCAGTCTTACTAGGTTGCCGAGAGTCTTGCTAAGTTGTTGAAGCTGATTTCAAACCTGCAATCCTCCTGTTTCAACCTTCCAAGTACTACATTACAGGCATGCACCATGTACATCTGTCTCATTTGCTTATTTTTAAATTGGAGTATATATGGAATTCTGCATGAAATTTTCAAGGAGACCAAGTAATATAAACATGTGTTCAACCTGTAGTGCAATGCCTGCAATAAAGTGTGAGTTCAGCAAATAGCAATTCAGTCTGGAATTTGTTTACCTGCAGTCTAAAGGGTAAAGGGAAGTAGGCAAGATGGTTTGTAAAGTTTAGTCTTGTGTCTCAGATAAGGTGATATAGTACATTAGTTTCAGAGTAACTTAGAAATAAAATACATTGTAAAATATATTCCATTTTATGCATGTCCTAACCAAGCCATAAATCTAGTTGTCTAAATTTTTGAGCCTGTAAGATTAGAACAAGTTTTTAAGAATTAGATAATAAGTAATTAAAATTCCACTGTACTGAAGTAACATTTTGAGATTCAGAACATAGACAATTCTGGTTTATGATAAAATTAAGCAAAAGATAGATGTTAATGGTGCTGAATTTTTTGCAAAGTTGTAAGAAAATTTAAGATTAAATATGTTTTTCTTTTTTCCTAATCTTCCTCCTTCTCTTCCTTCCTTCCTTCCTTCCATCCTTCCTTCCTTCCTTCCTTTCTCTTTCTTTCTTCCCTTTTCTTTTCTTTCTTTTCTGTAGCACTGGGGAGTGAACTCATGTCCTCATGCTAGTAAAATACTATAGGCCGAGCTACACACCCATTCCTTTTTGGCTTTTATTCTTAAACAGGGTTACTAGGTTGCTCAAGCTGTCTTCAGACTTGCAGTCCTGCTGCCTTAGTGCTGCTAAGCAGCTGGAATTAGAGGCATGTGGCACCACATTCATCAGTTTTTAAAAACTTTTATTATACCACTCACTCTCAAACAACTGAGGTTTAGCTCTTGCTAAAAGGAATTTAAAGTTATGCGTTGTAAAATTGATTTAAGATAGGATTTACAATTTGTTTATTCATCTAACATAATAGGAAATACTCTTTTTGGCAGAGCACAAATGAAGTATAATTGTACATTTGAAATAAAGTGGACACAAAAATGTTATTAGACACAGCATTATCCTTACTGCTAAATGCAGTGGCCACTCCTCTGTCTTCTTCCTCCTGGATTTCTCAAGAGTGAACAGAGCACTCCACATTTCTAGAAAAATTTCTCCCATTAGCTTCAAGTCCCTACACTCTCTTGTTTTCTTCTACTTCTCTGCCACTCCTTCCTAAGAGTCTCTGGAACACCGCAGTTTCAATCCCAGCGTCTTCTCTAGCTCACTCTACTCTCTTAAGTGATTGTTCTTCATTCTCAATCTTTAGGTAAGCTCTGTATGCCTGTAATAAGCCTCCAGATTGCCCTTTCTTGTGATCCTTTTCCTTACATTTCTCAAAGTTTTAGAGACTGAATTATTTTTTAAAGCAGCAAAACCTATTTGCAAAATGAAAGTGCAAGTCTTAAGCGCCGTTTATTTTTTTGCAGTGGACTTTTAAAGTGAATTCTTGTGCCCCAATTAGCTTAGATATTTCCGACAGGAAATATCTATGCAACCCTAAGTCTTATCAGGAAGTCATATCCACTTGTCATTGTTTTTCAACCTCCTTTTTGGGCTATGAATGAGCTGTAAACATGCTGAGAGCAATCATCTGCTGATATGCTTCTGGGCCAGAAATATTTGTTTTGGCTGCTACTGGACTCTGTCAATAGTCTTTAGAAATATTGGTTACTTTATGTCCTGAACAGGTGGCCTTTACACTGTCCCTTAATTCACAGCATTTACATAGATTTCTATATGAGCACAGTGTTTTGGATATACATTATAATTACATGGAGAGCTTTCTGAGAGTACTGATGTTTGGCTCTCTTAGAGATTCATGTTCAATTGACCCCTGAGTGGTGCCCATACAGAGGTACTTTTTCAAAGGTCCTTGGTGATAGTAACGGGAGGCTCCATTTGAGGGGCCTTGACATCTGTAGTAGAACAACCTGGCATTAACTGCACTTGGTATTCAATTCTGCCTCATGCTTCCTAACTGAATGCTGTTTTTCATGTTGCTGAATCTGTCTGAGCCCAGTTTCTCCTCTGCATATGTACTGTATTGTAAAAGTTTGGTTTGATGAGTAAATACTTTAACATAATATGTCTAAAACTTTATAGAACATAAGAAGAATTTAACTCCTACATCAGCTTTTTATTTTTATTTTTATGACTGTTTCACTTTTCTTCCATTGGGACTCTTTTTTTCTTTTTCTTTAACCACAAGTGTCATTTTTTTGTTCTTCTAGTATATAAATATAGTCTTATGTTAGCACTTATGTGTTGCTATCATTGATGATAACAGCAGGGGTTCAAAAGTGAAGAAACAGGAACTAAAGTTCAAATCAGTAAAGGAATATATAATAGAGAAAGGAATATATAATAGACATTTTAGTCACATCCTGATGATTTATTGTGTTGTTGTAAATAATGTACTGTTGAGAAACATTTTGATCAAAACAGCATCTGTACCTCTTTCACTTAACTCTTAATGTGTCAGGCACTTGGTCCCTAACTCCAGCTTTGGTCTTCTGAAAGATCTTTTCTTCTGGTTTTATTTGACACTGCACTTTTGTTCTTTAGAGTTAACCCCTTAAAGTCCCAGGAGTCAGTCATGCTATGCCTTCCTTATGGATGGGTTCACAGAGATGGGGATGGTGATGGTGCTCATGGGGAAGGTAACTGCTGTGTTTCCAGGACCCTCGGCTGCAGTCACAATATGCAGAAAGGGTCCATACACATGGTGGAAGTGGAAGAACATGAGTTAAGTAAGCACCTTTCTTTGTAGGTTGAAGTGATGACGTTTTTAGATTCCTGCTTAAAACAAGTCTAAAATAAATTTTATTAGCTATTTGTGTAGTTCATGAAATGAATTATTTTCCCAGTGAGATTTTTGAGTTCATAAAAAAGCCATGGCTAAACCATTGGAATTGAATAATAAACTATTTTGAAAATGCCATTTTGTTTTGTATTCGGCCCAATTTTATCTAAACAAAAGATATTTTTAGCTTAAACTTTTAATTGATAATGTTTATAGACTATAGTCAGTGTGAATATAGTGCAAATAAGCAAACCGAAATGGTAGATATAAAATTCAAATTAATACAGAGAAAGAGATATATAATAGATATTTTAGTCACATGCTGGTGATTTAGTTTGTTGTAAATAGCGTACGGTTGAAAAACATTTCAATCCAAAAAAGGCTATCTTAGATCCATTTGCAAAATGCTCCATCCTAAGAAACGTAATAGTCCAACAGCAATATATACCCTCAAACAAAATATCATTTAAAAATCAATACCTCATCTTCATCATAAAGAATGTGGCACGCTGCATTTTACTCAGCAAAACACAATTCTCCTCCCTGAAATGCTGCAGATCAAACTATTAAATGTCTTGGTTGGCTGAACAACAACTAAGTAATTAAGAAATGAGGGAAAAACTGTTTCTTTAAAAAGACAATCAAAGGTTGAAAGCTGGCTTGGTTGGCTATTTCCTATTATAATTTAGAGAATGAAAATGAGAAAATAGCTTGGATACACGTATTATACACAAGCTGAGTCTTACATAGAATTTAAAGTAGCAGAATCAAAATAGGATATGTTGAAGCAGAAAGTTAAATTTCATGATCTCCATAAAGGCAGAAGGCAGCCCTACATGATAAAATGCATGCACATATCATCCCATGTATGATACGCAGGTCTTGTTATCCTGGATAGTCACTTAATTCTTGAAAGGATGTTAAGGGAAATGCCATCAAATTGGTCCTAACATACTAATGTATAAATAATGCCCAAGCTTTATTTTTGGAACCAAGTTTCAATTTTTTCTTATCAATATTATTTTAAAGGCTTTCTGTGGAAGCAAAAGTAGTTTGCATTTTAGAAAATATGGATGAACTAAGTCAATCTTGCTAATGAAATTGTTTAAAGCAAATAGAGGGAGGTTGATAAATGAAGATATAACTGCCATGTAAATGTATACTTCCTGATGACTTCACAAGAGCTTATCTGTTGGATTTCTTCAACTAAATTACTAGGTTCTTTATATCAGAGAACTTGTTCACACCCAGTGAGTCCCTAAGCAGTATTTTTTCCAGACTATAAATAATCTTTTTGAAAAATGTTTTGGTCCATTCAGAAAGAGTATTTGCTTCTGAATTCTCTCTTAAGTTTGATTGTATTTTGTATCACAAATATTACTTCAAAAAGACTCAGTATAACAAAATATGGATTTACACAAAAGCTTGATAACTTTGGAGAAGTTCTAACCTAGGTTGGGGGAGTGACAGTGAGGCTGGCCACGGGTAGGTCAGGTATTGTAAGTCCAAACAAGTCTACCTGAGATGAATCTGAAGGAAGGTCCAAAACTGGGTGCCTGGTCAACAGGCAAGAAGGAAAGGTATGCAGACCTTTGGACCAAACTGAGCCTCAGATCCAGAGTAGGTGACTCATATAGATTCAGCGGTCAGGCAATGAGCCCAGATCCAGTTGGAAGGCAGTAAGCAGGGATCAGAGACTTAGTCTTCAGAAGATGAGGGTAAAGGGCAGAAGACCTAAACTTTGGGGAACTAAAGTGTTAAGCAGAGGCATAAAGAAGTAGATAGTAAGTGAGACGGGACATGAGAAATAAGGAAAAGAACCCAGTTGCTTGAGAACAGTGGTACCATGAGCCACTCTCAAGGGTGGCTCAACATTCACTCAGAGAACTGTGGGTGGTCAGAATACCTTAGAGCACTAGGCCTCAGCCCAGGACGATGCCTGCATTAGAGCAGGTTAATCACTATTAGCAGAGGTTTGAGAGTCACAGGCTAGAAAGTGAAACATATGATTATAGGCTGATCTGTTTATCCTAAAGTAGAAATTCAAATATGTAGGAGCTGGTTTTGTCAAAAGTCATTCCAATTAAATTTTTAGGTACATACCTATTGAGTAGAGCATCTTCCATATTGTTTTCCATTTTGACCTATTTACCCAAGATTTAATGAATTGCATACTATGACTCAGGTAGTAAGGTATTTGGTGGGGATATAAAAATGCATATGATATGGCTTGTCATCACAAGCAAATAGGTGAACTTAAAATAACAAGTGGTTAATTCTGCAAAGGAGCTAGGCACAGAGTACTATGGGGGTATGAATGTGGAAAAGGAGACTTCCTGAAAAGCAAGAGCTATAATCTGAGGTGCAAAGAATGCATAAAATTTATCCAGATAGATAGGTAAGGATGAGAGGTGGGGCAAAGTGAGGAAAAGGGCATTCCAGCCTAGAAGATTGCAAGGCCAAAGTTGGAGGTGACAGGTGGCTAGTAGTAATGCAATAATGGCTAAGAAATAGCAGAAAATGAGATCTGAAAGGTAAGCAGGGCTGGATCTCATATGGCCTTGTGTTCCAGGATAAGGAATTCAGTGTCATCTCTAGGAAATGAGGAATAGCTGAAGAATCTTAAGCAGGAGAGTGACATGTTCAGAGTTGCCATTTTAATAGCTTTCTCTGGTGGTAATAAAGCCTTGATTTTAAGAAAGTTAAAACACCGAAGGAAGGCTGGGTGTGGTGGTGCACTCTTGCAATCCCCGTGCTTGGGAGGCGGAGACAGGAGGATCACACAGGTTCGAAGCCAGCCTCAGTGGCTTAAGAGACCCTGTTTCCAAATAAAAATATAAAAACAGGTCTGGGAGTGTAGCCCAGAGGTGGTAGGGCTTCCAGAAACCCCAGTACCACACGCACACACACACACACACACACACACACACACACACACACAAAACAAATAAAACACTGAAGGAAAATTGTTAGAAGACTGCAGCAGTGAGAGATGACAAGGGCCTGAATTAGAACTGTGGTATTTTATTTAAGGAAAGGAGATAGTTGATCCACACATAGTGAAGCATCAGGTGGAGTTAGGTATTTAAATTACTTTTGGAGGAGGGGAGAAAAGGATGAAGAACCAGCAGGAGACAGTATTATCAAGTGGGTCAGCACTTCATGGAACCATTTGAGAAATCTAACATAATGCTTCTCAGGATCATCTTTCTTGGACAAGAAAGGGGGAACTGCTTATCCTGCTCTCCATTTGTCAAAGGCTTACTCCTTGTGCTTGTGAGTCACATAAGATTTAGGATGGAATACACTCCTGTGGTGTCTTACTCTGTAGCATCAATGCAGAGGTGACAGGATTGGAGGCCAGGTACACATGGCCCAGGACCGATGCCAAGCACCATCAGGTTGCACCTGTGTGAAGCGGGTCAGTGCCTGCACAGAACTGGCTGTCACACTGGTGACTGGAATGAGTGACAGGTGAAGCTCAGATCTGAAATGGTTTACATAAGCATTATCTGATACTGTCTCTGAACACTATTATATATAGCCATTCAAAATTCTTAGAAAAACATGAGTCACTTAAATCTGAATTCATGAGTTGAAAATTGGAATAGTAAATTATCTATTCAGTAACCAAGCTGAGTGTATCTTCATTAAAACTATTATTTAGATTTAGAGAAATAGAAATATTTAATCTGTCAGTAGATATTTCCTTAAAAATTTTTTTATTGGTGCAGTGTAGTCATACATCTTAATGGAGCACAAGATGGCAGAGGCATGCATGCACACAACACTTCTTTAGCCCTTTTCCAATCCCACCCTACTCCCTCCCCTTCCTCCTTCTCATGTTTGGCTTAGTGATTGATATGTTTGTGGATATACATCATGTACATTAGGAAGTTTTTATTTTCTCCCCTCCTATTCCCTTCAGTTAGCTTGTCTTATTTGCTCATTTAAGGTTTCTCCTTCTTCATTCTGTTTTGATCAATATGTTGTCCTCATGAGACATTAAGATTGGAAACCTGCTAGGAGAAACCTGCAAGTCTGAAATTTTCTCCCCTTGTTCTAGGGAAATGATTGTATAAAGGATTTAGTCAGGGTTTAGTGTGGATATTCCTGAACTAGATTTCTGGAAAATCTAGCGTCAGCTACAGAAATGCCCAGCTGATGAATTCAGGTATGACCTGGGGCCTTAGAGCAAAGGCATGTCTTCGGGGCTTGCTCAGTCTGAGTGGCTGAGTGTGCTGATTGAAGTCTCCACTGGTCTACCATGGTGGACATCCAACTGCTGCTCTGTGTACTGCTTAAAATAATATTGCTATCTCTATCAGTCCCTCATATGTGGTGAGAAGGTAGGAAAGAAAGGGAACTTCAGGTAAAAGAGGAAAGAGACTAGAAGTGAGAGAGGATGAGAGGAGGGGAAAGGAAAAAAGGAGGCTTGATGAAGGAAAAAGATCTAGTAATGTTATGTTCATATATGAAGGTACCACTGTCAATCTCACTAACATGTACAGGGAAAAAAAGAGGAAGAAGTGGGCTGTGATCTGCTGGGAACCATACCAAATGAAGTGTACTTATATAAATATCACTTTGAAGCTCACTGCATTGTATTACAATGCACCTATCAAAATTTAAAAAGCAATGCTATAAATAAGCAAAACCTTGCAGAAAAATAAGCATATTTTAACAAAATAATAATATTAAAAATATATGTACTTCTTCCACAGTAAGTTAACAGATAAAATTTTTACTCTAAATTTAAATTGCTGATGCCGGGCGTGATGGCGCATGCTTGTAATCTACCCCCATATGGCACATCAGAGTTTCCTGACTTGTACTATAACTGCTCAAAAGGATAAAACAAATGCATCAATAGGAGGATTTTACATGCAAATTAATTTCTCTGCTGATAGGTGAAATGACTGTGATTGTAAGTTATAAACTTCATTTACAAATGCTTATAATTTTTTACTCATTCCTTCTTTGTTCAAAGAAAGGATTAGGGCCACTTTTAGGGATGTGTTTCAGTTATCTACCACTCCAAACTTCGGTAGCTTAAAATAATAACCGCTCACCGGGCATGGTGGTGCACGCTTGTAATCCCCGTGCTTGGGAGGCGGAGACAGGAGGATCACGCTGTTTTGAAGTCAGCCTCTGGCTTAAGAGACCCTGTTTCCAAATAAAAATATAAAATAGGTCTGGGAGTATAGCCTGGAAGGAGAAGAGTTTCCAGGAACCCCAGTACCACCAATAAATAAATAAATAAATAAATAAATAAATAAATAAATAAAATTATGTACTATCTGATAAATTGTATAAATTAACTTAAAACAATCAAATCACATTGACTTTTTTAATATAATAGCAATTCAATAGACATAATTATTCATTTAAAATATGTGAACAAGATTTTTTTTATTTTTTATTTTTTATTTTTTTATTTTTATTGGTACGTTGTAATCATACATCACATTGGAATACAAGACTTGAGGATATACAAGCACACATCATCCAATTAGCCCTCATCCAGTCCCCATCCCATTCCCTTCCCCTCCCTCGATCCCATGCTTGTTTGGTGATTCACTTTGATACATATGTTTATGTACCTCTTGCCTTTTAAAGAGGCTCCATCCTCCCCTATTCCATACCCTCTGATTGGTCACCTTAATTGCTTCACTATAGGGCCCTTTCTATAGCTCAACCTCTGCCTGTTGCCCCTTTCCTCCTAGTTATTGCTGGTTAGGGGAAGCATCTGGTTTTAATTTTCTGCGATATTTCTCTGTGCATGCCGTGTTGCAAAATCCGACCCCACTCTTGACTGCCCCAGTTGTGGCCTGGCTATCCGGTGGACTGATCCAGACCTCACTGGCTCAAGCAACGGCCTTGCCTCATGGAAGGCCCCGATTCTGGTCTCGCTGGCCCTGATACTGGCCTAACCCCTCAGCTGGCTACGATCCCGGCCTCGGAGGCCCCAGCACCAGCCTTCCTCATGGCAGGCTCTGATGCTAGCCGATGGCCCTGGCATCGGCCTAACCCATTGGCAGGCTCTGATCCAGGCCTCGGAGGCCTCAGTAGCGGCCTTGCTTCATGGATGGCTCTGATGCTGGCTGCTGGCCCCAGCACTGGCCTAAACCCTTGGCAGGCTCTGATCCCAGCTTTGGAGGCCTCAATAGAGGACTTGTCTCAAAGAAGGCTCCAATGCCGGCGGCTGGCTCCGGCACTGTCCTAACCCCTTGGCAGGCTCCGATTCAGGCCTTGGAGGCCTCAATAACGGCCTAGCCTCACGAAAGGCTCCGATACTGGCCGCTGGTCCTGGCACCGGCCTAACCCCTTGGCAGACTCCGATCCTGGCCTCGGAGGCCCCGGCACCGGCCTTGCCTTGCGGCAGGCTCCAATGCAGGCCGCTGGCCCTGGCACCAGCCTGACCCCTCAGCAGGCTTCGATCCCGGCCTCAGAGGCCCCAGCACCGGCCTTACCTTATGGCAGGCTCCGATGACGGCCTCGCTGGCCCCAGCACCAGCCTAACCCCTAGGCAGGCTCCCATCCCGGCCTCGGAGGCCTCAATAGCGGCCTTGCCTCACGGAAGGCTCTGATGCTGGCTGCTGGCCCCAGCATTGGCCTAATCCCTCGGCAGGCTCTGATCCCGGCCTCGGAGGCCCCAGCACTGGCCTTGCCTCATGGTAGGCTCCAATCCCACCCTCGCTGGCCCAAGCATCGGCCTAACCCCTAGGCAGGCTCTGATCCCAGCCTCGGAGGCCTCAATAGCGGCCTTGTCTCATGGAAGGCACCGATGCTGGTCGCTGGCCCTGGCACTGGCCTAACCCTTCAGCAGGCTCTGATCCCGGCTTTGGAGGCCCCAGTACCAGCCTTGCCTCGCGGCAGGCTTTGATCCCGGCCTCACTGGCCACAGCACCTGCCTAACCCCTCGGCAGGCTCTAATGCCAGCCTCAGAGGCCTCAATAATGGCCTTGCCTTGTGGCAGGCTCCAATGCCGGCCGTTGGCCTCGGCACTGGCCTAACCCCTCAGCAGGCTCCGATCCCAGCCTCGGAGGCCCCAGCACCGGCCTTGCCTCACGTCAGGCTCCAATCCCGGCCTCGCTGGCCCTGGCACCGGCCTGACCCCTCGGCAGGCTCCGATCCCGGCCTCGGAGGCCCCAGCACTGGCCTTGCCTCACGGTGTGCTCTGATGCTGGCCATTGGCCCCGGCATAGGCCTAACCCCTCGGCAGGCTCTTATCCTGGCCTCAGAGGCCCCAGCACTGGCCTTGCCTCACAGCAGGCTCCAATGTTGGCCACTGGCCCCAGCATTGGCCTAACCCCTTGGCAGGCTCCGATCCCAGCCTTGGAGGCCCCAGTAGCAGCCTTGTCTCACAGCAGGCTCTGATGCCGGCCATTGGTCCAGGCACCAGCCTAACCCCTCAGCAGGCTCTTATCCTGGCCTCGGAGGCCCCAGCACCGGCCTTGCCTTATGGCAGGCTCTGATGCCAGCCCTGCTGGCCCCGGCACTAGCCTAACCCCTCGGCAGGGTCTGATCCCGGCCTCGGAGGCCCAGCACCGGCCTTGCCTCACGGTGAGCACTGATCCCAGCCTTGCTGGCTCCAGCACTGGCCTAACCCTTCGGCAGGCTCCGATACTGGCCTTGAAGGCCCCAGCACCGGCCTTGCCTCATGGCAGGCTCCAATTCCACCCTCACTGGCCCCAGCATTGGCCTAACCCCTTGGCAGGCTCCGATCTCAGTCTTGGAGGCTCCAGTAGTTGCCTTGCCTCACGGCAGGTTCCAATGTCAGCCATTAGCCCCGGCACCGGCCTAACCCCTCAGCAGGCTCCGATCACTGTCTTGAAGCTCCAACACCAGCCTTGCCTCACGGCAGGCTCCGATCCCAGCCTTGCTGGCCCTGGCACTGGCCTAACCCCTTGGCAGGCTCCAATCCTGGCCTCAAAGGCCCCAGCACCAGCCTTGCCTCATGGCAGGCTTCGATCTTAGCCTCACTGGCCCCAGCACCGGTCTAACCCCTCGGCAGGCTCCGATCCCGGCCTCGGAGACTCCAGTACCGGCCTTGCCTCACAACAGGCTCCAATCCCAACTTTGCTGTGTCCGTCGCCGGCCTCACCCCTCGGTAGGCTGCATTCCGAGCACCCTCTTTGCCCAACCAATTGTCCCACATTCTCGAGGATGCGTGGTGGTAACATTCTGCCTCTGGGGTTATTATTTCAAAGGTTCCATGTGTAATGCATTAGATCTCTGCCTCCCCTGAGTACTGGCCACTGCCATTGGCACTGCCTCCACCATTTCAAATCCTTCCCAAGCTCTTTTTCCACTCTGAATGTTGTCCAGTGTTCCTAAGCCTGTGTGATGGTAGCATTCGACCTTTGGTGTAATTTCTCCAAAAAAAAAAAAATAAGGTTGGTAGGATCCGATTTCTGCTTCTCCTGAATACAAGTCTCCACCACCATCACGGAGACCGCTTTCAACACTGCCTTTCTCCTTGGTCTCCGCTAAACTCTCTCCTTACAGGTGATATCCAAGATTCTTAACAATATAGAGAAACAGCAGTCCTCCTTCACGGGGAATTTTTCCATAAGTTCCAGGGCATTTGGATAAGCTTTGTCTGCATCTCCAGTGTCTTGGCATCCGCCACAGCTTTCTTAACCCCTCTCCTATATTTTCCTTTTCCTTTTTCTTTTCCTTTTTTTTTTAATAAGAGAAGACAGTATATGTTGTTTGAGGAGATAGTGGGATCAGGCACTCATTAGCACTGTGACCCCATTGGTTTCCCCACGGGTCCCGTGTGCTCCACACTACTCTGCCTGGGGCCCAGAGTCCTGTGACCCGAGCCCCGGCTGTCCCGGGGCCCAGCGTGCCTTGCCTGACCCCTGCCTGGGACCCAGTGTCTTACTGTGCCTGGCTTCTCCAGGGTTCTGGCGTGCTACGCGCGGTCCACCCGGGGCCCAGAGTCCCACAACCCGGGCCCTGGCTGGCGTGCCCTGCACGACCCCTGCCCTGGACCCAGGGTCTTACGACTGGGCCCAGTTTCTCCAGGGGTCTGGTGTGCTCCATGCAGTCTGGCCCGGAGCCCAGAGTCCTGCGACCCGGGCCCTGGCTGTTGTGGGGTTCCTGCGTGCCCCGCGCGACCCCTGCCCGGGACCCAGGCTCTTACTGGGCCCGGTTTCTCCAGGGGTCTGGAGTGCTATGCACGGTCTGGCCTGGGGCCCAGAGTTCCGTGACCCAGGCCCCAGCTGTTCCCTGTATTTAGGATTTTAAAGAATAACTTTAGGATACTGTGGGAATTTATGACTTGTCAACTAGACTGTCATCTTGAAGTCAGGGACCATATCTTACACTTCTTTTGGGTTTATCTGTATCTCTTGACATAAATTAGAATACAGATTATTAACTGCTCAATGAATATTTTATTGACTCTGTATTTGAGGCTGAAATAATGGATGTCAAACCAAGTATTTTTTTTTTCCTCATTAAGCACATGTGAGGCCTGCACTGTAATTTTAAACTGTAATTTGTGCCCAAAGCCTTGATTTGCAAAGCTCGCTGCAAAGCCTGTGTTTATAATAACTCACCAGAGATATTACTCTTCCCTTAGACTTGTATTCTGGCTACAACCCCTGTTTAAATAAGAACAGCTGCATTCTTGATTTTTGAAACCTGGCTTATTGGTTACTGGGTCTGAGTTCATAGCTGTGTTGTTCATTGGGCCTCCACAGAGTCTAGAAATAGTTATTTGATTGTCCTTGACTCACTTCTACCTGCTAGATGGCCACTGCTCCAGCATCCTGCCACAGATCTAATACAGTACTCAAGGTGGTCAAGGCTAGCTTTAGTTGCCTGGCCATGATTTACAGGTAAGTTTATGATTTACAGGGCTGGTAAGCGACACCTTTGAAACTCAAGGAATTTCCTGTTAGTAGTATGCCAGGATAGGATATTTGATTATTGGGCAATAGCTTCAATCTGGTTGGCCACTGTACTTCAACCATAAGAAAACAGCAAGTAAAATCAAGACCAACAAGTCACTTAAAAAAGTTAACACTGTTGATGTGAGTGTAAATCAGTATAGTTGCTCTGAAGATCAGTGTGGAGGTTCCTCAGAACCCTGGGACTCAAACCACCATATGATACTGCTGTCCCACTCTTGGGTATTTTTCAAAGGAATCAAAGTCAGAATATTATAGTGATACATGCATATCCATTTTAATAGCAGCACAATTCCCAGTAGCCAAATTACTGAACCAGCTTATGTATCAGTCAAAAGATGAATGAGTTATGAAATTGACATATGTATACAATGGAATTTCAGCCATAAAGAATAACAAAATTATGTCATTTGAGAAAATAGAACAAGAGACTATTATGCTAAGTGAGATTAGATGGTCTCTGAAAGTGAAGGGCCATATGTTTCTTTTTCTCATACATTAAAACTAGAAAGAAACTGGGAAACCAAAAGGACTTTAGATAAATAAGGAGGGATACCAGTAGAATAATGGAAGAGGGTATAGAGAGGAAGCTGGGGAGGGGAAAATGGAGACTTGATGAAGAAAACAGTTCAAATAGTGCTATATACATACAAAAAGTTATAAATAACAATTTCAATAATATGTATAGGGAAGGGAAGGGAAAGGAGGAATCCAGAAGAAAACACACCAAGTACTCTGTGCATGTATATTTTCTCACTCTGAACTTCATTATGATGTATAATTACAATGCACTAATACAAATATATTAAAATTGTCTAACACAAAAAAGTTCCTAAGCAAGTAACTGCTCACATACTATAATTTGGTGATACATTTGAATACCAAAACATCACCTAGTTTCTCTAGGATGTTGGTATATTAAATAGTAGTGTTATGTGGTTATAAATGAAGGCATATTTCAGAGGGTTCATAAAGTAGACACTTTCTTTATGGTTTCACAGTACTTGTATTTTTGTGCCTATGTTTTTCTCTGCTACTAGATTTATAAGTCAAATTAGATAAAATCCATTTGTGTATCTTTAGTATGTATCTTCATGCTCTGACATTAGAACATGTTCTGTTGAGTGAACAAATAATGGATATATGCAACTGCTGAATATATGATGCCATTTAAGAAAAGATTTTCTCAGAAGACTCAAAGAAAACTTTGACAATGGATTATGAGTTTCTCCATTGAGTATGAAGATGAACAACAGTGCCTAAAGGATTATATAACTAATGTCTTACCAATATAACTTTGCACAATGGGTAGAAAAATTAGGTCATCTGTTTCATTTATTGCACCCATATAGAAAATATTACTCTCAATAAGTAAAACATACAGTTTTAGAATGTTTCTAGGTAGCCAAATTGGATCAGTGGCTTGAAGATTAATATCTTAAAATATATTTTGGCTGGGCGTGGTGGTGCATGCTTGTAATCCCTGCACTTGGGAGGCGGAGACAGGATTGCGCAGGTTCAAAGCCAGCCTTGCTGGCTTAAGAGACCCTGTTTCCAAATAAATATAAAATAGGATTGCGCAGGTTCAAAGCCAGCCTTGCTGGCTTAAGAGACCCTGTTTCCAAATAAATATAAAATAGGTCTGGGAGTATAGCCTGGAGGGAGAAGGGTTTCCATGAACCCCAGTACTAACACACACACACACACACACACACACACAATATATATATATATATATATATATATATATATATATATATTCTGAATTTTCAAATAATTAGGTCATTTTAATGTTTAAATTGATTTTCTCATATTTTGTAGGCAAAGATCTACACTACATGAAAATGATAATAGTCTCTTTTGCTTTAAATTTATAATTTATAATTTTTGCTTTAAATTTATAATTTAACTTTATAATTTAAATATTTATAATTTATAATTTATAAACTCATTAAGTTTGCTCAGACTTTTGGAACAGTGACAAATAATTGTGCCTTCAGGCACACTTGTCAATGAAATATCTCTGATGTTTTGGCAGTTAGTATAAAATTGTCTGCTTGCTATTGAGTTGGGAACATTTTTTCTTATTTCATTAATGCTTACTCAAATTGCCAGGACAGGAATGATTAATCATTTCTAAATGTTATTTTAGCATTTCTTGAAATGGATATTTTATTTTGCTTGGTTTACTGATAAGATAAATTACATTTTAAAATGTATTAAAGAGCCATCCTAAAATTTTTGGAGCACATCTTAACTAGCCATCATAACTTTTATTTATTTTTAAATGTTGTACAAGGTTTTGTTGGCCATATGTTTTATTTATGAATTTTATTAATATTTATAAGTTAGATGGTTTTGTAGTTTTATTTGAAAGATTTTTGAATAAAAGTTATTTTAGATTGGTAAATTTATTTAAGAGACATTTTATTTTTTCTCTATGCTTTTAAGCAACTTAAGTAGTAAATTAACTATGCTATTTGGAAGACTACAAGTGTTTGTAGAATATCAGAAATATTTATTCATCAACTGTGCAGGCCAAGCATTATGTTTTGAATGCATTTTTTTGATAACACATATCTCAATTTATTAAGCTTTTTCTCCTTTCAGTTTAATATTTTTCCATTGCCGTAATTTGATATTTTTAAATGTCATGTCTATTTTTTCTGTAATATTTCTTTTCTTAAATTGTATTTGTCCAAATCACTTATTTTACTTTTTGTGGTACTGAGTATTGAACCCAGGGGTATTCTACTTCTGATACACACCCCTAGCCCTTTTTATCTCCAATGAGAATATGCCAAACAGAAGCTGTAAAGTGCTATCTTTAAGTGAAAATGTGATAGCTTTTAAATTAATAAGAGAATTAATGTATGCTGAGGTTGCTAAGATCCAAGATAAATTATTGTTATTCTCTTACTGTAACTCAGAGGTAGAATGCCTCTGAGTTCAACCTCTAGTACCACAAAACAAAACCAACCAAGCAAACAAAGTAAATGAAACTCAGTAATAAGACTGAAGGCCAGTATCTGTATAGAGACTATTGTGTGAAGGTAAAGTTATAGAACACCTATGTCATGTCATCTCTTATTGCTGACTGCAGAGTAAAGATAAATGAAAAGCCTAGTATAAAAAATTCTGTTTATCCCCAATGATCCTTGTTAGAAAAATAAGAAGACTTTTAGAAATAAATGTATTTGAGCAATTTGAAGGAAGAATAAAGTAGTCTGCTAAAGGAGTAATCTAAATATGTTTTGCATGATTGAGTATCTTCGAACTATATAGAGATAAGAGGAGAAATAGACAGTCAAGATTTTGAAGTTGTCTATTTTGTAGGTGCTATTTTTGTAGAGGAAAAAGAAATATTAGTGTGCAGAAAGATGGCAGGAAGGAAACAAAATTTGTCCCATTTGGAAGACAAGCACTTATGAGATAGGGTCTCCTGAGTGTGTGTGTGTGTGTGTGTGTGTGTGTGTGTGTGTGTGTGTGTCGGGGGGAGAGAATATAATGCAATTTAAAGAAGATCAAAGCACAGTCACCTTTTTAAAAAAAATGGTCTGTGAAGATGGATAGAATGGGACTTCTGGGAAGATGATGACCGAGAAAAGCGGGGCTTAAGAGCCCCGCTAACAACAAATCTCCATTACCACAAAATCAGCGCCTTTCATAGCCAGAAAACACCATCACCAGTGAAACAAAAAATCACCAGGCTCCAGAGAGAAAGCGGACTGAAAACACAACCACAGAGGAGATACAACCGGCCTCACGCCTGAGGACACGGCAGACGCGGCAGCAGCGCCATACTGCCAGTGGCACCGGCGAATTCACGGGACGACTACATCAAGCCGAGGTGAGCCACTGCGGAAACAGCCAGGCGGGATTTCTCTGCGCAGAGATCATCTAAAGCTCCCAGTGGCCGAGCTCAGCACACGCTGCAGGGATTCAGAGTGGAAATCAAAACCAAGAAGAAAAACACCAGCCTCACAGCCGAGGGCGTAGCAGCGGCGCCATATTGCCACCGGCGGCAGCAGCACCGAATTCAGCGAGGCCAGTACAGCTACATCTGCGTACTCAAGAACAGTGAGTCAAATTGCGGGCCACAGAGGAGAAATCCCAGAACTGTACTCCCTGGGACTTGACCCAGTGGGTGAGAGGCGGTGGCAGAGATATCACACCATAGGAGAACGTGCAACCTGGCACCCCCCACAGTCTAAAGCAGCCTCTATCGACTCTCTGGGTCGGAGACTCTGTGCTAAAACCCAGTAAAGGAGTAGTGGGGTCTGAGATACTACTGACTCGAGATCCAGAACACCTTAAGTGAAGTCATAGTGACCCAAGGGAAGAACCCAGAGAAGGCACAAACTTCCGAAATCATGGGAAAGAGGAATAATACTGGAGCAATAAATGCCTACAACCCCACCACATCAGAACCCGATAAAACAGAAAATAAGAGATTTCTAGAAGATCAAATCAGGAAAATAACTCTAGAAATAATAGAGGTGCTTCGAAAAGAACTCAGAGAGAGCCAAAAAGAGATAAAGGATGCAATTAATGAAGTAAAGGCCTCCATTCAAAGCACAAACAACCGATTAGACCACATGGAGAACAGAATCTCACTCTTAGAAGATGAGCAATCCAAAAATGAACTCATAGTTTCTAATCTAGAAAAAAATATCCGACAGCAGGAATCTGATACTGAAGAAATATGGGCCCTTTTAAAGAGAGCTAACCTAAGAATAATCGGAATAGAGGAGGGAAAAGAAAGTGAAACCAAAGGGATCAACAATCTCTTCAAGGAAGTAATAGCAGAAAATTTTCCAGACATAGAGCAAGAGGTTGATACACAGGTCCAGGAAACGTATAGAACTCCCTTTAGACAGGATCGGAGAAGAGGATCCCCACGCCACATAATTGTCAAAATGACCAATGTGGAAGCCAAGCAGAGACTCTTAAAGGCAACAAAAACAAAGGGCCAAGTGACATTCAGAGGCAAACCAATTAGAATCACTCCAGACTTCCCAAACCAAGTCATGAGAGCCAGAAGGGCTTGGAGTAACATATTCCTAATTCTGAAAGAAAACAACTTCCAGCCAAAAATTTCCTACCCAGCAAAACTTTCTATCAAATTAGATGGAGAAATAAGAAGCTTCCATGACAAACAGAAACTGAAGGAATTTATGTCTTTAAAACCAGCACTAGAGAAAATACTCAAAGAGATTAACTACAAAGAAGAAATAGGTAACACACTCCAGAACTAGAGAAACAAGATTTTCCATCCAACAGACAACTAAGATTGGTTATCTGTGGAGATTCATTATTTATGTTAGTCTTTTACCTATCTCTAAATGGTATTGTTTGCCTTTATTGTTGTTAATTTTTAGGATTTCTAGTTGGAATATTAATATACCTTTAGATATAGCAATTGGAAATATTTTATCCCATTCTATTAGTAACTGTTAACTCTGTTTACATTGTCTTTGGATATACAATATTTTTTTATTTTTTAGGGAGTTTGTATACTCCTCTGTTGCCTGTGCCATTGAAATCATAACCAAGAAATCACTGCCAATTTCAATGTTGTGAGGTTTAATGACCCAGATTTTCTCCTAAAAGTTTATAGTCTTAAGATTTATATTTAGGTCTATTATCTATTTTGAGTTAATATTTGTATATGGGATTAGGTAAGGATCCAATTTTATTCTTTTTCATGTAATTATTATTTTTTAACAATATTTAGTTAAAAGATTATCATTTCCACCAACAAATGTTTGTGGAAACCTTGCCAAAAATAACTTGACAATATAGGGAAGAATTTAGCTCTAGGCTTTTATTTAACTCCAATGGTTTATATATCTGCCTTTAGAATACTACTACACTGTTTCAATTATTGTAGCTTTATATGGTTTGAAATCAGAAAATATATATCTTCTAGCTTTGTTCTTTTTCAAGATCGTTTTGGGTACCTAGAGTCCATATTCCATATTAGGATAGATTTTTTTCTGAAAAATAAATATATAAATATATGATAGTTTCACCTAAAATATAGGAAAAAAATATTGTCTGGTAAGAAAGAAAGCAAAAAGAAATATTGAAATGTTATCTTTAAGTCATCAAAAGCTTGGTGTCAGACAAATGAAACTGTTATGTGAGATTATCATTTTAAATTTTAGATAAATTGCCATAATACTAGATGTCAACTACTAAGCCAAGCATGGGAGGGAGGGATAGGGAGAGAATGGGGTGGGGATTGGGTGGGGGCTGACTGGGAAAAGTGTGCATGTATGTCTACAAAAGTATGTATCCTACTATGATGTATGAATACTTTGCACCAATAAAAAATAAATAAATAAATAGAAATTAAAAAAAAGATGGATAGAATGGTAAAGGTTAAATTAATGTTGGATAGAAAGAAAGATTGTTGGGGAAGTTTAAAGGATTGCCCAAAATTTACAATATTACACAACACTGATTTTGAATCAATTTCTTGGCTAAATGTCAGGGAAACACTCATGAAACACATCTAATATGGAACCAGTAAACAATTGGTTTCTTTTTTTAATTTTTTGCGGGTCTGGGGATGGAACCCAGGGGCATTCGACCTCCAACCTACACCCCCTGCCCTATTTTTTATTCTTTATTTTGAAACTGGGTCTCACTGAGTTGCAGAGGGCCTCACTAAGTAGCTGAGGCTGTCAGCGAACTGTGATCCTCGGGTCTCAGCCTCCTGAATGCTGGGATTACAAGCGTGTGCCACCACACCCAGCTAACAATTGGTTTCTGAAGAAACATATTTTAAAGATATTTTATATTCATAGATATGAGAAGTAGTCTCTGTGGTTGGCAGACCACTTTAACAGTAAAGTGAAACCATTGGCATCGGATAATTGCTTACTTATCCAACAGTCTTTGTTGACCTATTCAGTAAGTGGCAAGGAATAAGGGAAGCCAATACTAATTGCATGATTTCAGACTATGTACAAAGCTTAAATTTACTACAAAGCTACAAAGCTACTAATTTACTGACTGACCTAGGTAAAATTATTCCATGTTTCTTTCAGTATAAATTTCTACAGAAATAAAGTAGAAGATTTGTTATCTTAGATCCTTTTGTTCCCTTTTAATATTGAAGTTATGTAATTCTGTGACTCAAGTTCCCATCAATGCTTTGTTGGGTGATAAGAATTTCAGCTTTTTTTAAAGTCCAAGGAGAATATATGTATTGTTAGACCTCTAGGTAGGACTATATATAAACCATCCCTATGATATTATAATGATAAACTAATATACACTGCTTATTATGTAGTGGGCACTTACATGTGCCCTGCAATGTAAAAAGACAATGTAGCAAAGTAGTTAGAGTGAGTGAGACTTGCAAGGTTCTACATTTCCTTAAACTGCATCTAACTAAATGTTTTAGTAATATTTGCTCCAAATTTTTTGTTATATGTAGGAATCTGTCAATTTTTAATAAAAAGTAGAGTGTCAGCCTTTTTATCTCTGTGACCAAAGTAACTGATAAGTGCAATTTAAAAGAAGAAAGATTTACTTAGGACACATGGTTTCAGAGGTCAGTCTATGATCAGCCAGGGAGGAACCATGATGGCAGTGCTTCTGGGTATGGTGGAGAAGTAAAAATCTCTCTCACCTCATGGTGGCCCAGAAAGCAGAGACTGAGAGAAAAGGAGAGAGAGAGAGAGAGAGAGAGAGAGAGAGAGAGAGAGAGAGAGAGAAAGAGAAAGTTAGTGGAGGGGGCCACAGATAGATGTAGTCACCAAAGCCACACCCCATTGATCCAGCTTCTCTTGTAACATCCCATCTCTGAACCTGGCTACACTGTAACACATGAGCTTTTCTTGGGAATATTTTAAGTATAAGCCATAAACAAATTCCATTTCAGTACTCTGAGGTGGGGCTTGAGAGTCTGCATTTCCTACAAGCTTCCAGGTGATCCTGAAGCTTCTGGTAATCCAGATGATCCTGAGGATCTGATGATCCAGGTGATCCTGAGGATCTGGTAATCCAGATCATCAAGTAATCCAGGTAACCCAGATGATCTGGTAATCCAGGTGGTCCTGAAGCTTCTGGTAATCCAGATGATCCTGATGATCTGATGATCCAGGAGACCCTGATGATCTGGTAATCCAGATCATCAAGTAATCCAGGTAACCCAGATGATCTGGTAATCCAGGTGGTCCTGAAGCTTCTGGTAATCCAGATGATCCTGAGGATCTGATGATCCAGGAGATCCTGATGATCTGGTAATCCAGATCATCAAGTAATCCAGGTAATCCAGATGATCTGGTAATCCAGGTGGTCCTGAAGCTTCTGGCAATCCAGATGATCCTGATGATCTGATGATCCAGGAGACCCTGATGATCTGGTAATCCAGATCATCAAGTAATCCAGGTAATCCAGATGATCTGGTAATCCAGGTGATCCTGAAGCTTCTGGTAAAAATATAACCCCAAGGGGGTTACATTTCTTTATCTCAGCTTTGTCCTTGAAAAAATAAGGATAAAACTATTATCTATTTCTTGTAGTTGCTCTAGGGATTAAGTCAAGTTATGCAACCAAAGTACTTTAAAAGTGCCTGGAATATAGTAAATGCTTTTGAGTTATTATTTTGATCAACATTCAAACTAGTTCCATGGGATGGGTAACATTATTAACCACTTTTTAAGAGAGAAAGCCCAAGATCAATAATTTGTTTAAGATTAAATAATTAGTATTTAGTATAGTGCTTTCACTTTGTATGGAAGTTTTTAATGATTTTTTTGTAGGAATAAGCTGCACAAACTACTTTATTTTTTCAGCCATGACTTCAAAACTGAGGTTCATAATTATTATGTCTCATTGAACATTGAAGAAGTCACTGCAAGTTATAATTAATAGCTTTCTGCAGTGTCCACTGATCTTTAGGGATTTCTTCTTTCTGAATGCTGAGAAGCATATTTCATGTAACACCCTCAGTCAAGTCATTGACTCTGTCCTCTTTCGATTTTTATCTTATGTTGACAGTTTTAGCTTCCTTTGGGATCTTTTTCTTCTTTATCTTCTTTCAGTATGATTTTCTTATCTTTTTAATTGTGTTGGCTTTGTCATGTTGCAGATGGAAACACTAAGAAAGTTTTTTGTTCAGATGAGAAAGGTTTTAAAATGAGGGTGGTGGATAGGTTGTACTTTTTGACTTTCATTTGCCCTTGTAACCACTGGCTACTTCCAGGAGAAGTTTTATCAGGATTAACTGTTTCATGCCTGACTCATCAGTGTGACAACTTGCGCCTTGGGCATAATTTTAGAGATTGTATTATTTGTACACGTAACATCTGGTAAGTTTTCTCTGAATTCAAGAGGTTCAAAGGAATGTGGATGGCAGTCAAGAAACCTAAGATGCTAATGGATATGTGAGTCAACCCTGGCTCAAGCTTTTGCCCTTTTATTGTAAAAGCCATGATCCACGTCATTTTTATAGGCACTAATGTTCTTTGTGTACCAGAAGAAAAGTGAATTAATGTTTCCCATTACTAAAACATTAATTGTTTATATTTTAAATTGAATTTGGGTTTGAAAAGAAAATAGAAAATAATTGGATTAAATATTTAGTTGAAAAAACAAAACTACCTTATTTATTTCACTCTCAGAGATTGTTCCCAGAGATAATCTGATATGGCTTACTATCTTTCAGCTCTGGCACACCAAAACTATTGCTTCCTTTAGCTAGAAAGTTAAATTAGTTTTTCCCCCTCTGGGTTTTCAGCTGAACAGTTATAAAGTGAATGGATGGTAATCAATATATGACAGAGTTTAGGTATTTATTTGTAGAGCAATGACTTTAAACAGGCAGCATGTTTAGACTTATTTAAACTGATTAACAGAAAAGAAATCAGATCTCCCAAAATAGCAGCACTGGGCAGACTGTGCCAGGAATATAAGAGGAAGTGACCAAATTTGAGAAGTGAGGACTCTTGCTATAAATCTCAGCATCTGACTTTATCACAGGTTTTGTTTCCTCATAAGTTATTAAAGTCATCTTTAGAATGAATGCTTGTGCTTGTACGCTTGGACTGCAAGTAGTTTCTTATCATTTCTGCTCTTTGCACAAAGCAGCTGTACATGTTTGTTTATTCATATATTTATTAATTTCATACATATATGATTAGATCTGACTGTGAACCAGCCTTTCTGATGGATTGAATGTGTATAGTGTGATAAATGGGAAAAAGACCCTAAGACTACTCTTAAGTATTTGGCTGGACACATAGAGTAGCAATGGGGTAGTCACATTCCTGAAAGATATAAAGAGACATTTTAGAGGCTGTGGGGTGGTTGGGAATCAATAATTGGGTTTTAGAGATATAACCAAGTGTACCATGGGTAATCAGACATGAGCACATGAACATCTAAAATATTTATTCATTTATTGGTACTGGTGATTGAACCGACGGGCATTCTACCTCTGAGTTATACCTCAACCCCTGTTTTATTTTTTATTTTGAAACAAGGTCTCACTAGGTTGCTGAGGCTGGTGTTGAATCTGTGGTCTTCTTATCTCAGCTTCCCAAATACCAGGATGTCAGGCCTTTGCCACCATACCTGGCAAACATATAAAGTTTAAAGTGAGTGGCCGAGGCTGGTGATTCAGAAGTCATCCTCATGTGGACAGGATGTTAAGCTACTGGACTAGATTAGAGCTCTGGAAAGTGGGTGTAGTTTTAGATTAGAAGATCTGGAGCTGGCCACTCCAGATCTTACCGTTTTGTGTCTAGAAGAGAAAGAGCCTCCTGCAAAGTAGATGGATAGGGAGCAAGCTGTGAATCAGAAGGATGGCAGTAAAGTGAGGTGTCCTAGAAGACAAAGGAAGAAAGCATCTCAAGTAGGACATGCAGCAGTCCAGTGCTGCTCAAGGGTGGAGTAGATAAACTGTCGTCAGGTGTGAGAGTAGCTGGTAATTATATTTTTGGTGTCATAGCTTTAAAGGAAGCCATAATCTTAACAACAGCATGGCTATGTATTTCACTCTGGTAAATTCAGTTTCTAAGTCAGAGACCTAGAACAGGCAAATGGTTTGACCTAATCAGGGTGGGAGCTTGGCTAGATAGATCAGTGTGCTTGGAAGAAAATGAAGAGTATGAGGCACATTCTCAAGTCATTCTAAGGACCAGTGGAATTCAAACTAGCTACGAAGAGAAGGAAGACATGAGATGAATGGCTGAGAGGAAAAGCAGGCTGTCAACTACATTTCTGGGGATTGGAAGTCTTAATCACTGGAATCGGAAAACTTCAGGAGCATGTGACAAGAACAAAGGAGCTCAAAGGTGAACACATGGAGTTCACAGTGGCACACTCAGGGCCGAGGCTGTGAAGGCGGTTCAGGTCCTAGGGTTCACTAGAGGGAGGAGACTGAACCTGTGGAGGAAGCAACCTTTCAACACACAGATGCAGAGGAACTGAGACATCATAGTGCTGTTATCATTAAATATTTTGACAAAGGAGTAGGGGTGGAGAGGAAAATATAGACCAGGTGATAGTCATCAACACATGATGAGGAGTGGACAAGATTTGTAGATGACAGTAGGCATGAGGAAGCAGATGATGGCTTAAGCTTTAGCGATCTGGTTTTTTGAGCACAGAGAGAAGAAATGGTTTAGAAGGACCAATAGATTCAAAGTGGATGCCAATGTTACTTTCAGGTTTTGAGATACAGAGGGATATGAGAAGAAGAAATTTTTTTTCCTCAGGAAGACTGTGGAAGAGGCTGTGTCAACAGAGGGGCTGAAGGCAAGGTTCAGGGAAGGGTTGTGTTAGTTAGCAAAGCACCATAACTTTGGTGGCTTAGAACAACAGAAATTTAATGTCTTGCAGTTTGAGAAGTCAGAAGTTCTAAAACAACAGTACCATACCCTTTTTGAAGGCTCTAGGAACAGATTTGTTCTAGGCCTCTCTCCTAGCTTCTAGTAGTTCCTTGGCTTGTGGAACATGGCAGTAATTTTCCCACAGAATTCTCCTTGAGTATGTGTCTAATTTCAAATTGTCCTTTAAATAAGAGCACTAGTCATATTGAATTAGGGAACCATCTTTCGCAAAACACCACTTTCTAACTTTACTGATCATAGCTGAACAACTCTATTTCCAAATAAGCTCACACTCCTACTAGGAGTTAGGACTAGTACTAACTAGTACATTTGACTGGGAGGAAAAACATAATTCAATCCATAAGAGCATTTGCTAATGATAGGAGAACACAGTAGAAAGCTTTGGATGTAGAGGATGGCTAGGAAGGTAATTCACAATTGTAGATATACAGGACATTTTGAGTGGTGTGGGTTAACAGATGACAGGAATGTCACATTTGATGGAATTGCAGCTGATGGCTAGCCAGGATGGGAGGGGACCACCAAGAAGATATTCTTTCCTGTAGCTCCTAGCAGGATGGTAGCCAAGGGTGAAGTGAAGGAGCCTGAGTGTTCTGCTCTCTGGAGCAAAATGAAAGCTGACAACTTCTTTTCTCTACTTCCAAGATGGAAGATTGGGGGAGGCCTTGTCTCACTTGAGACATGAGGCCATAAATACACCTTCTTTGTAGATGTGCTGTGGGAGGCAAGGCATGCAATGTGGGGAAGAGCCCTTACCATCTGGCAGCCTGGTGTCCTGGTGCTTTTTAATCAGATGGTCTCTGGAGGCCACAAGTGTTTTGTCATCTACAAAGTACAGTACATGGTATAATATTATGGAAATAGTGTGGAGCGTATTTCTTTCTTTCTTTGTTTTGCAGTATTGGGGATGAAACCCAGAAACATTCTACCTCTGAGCTACACTCACAGTCCTACTTTTTATTCTTTGTTTTGAAACAGGGTCTCACTGAGTTGTAAAGGGCCTCACTAAGTAGCTGAGGGTGGCTGCGAACCGTGATCCTCCTCTCTCAGCCTCCCAAATGCTGGAATTACAAGAGTGCACCACCACACCCGGGTTTGGAGCATATTTTAGCAATAGTGAAAACAACATTGAGAGGAAGATGTTTATTCTAACAGGAAGGAGCCTTATGAAGTATGAATATATGTAATTCTTTAACATGTTCATGACCATCTGCTGATACTGGTAAATTTTGTTTGCTCATCATGACAAGTGTGATAAAACTTCCATTTATCAGCATGACCTTCACAGAATTTGTTAGAAGTTTCATTGGATGCCCACCTATTTTTTCTTTCTGTATTTTCCTTCCTACTGCTGACAGTTGTTTTCCTTTTGTCCTCCAGGGAATTCTTTCTTCATACTTTGCACTTCTTGATTCATATTCTCTCTCTGTTTTTCTCTGTCTCTGTCTCTGTCTCTGTCTCTGTCTCTGTCTCTGTATCTTTCTCTTTCTCTTTCTCTTTCTCTTTCTCTTTCTCTCTCTCTCTCTGAGCTCCTTCAGTGAGATTTAGAAAAAATATTTTGTACTGAACTCATTTTTTGTTTTTATTTATTTTATTTTTTATAGGTGCAGTGTATTCATACATCTTAATGGGATGCAAGATGTTGGAGACATACATGCCCACATCATCCAGACACCCCTTACCCAATTCTCACCCCATTCCCTCCTTTTCATATTTGGCTTAGTGATTGACTTAGATATATTTGTTAAAGTACATCATGTGCATTAGAGAATTTCCCTCTTCCTCTCTTCTATCCCCTTCAGTTAGGACACCTTATTTGCTCATCTATAGTATTTCCTTCTTCATCTAGAGTTCCTTTTATGACCCATTTCTCCCTAGCTTTTGCATATTAAGGAGAGAATCCAATTTCTTATTTTTTGTGACTGACTAATTTTACTTAGCATAATGTCCTCCAGTTACATCCATTTTCTTGTAAATGATGTGTGTTTTTCTTTATGGCTAAGTAAAATTCCATTGTGCACATATCCCGTAGTTTTATAATCCATTTATCTGTTGATGGACCTCTTGGCTGGTTCCATGGTTTGACAATGGTGAATTGTGCAGCTATGGACATAGATACTCATGCATTAGTTTAGTATTTTTGTTTCCTTTCTTTTGGGTAGATACCCAAAAGTGGTATTGCTGGATCAAATGGTAAATTTGCTCCCATTCTTCTGAGGATCCTTCTTACTGTTTTCCAAAGTAGTTGTACTAATTTGCAATCCCACCAACAATGTTTTGGAGTTCTTATTTCTCCACATCCTCTCCAGCATTTGTTGTTGTTTGTGTTTTGAATGATTGCCATTCTAGTTGGAGTTAGGTAAAATCTCAGGGTAGCTTTGATTTGTATCTCTGATTGCCAATGATGTTGAGCATTTTTTTCCTGCATTAATTGGCCATTTGAATTTCTTCTTTTGTGAACTGTCTATTTAGTTCACTTGACCATTTTTTGATTGGGTTATTTGTTTTCTTAGTGCTGAGTTTCTTGAGTTCTATGTATATTCTAGATATTAGTTCTCTATCAGAGGAGTAGTTGGCAAAAATCTTCTCCCATTCTGTTGGTTCTTATTTGAGGTTTTTGATAGTTTCCTTTGCTGTGTAGAAGCTCTTTAGTTTCATGCAATCCCATGTATTGATTTGCCTTCTACTTTCTTGTGCCTTTGAGGTCTTGTTGAGAAAGTTTTTACCTGTGCCTATGTGTTGCAGTGTTGGACTTATGCCCTTTTCTAGGAGCCTCAAGGTCTCTGGTCTAATTTCCAAGTCTTTGATCTATCTTGAATTGACTCTTGTGCAGGGTGAGAAAGTGGGATTTATTTCCATTTTTCTTCATATGGTTAACCAGTTTTGCCAACACCATTTGTTAAACAGGCTATCGTTTTTCCATTGTATGTTTTTGGTACCTTTGTCAAAAATCAACTTGCTGTATGTGTGTGAATTTGTTTCCGAGTCTTCTATTCTGCTCCATTGATCTATGTATCTGTTTTAGTGCCAGTACCATACTGTTTTTATTACTATGGCTTTGTAGTGTAAAGTCAGGTATTGTGATTCCTCCTGCATGGTATTGTTGCTGAGAACTATGTAGGCTATTTTGGTTTTTGTTTTTACAAATGAATTTAAGTACTGATTTTTCTGTATGTGAGGAATGATCTTGGTAATTTGATGGACATTGCATTGAATCTGTAGATCACTTTTGGAAGGATGGCCATTTTTTTTGTGGTACTGGGGATGGAACCCTTCTACCTCCAGGCTATGCTCCCAGACTTATTTTATATTTTTATTTGGAAACAGGGTCTCTTAAGCCAGTGAGGCTGGCTTTGAACCTCCACAATCCTCCTGTCTCCACCTCCCAAGTGCGGGAATTATAAGCGTGCACCACCATGCCCAGCAGGATGGCCATTTTAATGATATTTATTCTGATAATTCATGAAAATGGAAGATCTTTCCATCTTCTAAGGTCTTCTTAGATTTCTTTTTTCTGTTTTATAATTTTCTTTGTAGAGTTATTTTACCTCCTGGGTTTATTTCTAAGTATTTTATATTTTTATGGGGAATCCTGAGTAGAAGTGTTTTCTGGATTTCCTTTTCAGTTGATTTATGATTGGTATACAGAAAAGCTTCTGATTTTTTAAGATTGATTTTGTATCCAGACACTTTGCTGAGTTTATTGATCAGTTCTATAAGCCTTTTAGTTGAGTTGGTTGGGTTTCTAGGTATAGTATCATGTTATCTGCAAATAGATTTTTATTGGTGCATTGTAGTCTTAGATTATAATGTAGTTCAGAGTGATAGTGGCATATATGCACTATCATGGCGATCTACAGGTTCAACACAATACCCATTAAATTACCAAGATCATTCCTCACAGATGTAGAAAAATCAGTCTTTAAATTCATTTGGAACAAAAACAACAAAAAACCCAAAATAGCCAAAGTAGTTCTCAGCAACAAAAACCAAGTCTGTGTTTGGTGAGCTTCCTTTTGGCTTCCACCCCACTCCATCCTTTTCCCTCACTTGATATTGAAATTGGCATTGGTATTCTCATATATGTACAGAACATCAATGCAAGTACTTCCTTTGTTAATTATTCCTTCCCCTTCCATTCCCTTGGCCCACCCTTCTTGTTCCACCGAAGTTTCTCCCCCATTATATAAAATCCCTCTTGTATCCTGATTACTCCCTAGTCTCTGCATATGAGAGAAAACATAACCCTTCATTTACTGTGACTGGCTAATTTCACTTGACATAATATTCTCCAGGTCCATCCATTTTCCTCCAAATGATATAATTATTCTTATTTATTGAACTAATTGATTCTTTTTTTAAAAAAAGTAACTTAACCCAAAATTTATCAACTGTTAAATATAGTTAGATGCTTTCACAGTGTTTTCTGTTAATTCAGTTACTCCTTCTAAGAAAGGAACAGATAGTCTCTTCTTATATGAATGCAGAAACTGAGCCACAGATAGACTCAGAGACATTTTTCAAGTAATGTATGTAGTTATAGGGTAATATTTTTCATTCAAACTCAGTCTGACAAAATTAAAAGAATTATTCTCCCCATTATACTCTTTATTCTCTAGCGTAACAAACACATGATCTCTTTCAAATTTATTTTCATGGGCAGAAACAGTGTGCTGCACAGTATAAGGACAGCTTCCTGACCTGGAAAAAGGAGACCCTGGCATTATGACTGACTTTCCCATTTAACAGTCATATAACCTCCTAGCTTCAAATGTAAAATATTGCTAATAATGTCTACCCCTAGGAATATGATAATGAGAAAATGAGATAAGAGAGAGCAGAATAAATCAGTGTGCCTGGCACACTGTGTGTCTCAATCTTAATTATTTCCTTCCTTTTGCCTGTGCCATTAGTTATTCAGATGGACTCAGAATAACTATTAAACCAGAAAGGAGAAATCCATGTAATTGGTAAGGATGGACCACAGGATAGGTGTGAAGTGGGAAGATTTTTTTTTAGTACATTTCAACATCTCTCAAGGTAAAACAAACAAACAGCCTCAGCTCTAAAATTTGGCATTGGTTTATAAGTTAGAATCTATTGTTATGTCTCAGAAAAAAAAATCTCTTTTAAAACTGTCTAGAGTCTGGTCCCTTCAACAGGTTCAAATTAGTCAAGTGTTTTTTTTTTTTTTTTTTTACTGTACTCAGGTCTTTAAGTGTGACTGAGCTAATAATAAGAACAATTCAGGAACATACAGCAATTTCCATCCAACTCTAAGGGCCAAAGGAATTCTGTTGAATGGTTAACTTGAATGTGAGACATGAAATAGGAAAATGAGACTCATAGTAAGTTTTAACCCCATATAACTGAATCACTCCCTCATTTCTACCTACACTTGAATCTTCTGAATGATAGACTTGAGATCATTACAACACTTTCAGACTTTACTGTACTTAATCTCTAGTGAATCCTGTACATAGGCACTTTTCTTTGGACTTTTACAGCACTGGGTATTAGGTAAGACCAAGGCCTCTGCATTTCTATAAAGCTTCTCTGGTGATCAGAGAATTAGTGTTGATGCTTTTTAAATATGCTTTTATTGGTTCATTGTAATTATTCATCATTATAAGGCCTGGATAATAAAAACACTAGCCAATTAATATGGGCTTATCAGTTTTTTAAAATTAGCAACCGATTTCTTTCCATTGTCTTTGTCCTTCTCTTGCTGTACCTGATACCATGTGATGTACATGGAAGGGAGCTTAATGTATCTTAGTGGGAAAAATAATTGGCCATCTTATATGTAAAGTATTGTCTCATCAAGGAAAGAACCAGCATAAATTATTTCTCATTGATCTTTTACAGAATTTATTGACTACATTATTTTCCTCTCATTTCCCCTGGCTTCTTGATTCATGATTATCCATTGTCTTTGTAATAGAATGCTCAGTAAAAGGAAATTAAGTGCATTACTCCTAAAGCCGTACTTTCCAAAAAAATTTAATTTTGCTGATCCAACTTCTTCCCTTTAATTTCAGATCTCTTGGGGGCACAGAATCAAGAATCAGATTTATAAGCTTAGAAATCTCATCAAATGCCACCTAATGTGTTCCTTGCCTTTGGCGGGATCTCATCTGAGTCAGTCTAGTGCAATTTTACTTTTAAGAGGACTGGGGCTACCTGCACCTGTGTGCTGGGGAGACCCCACCTGCATCCATGTTCCCTTGCTTCTGATTCCCTGATTAGAAAGGTAATTTTTGTATGCATTGGTTATTGATTTCTAGCAAGAAGAGGCACCAAATCTTTTAACTAATTTCTGAAGACTTGGATATGCTTGGTAGATATGATCCTCATGAAAAATGAAAGGATCTTCAGAAGAAAGATATATTAGCACCTGTTTTTTAGAATGAAAAATGGAGACTCAAACTGTGCATTAGAAGCTATGCCAAAAATGTTTACCTGAACAATGGGGTTACACAGCAAATAAGATGTTCTAAAACTTCCACCAAGTCAAACCAAGGGGAAGTGAGAAGAGACTCAATAGTAAGGTTAGTGATATACAGGTATAATCCACAACTTTCATATGAACAGAAAGTTACTTTGAATTGATATGCTTAACCTTATTTTCTATATCTCTTTCTTAGAATGATATTAGTAAGAAGAAAGAGCACAGCTCTCCATGAGCCCAGCTAATTGTAACCTAAATAAACAACTGCAAAATTTGAAATTCAAAGTTTTATATTAAAATGTAATTGCTATTCACTTTCTCTGCCAGTTTGTGCACTAGGATGTCATGTATGTAGAAGGTATTTAATAAGGCCTTAGAACTCCTAAAGTTCAATTCAGTGATCTATGAGATAAGAGTAATTTGACTTGGATTCTTCCAGTTTTGTGACTGGAATCAAGGGCTTTTCAGTATGTCTCAGAAAGGTGGAGAAGGTCTAGAGACAATGTGGAGAAAATTACTGCCTTGGAAGTAGAATGGGATACTGAACCATGGCTAACCATGGCTGAAATGAGGCTGAGTAACTGATAGCATCTCACAGAAATGACCTCTCCTGTGGTGGGAAGCTTCCTTCATCAGGGTCCTCCAGGCTTTGGGGCCAATCTCCTTTGAGATTTGGGATTGAGTGGGTCCTGGGATTTCTAGTTGATGCAGGGACTGGATTTATCTCTGGGTGATAGGTATGGAGCAGGCTACCTAATGCTTCGAATTTGCTGACATGGAACAAATACCAAAGTGCTGTATCTTAGTGGTCCTGTATCCTGTGGGATATTTGACCTAGTGTTCAAACTCATGCTCAGGATCCATCTGTTAGCCCCACTCTCTGTGTGCCCACCCTGTGCTGATGTCCCCAAGAATTTGGAGAAAATGTTGCATGGACAGAAAGTAAAATCACCACAAGACCTGACTTAGTGTAATGTTTGTGTCTTACAATAAATATTTATTATTCTAGTGAAAAGAATTTTCCTTGTATGTTATATTCCATCTCCTGGGAAGAAAATATTGAGAGAAGAGGGCATTTATTATTCTACAGTTTCTTGGCTCTTGCTCTGTATTTATTCTTGAAAGAAAAACAATCCCCACATCATCAGGAAGTGGTAATGTGACAGAGGCAAGCCTGCTGATGTCCGGTGGGAACCTCGAGGTTACAAAGACTCAGGCTGTGTGGAGGTATGACTTTCTGAGCAGTGACTCTGCTCTTACCTTGACAACACTGATGCTCCCTTTTTCTTGATATAGTTTATGACTACCCCCTTGCCAGCCTGTGGAAAAGTTATCTTAGCTCTGAGTCTCAGTTTCTCCATTTGTAAAATGGAAGTTTGGAGAAGTGATCTTGTATAAAATTTTCATTTATCATGCCTATAATTACTATAGTTTGAAATTTGAGACTTTTGATAAGTATGGTGACACATGCCTGTAATTGTAGTACTTCAGAGGCTGATCTAGGAGGATCATAGGTTTGAGACCATGCAAAAACAGAGCAGGGGGGAGAGAAGAGGAGAAGTGAGAAGAAAGAGCAGAAATGGGAGGGAGAAGGGAAAAAGGGTTGCGATGGGTGTGGGGGGCCAGATATGATACATTTTGGTTTTCTCCATACCCATCAAGTGCAGAATTATTATGTTCTCCACTCCAGGGTCTGACCTCCTGAGATGAGTATGTCTTCTGTCTCTGCTAGTAGAGAAGTGTACATCCACACACTTTGCTCCTCTTGATTCCTCACACACAATACAGGGAATACTGGCCTTTGAATTTTTACTGTAAAAGTTTCTTTATTTCTGAGATTTTTTTTACTTGGATAATGTCATAGCCCTTAGAACTCTCAACTTCTCTACACTAATCTCCATAGTGGTTGAACTAGTTTGCACTCCCGCCAACAGTGTAAAGAGTTCTTCTTTCCCCACATCCTCGCCAGCATTTGTTGTTATTTGATTTCTTTATGGTTGCCACTCTGATTGGGGTTAGATGAAATCTCAGAGTAGTTTTGATTTGCATCTCCCTGATGGCTAATGATGTTGAATATCTTTTCATGTATCTATTGGACATTTATATCTCTTATTTTGTGAAGTGTCTATTCAGTTCAGTTGCCCATTTCTTTTTTTTTTTAATTTATTTTTTTCTTTTTATTGGTGCACTGTATTCATACATCATAGTGGGATACAAACTTTTGTAGACATACATGCACACATCACCCAGTCAGCCCCCACCCGATTCCCACCCCATTCTCTCCCCATTCCTCCCTCCCATGCTTGGCTTAGTGCTTGACATCTAGTATTATAGCAATTTATCCAATATTAAAAATGATAATCTCACATAACAGTTTCATTTGTCTGATACCAAGCTTTTGATGACTTAAAGATAACATTTCAATATTTCTTTTTACTTTCTTACCAGAGAATATTTTTTTTCTATTTTTTTAGGTGAAACTATCATATATTTATATATTTATTTTTCAGAAAAAAAATCTATCCTAATATGGAATATTACCCAAACGATACCCAAAACGATCTTGAAAAAGAACAAAGCTAGAAGATGTATATTTTCTGATTTCAAACCATATAAAGCTACGATAATTGAAACAGTGTAGTAATGTTCTAAAGGCAGATATATAAACCATTGGAGTTAAATAAAAGCCTAGAGCTAAATTCTTCCCTATATTGTCAAGTTATTTTTGACAAGGTTTCCACGAACATTTGGTGGTGGAAATGATAATCTTTTAACTAAATATTGTTGAAACATAATAATTACATGGAAAAGAATAAAGTTGGACCCTTACCTAATCCCATATACAAATATTAACTCAAAATAGATAAAAGACCTAAATATAAATCTTAAGACTATAAACATTTAGGAGAAAATCTGGGTCATAAAACCTCACAACATTGAAATTGGCAGTGATTTCTTGGATATGATTTCAATGACACAGGCAACAGAAGAGTATACAAGCTCCCTAAAAAATAAAAAAAAATATTGTATATCCAAAGACAGTGTAAACAGAGTTAAAAGTTACTAATAGAATGGGATAAAATATTTCCAAATGCTATATCTGAAGGTATATTAATATTCCAACTAGACATCCTAAAAATTAACAACAATAAAGGCAAACAATACCATTTAGAGATAGGTAAAAGACTAACATAAGTAATGAATCTCCACAGATAACCAATCTTAGTTGACTGTTGGATGGAAACTCTTGTTTCTCTGGTTCTGGTGTGTGTTACCTATTTCTTCTTTGTAGCTAATCTCTTTGAGTATTTTCTCTAGCGCTGGTTTTGAAGACATAAATTCCTTCAGTTTCTGTTTGTCATGGAAGCTTCTTATTTCTCCATCTAATTTGATAGAAAGTTTTGCTGGGTAGGAAATTTTTGGCTGGAAGTTGTTTTCTTTCAGAGTTTGGAATATGTTACTCCAAGCCCTTCTAATTGGTTTGCCTCTGAATGTCACTTGGCCCTTTGTTTTTGTTGCCTTTAAGATTCTCTGCTTGGCTTCCACAGTGGTCATTTTGACAATTAAGTGGCGTGGGGATCCTCTTCTCCGATCTTCTCTAACGGGAGTTCTACAAGTTTCCTGGACCTGTGTATCAACCTCTTGCTCTATGTTTGGAAAATTTTCTGCTATTACTTCCTTGAAGAGATTGTTGATCCCTTTAGTTTCACTTTCTTTTCCCTCCTCTATTCCAATTATTCTTAGGTTAGCTCTCTTAAAATGGGCCCATATTTCTTCAATGTCAGATACCTGCTGTCGGATATTTTTTCCTAGATTAGAAACTATGCGTTCATTTTTGGAATTATCATCTTCTAAGAGCGAGATTCTGTTCTCCATGTGGTCTAATCGGTTGTTTGTGCTTTGAATTGAGGCCTTTTCTTCATTAATTGCATCCTTTATCTCTCTTTGGCTCTCTCTGAATTCTTTTCGAAGCATCTCTATTATTTCTACAGTTATTTTCCTGATTTGATCTTCTAGAAATCTCTGATTTTCTGTTTTATCGGGTTCTGATGTTGTGGGGTTGTGGGCATTCATTGCTCCAGTGTTATTCCTCTTTTCCATGATTTCGGAAGTTTGTGCCTTCTCTGTGTTCTTTCCTGGGTCACTATGACTTCACTTAAGGTGCTGTGGGTCTCGAGTTTGTAGTATCTCAGACCCCACTACTCCTTTACTGGGTTGTATCACAGAGTCTCCGACCCAGAGAGTCGATAGAGGCTGCTTTAGTCTGTGGGGGGTGCCAGGTTGCACGTTCTCCTATGGTGTGATATCTCTGCCACCGCTCTTCCCCCACTGGGTCAAGTCCCAGGGAGTACAGTACTGGGATTTCTCCTCTATGGCCCTCAATTTGACTCACTATTCTTAAGTACGCAGATGTAGCTGTACTGGTTTCGGTGAATTCTCTGCTGCTGCCGCTGGTGACAATATGGCGCCGCTGCTATGCCCTTGGCCGTGAGGCTGGCGTATTTTTTCTTGGTTTTGATTTCCACTCTGAATCCCTGCAGCGTGTGCTGAGCTCAGCCACTGGGAGCTTTAGATTTTACCTGCGGCGAGAAATCCCGCCTGGCTGTTCCGCAGCGGCTCACCTCGGCTTGCTATAGCCATCCAGTGAATTTGCCGCTGCCGCTGGAAGTATGGCGCTGCTGCCATGTCCTTGGGCGTGAGGCCGGTGTATCTCCTCTGTGGCTCTGAGCTCTGTTCTCAGTCTCCTTTCTCTCTGGAGCCTGGTGATTTTTTTGTTTCTCTGGTGATGGTGTTTTCTGGCTATGAAAGGCGCTGATTTTGTGGTAATGGAGATTGGTTGTTAGCGGGGCTCTTAAGCCCCACTTTTCTCGGTCGCCATCTTCCCGGAAGTCCCCTCAGTTGCCCATTTCTTGATTGGGTTATTTGTTTTGCTAGTGTAGAGTCTTTTGAGCTCTTTGTATATTCTGGATATTAGCCCTCTTTTCGAGTGGTAAAGATCTTCTCCCATTCTATATGCATCCTCTTTAGGTTCTTTATGGTTTCCTTTCATGAGCAGAAACTTTTTAGTTTGATGCCATCCCACTTGTTAATTCTTGCTTTAATTTCCTGTGCTTTTGAGGGCTTGTTGAGAAAGTTACTGCCTGTGCCTATATGTTGGAGTGTTGAGCCTATGCCCTCCTCTAATAACTTCACAGGCTCTGGTTTAATTTCTAAGTCTTTGATACATATTGAGTTGATTCCTGTGCATGGTGAGAGGTAAGAATTTAGTTCCAAGGATAGCCAGAAAACTGGGAATAGATCCACGATCCACCATATGATCTGGCTATACCTTTGTCTAAACTGGATGAAATCAGAGAACTACAGTAACATGCATACCCATGTTCAAAGCAGTACAATTCATAATAGCCAAAATATGAAATCAACCTAGGTCTCCATCAACAGATGAATGGATTGCAAAATTATGGGAAACACACACAATGGAATTCTACTCAGCTATAAAGAAGAACAAAATTATGTCATTTGTAAGAAGATGGAAAGACCTGGAAAACATTATGTTAAGTGAGATCAGCCAAGCACAGAAAGAGAAGGGACATATGTTTTCTCTAATATGCCTAAACTAGGGAATATTAGGGATACCAAAGGGACTTCAGACAATGGAGGAGAAACCTTGGCAAAAGTAGAATGAAAGGATGAGAGAAGAAGTCTGAGGTGGATTAATGAAGGAGCTACATCCAAATTTGTGTAAAAATGTAAATATAGAATGGTTAACCTGAATGTTCATTGTTGGGAGGGGGGAAGTGAGGGGGAGAGAGAGTACCAAGTACAGTCTGAATGTATGCCATTTTCAATATGTTCCACATAAAATAAATTTAAAAATGTATAAAAAAAAAAGAAAGAAAAAGTTGAAATTATGTTGCACCCATGTATGAAGTTATCACTACCAATCTCACTATTGTTCAGGGAGTGGTGGATAACAAGGTAGGATCTAAATGGTAATACACTAAGATGTGGTGTGTACATGTAAGCTTGCATGACTCAGGACTTCATAGTGATATATAATTACAATGCATCAATAAAATATTTCTAAAAGAAAAAGTTTCAACTTCTTTTTCTTTATTTATTTTTGTTTCTGGTACTGGGGTATTTTAGCATTTTCACTGTTGTAACCCAAAATACCTGATGACTATAACTTAAAGGAAAATATTTTTTTTCACATTTCTGGAGATTACAGAGGTTTCAGTTCATATTTGGGATGTTTAGTGCATGATGGAAGCAGAGAGATCCAGCAAGAGGAGGGAGCAAGGACAAATACAATTCCCAAGGCCATAACCCCTCCTCAGCCACATATACTGCCTATGGTACCACCCAATAAATCCATTACTTCATCAATGGATTTATCCATTGATGATATTAGAACCTTAAAGTCTCAATTATATAAAAGCAATCCATGAGTTCTTCCAGTGGACAGTCTATATCAAAACCATAACATGGGGGTTGAATTCAGGGTCATTCTACCTCTAAGAAAATATATTTGATAAGCTTTATCTTCCTGAAAATTTCCTTATTTGAACTTGATTTCTAAAAATAATTTTGAATTAATAGGGTCTTGTTTTCTTAAATGTAGACAGAGTTAAATGGATTTTTATGCTTAAGGCCCTTGATTTACATTATTTTTTCTTTTTATTTTCAGTACCAGGAATGGAACCCAGGGGCATTCTACCTCTGAGCTACACCCCCAGCCCTATATTTTTATTCTTTATTTTGAAACAAGATCTCACTGAGTTGAAAAGGGCCTCACTAAGTAGCCGGGGCTGTCCATGAATTGTGATCCTCCTGTCTTAGCCTCCCAAATGCTGGAATTACAAGCATGTGTCACTACACCCGGCTGATTTACATTATTCTTGCATAAAATTAGTTTGCAAAACAAAAAACAAGTAAAGCAACCAAAATGAAAATGCAATCAGTAAAGAAAACAAACAAAAACATATGCACCTTTTAATATCTCTTAAAAAGACAGTCAGGCACTGGTATAATATAACAGGGAGAAGGGAATATAAATTATTGTATTGTTTTACCTAAAGGCAAGCAGTACTCTTAGTTAGAATTTTTTCTTCATTTTCCAGAGCACCATGGGATTGAACTGGACATTCAGAATGAGAATTTGAGGCTTTGAAAAATATTTTAGAAGGTCCAAGTTGGATACTGTGGTGAGGGACATTCAAACAGACAACTACCTAGCCTTCTTCTAAATCTGTGTGTGTGTGTGTGTGTGTGTGTGTGTGTGTGTGTGTGTGTGTGTGTGTGATGCTGAGGATTTAACCCCTAGGCATTCTACCTTAGAGCTATACCCCTAGCATTACTTATTTTTTATTTTGAAATAAGGTCTTGCCAAGTCCCCGAAGATCTCACTATGTAGCTAAAGCTGGCGTTGAACCTGTAATCCTCCTCTCAGCCTCTCAGTTACTAGGATCGAAGGCATGTGTCACCATGCCCTGCTTACATCTGTATCTTTTCTTATTTTATTTTTATTGGTGTATTGTAGCTAAACATCATAATGAAATTCCCTGTGCATGGTAGTGCAATTAGTAATGATACTTTTAGATATAAACATTTGGTCTGTTTTCTTACTCAAGCATTTTTTTCTCTCTCCTTTTCCATCTCTCAACTTTTTTTCTTTATTCTACTTGTCTCTCTCCTCATTCTTTTTATTTTTTTATTTTTTTGGTGGTACTGGGGTTCCTGGAAGCCCTTCTACCTCCGGGCTACACTCCCAGACCTATTTTTACATTTTTATTTGGAAACAGGGTCTCCTAAGCCAGTGCACGCGGCTGGCTTCGAACCTGCGCAATCCTCCTGTCTCTGCCTCCCAAGCACGGGGATTACAAGCGTGCGCCACCACACCCGGCCCTCTCCTCATTCTTAAGTCCCCTTTATTTCCTATTTTCTCCCTAGCTTTCACATAGGGGAGAAAACATGTAGCCTTTGATTTTCTGAGTCTGGCTGATCTCAGCATGATTTTCTCTAGTTCCATACATTTTTCAGCAAATGACATGGTTCTGCTTTTCCTAATGGCTGAGTAAAATACCATTGTGTTAATTTACTTATTTTCTTTATCCATTAATTTGTTGATAGATACATAGGTTGGTTCCATAACTTGGCTGTTGTTAATTATCCTTCTGTAAATGCGGGTATATATAATGCTATGCTGTATCCTTACTCTTGCTACGTGGCATACTGTTTAACTTTCTAGAATCTTGGTCTTTATATGAGATTTCTGCTAATGAAACAGCTCCTCTTCTGAACTCATTTAGCCTCTTCATTTTACAGTTGAGAAAATTTTCTTACTGAGAGGAATTTCATATTAACAGATGCCATGAAAAATGATAGCAATGCCATTAGTAATACAACTGTGGGAGAAAAGTGTTCATTTTGAGGTAGAAACATTGGGCCTGTGGAGTACACCAGAGCCACTGTGTATTTAGTATTTTATTCTTTTTTATTGGGTGCATTATAATTTTAATATCATATTGGGGTGAAGAATGTCAGAAAAATACATGCACACAACACTTGTTGCCCTCCCCACCTGCCCCCCCCACCATGCAAGTCTTTGAGATTGGAATTGGCAATATTGTATACATTCACAGCATTATTTACTGAATTCTTTATGACTTTATTCCCTCCCCTTCCCTAATCTTTTAGTCACTTCTTTGGAGTCTCTGCTCATCTATCTGATGTTACGCTTATTTCTCAATATCTCTCTAGCTTCCAGTTATAAGAGAATATATACATCTCTTTATTCTTTGAGATTGGAAATAATCACTTAATATAATATTCTCAAGTTTCATCCATTTTCCTGAAAATGATGTGATTTGGTTCTTTTTTATGGACACCTGGGCTTGTCCCATAACTTGGTTATTGTAAATTGTGCTACTATGAACATAGATGTGCAAGTATAATTATTATAATCTGATTTCATTTTCTGTGGGAACCTATAGTGCTTGAAGGAAGTGCAGGCAGGATGAAAAGCAGCTGAAAGATCAAGTCACATGAGAACTGGATGACAGAGAAGATGCTATTTAATGTGAAAACAAGATAACCCAGGAGTGCATATGATTAAAATTTTAATAGCCACAGGCAGATGTATGGAAAGAACACAGCATCTTTGGTATTGAAGGCAGAGCCTGGTCATTGGATAGAAGCCTTGGGAAATAGATCTGGCCTCAGTGATCCAAAGGGGTGTTAAGCAACTAAAATTGCTTCACAGTGGTGCAATGCTATCTTGTGCTATCGCTTTTACTGAGCAACCTGTTTGCTGGAACATGTGGTCTAGCAATGAGGGTGGAGAGAGATTTCTGCATTAGCTTGGAGAATGTTTCTGATGACAGCTGAGGTCTTTGGGTTCTAAGATTTCAGGAGATAATGAACTGAGTAATCATATTTTACTTAGGTCAAAACTCACTTTGCCTTTTTGATGGTAACTTTAAACTCAAGCAGCTTTTATTAGCCAGTAACTGCCAAGTTCCTTTTCTGACATATAATTAAAATAGCCTGTTATGAGATATTTTTATTATAGAAAAATTCAATACACCTAATAAAACCAACAGACTACATGAAAAGGCCCTCATGGAACTACAATTTGGTGACTTAGGCAAAAATAAATTGAGTATGTGAATTTAGTATTTTTTAAAATACTAAAATATTTTTAAACATTAAGAATCAGAACAACCATATATCTAGTTTAATATTGCATGTATTGATTCAGTATTAGATTATAATCAATAAACCCATGAAATTAAAGGTTTTAAATATTAGGAAAAATTTCAAAGAGATTGTATTTTCCCTACTTCCCTTTAATCATCTTTGAAATCCATCTCTGGGGCTGGCAAGATACTGACTTTTTAAGTCAGTTTCCCCTAAAATATCCTTTAGGGTTTCCTTAGGACCTGTATGAAGTGAGCTTTTCCTCTTCCTTCTGTTTCATGGGAATTTCCCAATTGGAAACAACAATAAAATTTTTATGGGACATTCCAAAAGAATGGAAACAGCAATGTTTTCTGTCCTGAAATTTCAGTATGAAGTTATGAGCAACTTGACCGCTTTCAGATTGAGTACACACTATGTGAGTAACATCAAGTCTCTTTGTATGGCATTAAAAAAGAAACCTTTTTGTCCTATCCCCGTATCTAACCTTCAGAGGCAAAAACAAGATGCAAAATCTTAGTTTCCAGCAAGTCATGATTTTCTCTCTCTCTTTAATTTGTAAGTCTTATTTTGAGCAAGAAGGAAAATGTTGATTCAAAAACTTAAATAGGGGGAGAGAGGGTTGTAGAGAGGTTGGACAATGGGTACTAAGTTTCATTTAGAATAGGAGAAATAAGGTCTGGTGTTCTGTGGCATAACAGAGAGAATAGCAGAGAATGATAATGCACTGATGATTTCAAAGAGTTTAAAAAAAAGGATTTTGAGTACTTTCACCATAATGAAATGATAAATATTTTATGAGACAGATATGCTTACCCCAATTTGAATAGTATACAATGTATACATGTATTGAAATATCACATAGCATCTCATGAACATGTATAATTCTGTCTCTAAAATAAAGATAAATTTAATAAAACTTTTTACTGTTTCATTTGTATAGTCTAATACCTAAAAAGTTAATTCGATTTCATATTTACTTTTTTCTGGTGGGAAAATCTTCTACCCATACTTCTTCTTTTGAGAGCATCTTAAGCTAGGAAATACCCTCATTTGATGTGTGCCCATTCCAACTACTACCCTTGGCTAATTTTAGTTTCACTAAAGTTTAAGACAAACAACTTGGGGAATTCCATGTGATGCAAGATCATAGCCTTTTAGCATTTAAAGCTGGTTCAAATATTTTTTACAGAATTAGTTAAAAATTCTCATCTTATATATTAGAACACCAAAATGTAGAACAATTTACCTAAGTTTATGTATCAAATTAAAAGAACTTGGGTCAAGAACTCAAGTTCTTAACTGACTGTACCATATTCATTGTCCTGTGGCAGACAGTTCTATCAATAAACATTTTCTATTAAAGAACATTCTACATGAATGAGTTTTCTTTCCTAAAATTTTTCCTACAATAAAAGGGATTTTATTTTCTGTTAGTGTAAAATTCTATGAATTTTATTGCATGTACACATTTGTATAATCACTCTCAAGTCTGAGAACAGTCTGCCACTTGGAAAGACTTTCTCGTGTCTTAGTTTTAGATGCATATCTTCTACCCAGTCCCTATCATTTGGCAATCACTGAGCTGATATCTGTCACTTAGTTTTCTTTTGTTGTTGTCTATTATGTCCCTTAAATTGATTCATACAAAATGTAATTGCTGGACACTAGCTTCTTAAACTCAGCATAATGCATTTGAGATTCATCTGATATTTTCCATGGATCAATGATTTGTTCCTTTTTATTGCTGGCCAGTACTTCATTGTTTGCTTATATCATAGTTTGTTTATCCATTAACCCATCAATGGATCATTGGATTGACTTCTAAGAATTGATAATTGACAGATGGAAACTAATTAGACAGATGGAAAGACTTGGATCAGTGGTGGGATGACTAGCCACTCTGGTTTGTCTGGGATGGTACAGTGGGACCATGTTGGTTTGAGCCCTGAAAACCCTGTGTTTCAGCTTATCCTTAGTCCTGTTTTTTGCCCATGACTGAAGCTGCTTTTACACTGCATTATAAAACAGTCAAAAGTTTGCCTTCTTTATCATTTTCTAGCCAAAAGGACACCACTTTCCTCCTTACTAAATCCAGTTAATTTTAAAGGATCTGATAGCCCCATTCACATCAATCTGCACATTTCAGGTGTAGATTTCTGAGTTATCTTGTAAAGAGCACAAAAAACCTTAAGTCGGGGGACAAGCATTCTTAAAATAGAGACATGTTAACATTTTACAGCATGTAAATGTCTTACAGATGGAGAAGCTTTTGTGACCTTCTAGCTGCCTATGAAGTGCTTCCTTTGGAAGAACAATATAGTGAATGGAGTCTTTTGGCAAAGGAGTGACCAGGGAAGCTCACTTCTATCCCTGCATTTCCATGAGTTCACTTTTCAGTCTTAGCCCAGCCTCAAGCACTAATACAAACTTTGTAGCATGCAGAGCTCTTAGAGTAGAGGTGAAGCCTTTAGTAACCCTTTTAAGATTTCCACTTTAGCTCCTGCTTTTGTCCAAAATGGGTAGGTTGAAAAACTGTCATCTCTGTACCTGAGGGTTGGGTCAGGAGATTAAGGACAGAGAATCTTTTCCATTATGAAAAGATCTACCCTGCTTAGGGACATTAGCTGAAACCTGGCTCCATGGCCTGGCTCCAGATTCCTGACTTTGAAACCACATTCATGGGCTTAAGTCTAAATTTTGAGATTTAAGTCTAAGTTCTGAGATTAGCTAGGGAGAAAATAGAAAACAAAAGGGACTTGAGATACAAGGAGAGAGACGAGTAGAATAGTGGGAGGGGTTCTGGGGGGAAAGAGGAGAGGAGGAAAAAAACTTGAAGGAAACAGTTCAAATGATGATATGTTGATAATACATGAAGGTGTATTACACTAACATGTATGGGGAGCAGGGAAGTTGGGTGGGATCTGGAGGGAATCACACCAAGCTCTGTGTGCATGTTTGTTTATTATATCACATTGAATCTCACTAGGATGTAGAACTACAGTGGACCAATAAAGGTTTATTTTAAAAAGTCTAAGTTTTGAATTTCTACCTGTGTTTCCTTGGCAAGTTTACTAGATCTTTTATGCCTCAGTTTCTTCTTAGTCATAATCTAATATCAATATTACATGTCTTAGGATTTTTGTAAGACTTAGATGGAATAATATGTATAATATGCATAGAAGTTATTAAGAAGTGCTAGATGTTTTTGTCATGAGATTAAGGTAAGGTTGTGGGTAACCTTGCACTAGTGTAATAGCAGTTATACTTTTCTGTCACTCAGAAGCTTTCTCAGTTGAAATGGGAAGATAGTTGTCATTGTCCTATGTCTGATATTTTTATAAGTAAGGAGAAATTACTCACATTGAGAGATGTAAGGAGAAATGAACACATGCTTAGATGTAAGTCACTCTAGGTCTCCAGAGTTAACAGTAGCCAAAGTTCATCTTCTTGGTAGCAGACTTTTCTTTGTCTCGCCCTTGGGAGAATTATTAGCAAATACTGAAATTTCAGAGCTGTCTTTTGGCACTCCTTTCTCTTAAAGGTATGAGAAGAATGTTTTTCTTCCATGTAAATGAGCCCGAGCTGAGGATTCAGATGTAAAGACAATTTCTATGTGCTGACACTCAAAAAGTTTTGCATTATTGGTAGCAACAACGTGGTAGCAATAGATCATTTTAGAAGAGTTTCTTAATCCATGTATATAACTAATGTGAATGATGAAGAAGTTTATAAGTAAATGATGGTATGTAACATTTGCCTATTGTACTAGAAGTGTTAACTTTTGCTTTAGTTTGGATGAGTGCCCCAAAGTCTAAGTGTTAAAGGCCAAGTTCCTAAGATGTCACTTCTGGGAGATGATGAGATCTTTAGGAGGTATAGATTCATAGAAGTCCCCTAGGTTTTTGGGGATGTGCTCTTGAAAGGACTGTGGGATTCTACAATTATTCTGATCCTAATTTAGAATCATGAGTGCTTGCTCTGACATCTGGTTCTGCCATAGTATTCACACTGGTATCAGAGGCCCAAGCCAATGGAGTTACATTAGCTGAAATTTTCAAGTCATCTGCACCTAGCTCCATGGCTTGGTGTGTGTGAGGTATGTGCCAAACTCTGCCTCTTTCTTTTCCGTGTTACACAGTGGTCTTTCTACTTATACAGCACTCTTGTTGTTCAGGGTGCATGTAACCCACCACAAAGACTGATTCCTTATTTTCTGATGTCTAAAATTGTCTGTTTTCATAACTTATCTAAATGCCCATTAGATGTTATGGAGTAATATCTTAGGTTTTTGCTTAAATTGACTCAGATGCCTAAAGGATTGACAAGTTTAACTTCTCAGCAATATTTACATTTAAAGCATCTCTTGAAGCCAGGCACAGTTCCTCATGCCGGGAATTCCAGTGCTTGGGATGCTGAGACAGGAAGATCACAGACTCAAGGCCAGTACATGATAACTTAGTGAGATTATGTTTTGAAATGAGAAAAATAAATAAAGAGAAAATAGGGGTGCAGCTCAGAGGTAGAATGCCCCAGAGTTTAATCCCCAGTATTAAAAAATAAAGTATCACTTGAATTTATATATTTTAGATAAAATGGTGAAAGTAGTAAGAGAGTAGGCCCAATATGGCCAAGGTCCAAACATCTTGGCTTATAATGAAGGTTAAGAAAATAAATTGGAAAGACTTTGTGTTTCTTTTTTTCCTCTTTGCTACTTTGGTAAATCCTGAAAGTCTCTCTTCAGTCTTCCAGTTTCCCTCTACCTTACCCCTCTAAAATATGGAATAGAAATTAATCCTGGAGGGGACAATTAAAAACCATATGATCCATTCAAGCCCTTCATTTTCTAGATGAGAAACTCAAGGCCCCTTCTTGGTTATTAATATTCTCAAGATACATAGCATAATGGTAGTAGAAAGAGATTAGGATCTTTCAAACCCAGTTCTTCTAAATGGATCTGAATTTTCTAAGAGCTCTGAATCACTGTCCATGTGACCACACATTCAATTAGACTTATACAAATCTTTTTATAATTATAGTCAGGTAAAAATAGCACTGTGTTTGACTACTTCTCCATTTCCCTGGAGGTCAGGTCATAATTATTGTCCTTCATGAACAGCAATGGTGTAGTTTTATATTAACTATTTTACTAGACTTCAGTTTTTATGTAATTATGGCTTGGGGCTACTTAAGAGAAAGCTAAAAGGAAAGCACATATAAATAAAATCTGGGTGAGTCCAAGAAAAACTAAGGTAAGCAGGGGGAGTTGTAGGGAATCCTCAGGAAGTTACAGAAGTGTCAGGATAGAAACGAGAGCTGTGATGTCTCATTGGCTTGCCAATGTTGTGTCAAGGGCTTGATATAGTAGGAGATCTAAAATTACTGTGCTAGATTCACTTCTCTGAGCCTTGGTAAATCATTCTGTATAGCTGGACTTGGTTATTCTAGCTGTTACCTGTGGCTTTTATGTCTAGAAGGGGCTAGGAAAGAAGGCACCTTTGGCCTGAACTTTCCTACCTGGGACTGTAGCAAAGATGATGTCATACATCTCAGCTCCAGTCACCTGATCGTTCACTCTATCAGCTGAGAGACCACAAGGAGAATTTTGAACCTGCCTTGTAACTCTCGGCAGATGATAGCAATCTCAAGTCCTGGGGTGGGACCTGACTTTTGCATGTAAACAGGAAGATGCTGGGGACCCCTATAGACAGGTCAGAAAAATTATTTAACAAATTTTGAATGATCTCTAAAATTAAAAAAAAATAAAATTTAATTTAACAATTAAATGAAAGTTAAATTTTACTTTTCAAAATTAAAACATTTTGAAAAAAATGCTATCCTGAGTTTGTGCTCACTCTAGGGCAGGTGGCTCATAAGGAGTGTGAATTTCTAAGTTTTTCCCTCAGTTGTCTATCAGAGTGAAATTATGTGCCACTCCGTTGTTATTTGGTGACTGTGTAAAATGACAGTCACTTTAGAGAATACAAAGAAGATGAAGCTCCAAGGTAGCTAATGAAAAATGAATAGAAGTATATCTTAACTAGGGATTAAAAAGCACATTATGAGGGAAATGGCTGTTTGTTGAAATTGTGTAACCTGAAATTTGAAGGATAATATGTATTTAAAATATTTTACCTCATTAACAGCATATTTATGGAATTTTTGGGGGGGGAATCAAAGAAAATAAAATTGCTGAAAGTCAATTAGTTGTTATTTTACCTAATGCCATAGAAAAAGAGGATGTGGAGGTTATAAAATACAGACAAGGGCTTCTGTATCAAGGAGTTTCTAGTAGAAATGGACACACTTTTACAAATACATGAGACTAAGTTCTTAGAGCTTATATACTAGTCTTGAGTGTTAATTCATCTATTGTTTTTCTTTCTTGTAATTTAAAAAACTTTTATTTTATATTTTTATGTGAATCATATTGAAAATGGCATATATTCAGACTGTGCTTGCTTGTTAATTATTGCTTTAATTTTCTGTGCTTTGGAGTTCTTGTTGAGAAAGTTACTGTCTGTGCCTATATGTTGGAGTGTTGAGCCTGTGCTCTCCTTTAATAACTTCACAGTCTCCAGTATAACTTCTAAGTCTATGATCCATCCATCTCAAGTTTATTTCTGTGCATGGTAAAGGTAAGAATTTAGTTCCATCTTTCTACAAATGAATAGACAGTTCTCCCGGTACTATTTGTTGAAAAGGCTATCTTTTCCTCAGTGTATTAGTTTGGCCCCTTTGTCAAAGATCAATTGACTATAGGTGTGTGGGTTTGTTTCTGCTCTTCTATTCTGTTCCACTGGTCAGTATGCCTGTTGTTGTGCCAATATCATTCTGTTTTTACTACTATTGCTCTATAGTATAATTTGAAGCCTGAGATTGTGATGCCTCCTGCCTGGTTCTTATTGCTGAGGATTGCTTTGGCTATTCTGAGTCTTTTCTTTTCCCATATAAAATTAATGAGTGATTTTTCTAGGTCTATGAAGAACTTTTTTGGTATATTAATAGGAATTGCCTTGAATCTGTAGATCACTTTGGCAGAATGGCCATTTTGATGATATTTATTCTGCCTATCCATGAGCAAGGGAGGTCCTTCCATCTACCAAGATCTTCTTCAACTTCTTTCTTTAATATTTTACAGTTTTCATTGTAGAGGTCTTTTATATTTTTGGTTAGGTTTATTCCAAGGTATTTTATTGGTTTTGAGGTTATAGTGAATGGAATTGTTTTTTTTATTTCATTGTTGATTCATTGTTAGAATATAGAAAAGGAACTGATTTCTTTAGATTGATTTTGTATCCTGCAAATTGCTGAATTGATTAATCATCTCCAGTAGTCTTTTGGTTGAGTTCTTTGGGTCTTCTAGATAAAGGACCATGTCATCTGTAAGTAAGGATAGTTTTAATTTCTCTATTCCTATTTGAATTCCTTTGATTTCAAGAGTCTCAAGGACTATATTGAAAAGGAGTGGTGATAGTGAGCATCCTTGTCTTGTTCCTAATATTAGGGGAAATTCTTGCAGTTTTTCTCCATTCAATATGATGTTGGCTTTGGGTTTATTGTATATTACCTTAATGATGTTGAAATATGTTCCTTCTATTCCAATTTTATGCAGTGCTTTTTTTTTGGTGGTGGTACTGGGGTTCCTGGAAACCCTTCTACCTCTGGGCTACACTCCCAGATATCTATCTATCTATCTATCTATCTATCTATCTTTGGAAACAGGGTCTCTCAAGTCAGTGAGGCTGACTTTGAACCTGCCGCAATCCTCCTGTCTCCGCCTCCCAAGTACGAGATTATAAGCATGCACCACTATGCCCAGCCTTATGCAGTGCTTTTAACATGGCCGTTGGATTTTGTCAAATGATTTTTTAGCATCTATTGATGTGATCATGTGGTTTTTGTTCTCAGTTCTATTGATGTGTTGAATAACGTGTATTGATTTGCATATGTTGACCCAGCCTTGCTTTCTAGGATGAAACCAACTTGATTGTGGTATATAATTCTCATGATATGGTTTTGAATGCATATTGCTAGTATTTTAAATTTTTTTTTTTTTTTTTTGGTGGTACTGGGGTAGAACCCAGAGGCTTTCTACCTCAGGGCTATACTCCCAGACCTTTTTTATATTTTATTTGGAAACAGGGTCTCACTAAGTTGCTGAAAGCCTCACTAAGTAGCTGAGGCTGGCTTTGAACCCGTGCGATCCTCCTGTCTCAGCTTCCCAAGCACAGGGATTACAAGCATGTGCCACCACGCCCGGCTATTATTTTAATTTTTGCATCTATGTTCATCAAGAATATTGGTCGGTAATTTTCTTTTCTTGAGGTATCTTTATTTGGTTTTTGGATTAATGTGATACTGGCCTTGTAGAAGGAATTTGGGAGAATTTAATCGCTTTCAATTTCCCAGAACAAGGTGTGAAGTATTGGGATTAGTTCTTGACTAAAGGTTTTGTAGAATACAGCTGGAAACCCATCAGGGCCTGGGCTTTTCTTTTGTTGCTCTTTCTATTTCTTTGCTTGCTGTTGGTTGGTTTAGGCTTGCTACATCCTCTTGGTAAAATTTTGGTAGGTCATATGTACTTAGAAATCTATGGATTTCTTCCATGTTTTCCAGTCTATTGGAGTATAAATTTTCAAAATAGTTTCTGATAATTCTTTTAATTTCTCCACTGTCTGTGGTGATGTTCCTTTTTTCATTTCTGATTTTAATAACTTGTGTTGACTCTCTCTGTCTTTTGGTTAGATTGGCCAGGGGTTTGTCAATGTTATTAATCTTTTCAAAGAACCAGCTTTTTGTTTTGTTGATTTTTTGAAAATTTTTATTCTCTTTTATTTATTTCTCCTCCAATTTAAATAATTTCCCACCTTCTGATAGATTTGGGTTAGACTGTTGCAGTCTTTCTAGGTCCTTGAGATGTGTCATTAGGTTGTTTATTTGGCAACTCTCTGTTTTTATGTGTGAACTCAATACTATAAACTTTCCTCTTAACACTGCCTTCAAAGTGTTCCATAGACTTTGGTAAGTTATATTTCTATTTTCATTTAATTCCAGAAATTTTTAAATTTCTTCCCTTATTTCTGATCTTGCTCACCCATCATGCAATAGTGTATCATTCAATCCCCATGTATTTAAGTAGTTTCTTTTGGTCTTTCTGTTGTTGATTTCTACTTTCATTCCATTGTGGTCTGAAAAGATGCAGGGAATTATATTACATATTTTGAGTTTGCTGATGTTTGCTTTGTGGCACAGGATGTGATGCATTTTGGGGATGGTTCCATGGGCTGCTGAGAAGAATGTGTATTCCACTGTTCTTGGTTGAAATATTCTGTATATGTCTATTAGGTCCATTTGGTTTATAGTTTTCTTTAGTTCTGTAGAGTCTTTACTCATTTTTTGTCTTGAAGATTGATCTAGTGGCATGAAAGATGTGTTAAAGTCTCCTAATATTATTGTATTTGGGTCTATTTGAGATCTGATGTCCTAGAGGGTTTGTTTTTACAAATGTGGGTGCACCCATATTTGGGGCATAAACATTTACTATCATTATATCTTCTTAGTGGATTGTTCCTTTGAATAAAAGGAAGTGCCCTGCTTTGTCTTTTCTGATGTGTTTTAGCTTAATGTCTGTTTTTTTTTGATATTAGAATTGTTACCCTGCCCATTTTTGGTCTCCATTAGCATGATATATATTTTTCCATTCTTTAACTATCAGTCTATGCATGTCTTTGGTTGTAAGGTGAGTTTCCTTCAAACAGCATATATTTGGATTATTTTTTAATCCACATTGCCAGTGTATGTGTTTTAATTGGTGAGTTAAGTCCTTTGACATTCAGAGTTATTATTGAAATATGATTTTTGTTTTCTGTCATTTTATGTTCTGTTTTCTGTTTGGTATAATGTTATTTATTCTTTACTTAGCTACCCCGCTGATCAACTTCATCTTTTCTCTGGTTCTGAAGTCTGCTTCTTTTTTCTTCTTATTTATTTATTATTTATTGTTTTATTTATTTATTTTTTATTGGTGTACTGTATTAATACATCATAAAGGGATAAAAACTTGTGTAGACATACATGTACACATTGCCCAGTTAGCCCCTACCCAACTCCCACCCTATTCCCTCCCCATCCCTTCTTCCCATGCTTGGCTTAGTGGTTGACATCTAATATTATAGCAATTTATCCAAAATTAACAATGATAATCTCACATAACAGATTCATCTGTCTGATATCAAACTTTTGATCACTTAGAGATAACATTTCAGTATTTCTTTTTGCTTTCTTTCTTACCAGAGGATATATTTTTTAAGCTAAAACTATCATACATTTATTTTTTTCAGAAAAAGTCTATCCTAACAAGAAATATGAACTCTAAATACCCAAAACACTCTCAAAAAAGAATAAAGCTAGTAGATGTACATTTTCTGATTTCAAACCTAATAGAGCTACAATAGTTGAAATAGTGTAGTACTTCTATAAAGGCAGATATATAAACCAGTTGAGTAAAATAAAAAGCCTGGAAATAAATTCTTCCATATATGGTCAAGTTATTGTTGACAAAGTTTTCAAGAACATTTGGTGAAGGAAATAGTAATCTTTTCACTAAATAGTTAAAAGATAATAATTGCATGAAAAATAATAAGATTGGACCCTTACCTTACACCATATACAAATATTAACTCAAACTAGATAAAAGACCTAAATGTAAATCTTAAGACTATAAACTTTTAGAAGAAAACCTGGGTCATAACACTTCACAACATTGAAATTAGCAGTGATTTCTTGGATATGATTTCAAAGGCACAGGCAACAAAAGAATAAACAAACTTCCTAAAAAATAAAAAAATGTACAATATAAACAGAGTTAAAAGTTACTGATAGAATGGGATAAAATATTTCCAAATGCTATATCTGAAGGTATATTAATATTCCAAATAGAAATCCTAAAAATTAGCAACAATAAAATCAAACAATATAATTTAGAAATACAATTTAGAAATAGGTAAAAGACTGAAATAAATAATGAATCTCCAAAGATTTTAACCTATAAACACATGGATATATTTTTCTTTGCTTAGTTGTCTACTGGATAGAAAATCTTGTTTCTCTGGTTCTGGTGTGTATTACCTATTTCTTCTTTGTAGTTAATCTCTTTGAGTATTTTCTCTAGCACTGGTTTTGAAGACATAAATTCCTTCAGTTTCTGTTTGTCATGGAAGCTTCTCATTTCCGCATCTAATTTTTTTTTCATATTTATTTTTAATTGGTGCACTGTATTCATACATCATAGTGGGATACATACTTTTGTAGACCTACATGCACACATTGCCCAGTCAGCCCCCACCCGATCCCCACCCCGTTCTCTCCCTATCCCCCCCTCCTATGCTTGGCTTAGTAGTTGACATCTAGTATTATAGCAATTTATCCAAAATTAAAAATGATAATCTCTCATTACAGTTTCATTTGTCTGATACCAAGCTTTTGATGACTTAAAGATAACATTTCAATATTTCTTTTTGCTTTCTTTCTTACCAGAGAATATTTTTTTCTTTTTTTTAGGTGAAACTATCATATATTTATATATTTATTTTTCAGAAAAAAAATCTATCCTAATATGGAATATGGACTCTAGGTACCCACATCGATCTTAAAAAAGAACAAAGCTAGAAGATATATATTTTCTGATTTCAAACCATATAAAGCTACAATAATTGAAACAGTGTAGTACTATTCTAAAGGCAGATATATAAACCATTGGAGTTAAATAAAAGCCTAGAGCTAAATTCTTCCCTATATTGTCAAGTTATTTTTGACAAGGTTTCCACGAACATTTGGTGGTGGAAATAATAATCTTTTAACTAAATATTGTTGAAACATAATAATTACATGGAAAAGAATAAAATTGGACCCTTACCTAATCCCATATACAAGTATTAACTCAAAATAGATAAAAGACCTAAGTATAAATCTTAAGACTATAAACTTTTAGGAGAAAATCTGGGTCATAAAACCTCACAACATTGAAATTGGCAGTGATTTCTTGGTTATGATTTCAATGGCACAGGCAACAGAAGAGTATACAAACTCCCTAAAAAATAAAAAACATATTGTATATCCAAAGACAATGTAAACAGAGTTAAGAGTTACTAATAGAATGGGATAAAATATTTCCAAATGCTATATCTGAAGGTATATTAATATTCCAACTAGAAATCCTAAAAATTAACAACAATAAAGGCAAACAATACCCTTTAGAGATAGGTAACAGACTAACATAAATAATGAATCTCCACAGATAACCAATCTTAGTTGTCTGTTGGATGGAAAATCTTGTTTCTCTAGTTCTGATGTGTGTTACCTATTTCTTCTTTGTAGTTAATCTCTTTGAGTATTTTCTCTAGTGCTGGTTTTGAAGACATAAATTCCTTCAGTTTCTGTTTGTCATGGAAGCTTCTTATTTCTCCATCTAATTTGATAGAAAGTTTTGCTTGGTAGGAAATTTTTGGCTGGAAGTTGTTTCTTTCAGAGTTTGGAATATGTTACTCCATGTCCTTCTGGCTCTCATAACTTGGTTTGGGAAGTCTGGAGTGATTTTAATTGGTTTGCCTCTGAATGTCACTTGGCCTTTTGTTTTTGTTGCCTTTAAGATTCTCTGCTTGGCTTCCACATTGGTCATTTTGACAATTATGTGGCGTGGGGATCCTCTTCTCTGATCCTGTCTAAAGGGAGTTCTATAAGTTTCCTGAACCTGTGTATCAACCTCTTGCTCTATGTTTGGAAAATTTTCTGCTATTATTTCTTTGAAGAGATTGTTGATCCCTTTAGTATCACTTTCTTTTCCCTCCTCTATTCCAATTATTCTTAGGTTAGCTCTCTTAAAATGGGCCCATATTTCTTCAATGTCAGATTCCTGCTGTCAGATTTTTTTTCTAAGTTATAAATTATGTGTTCGTTTTTGGAGTGATCCTCTTCTAGAAGCAAGATTCTATTCTCCATGTGGTCTAATCAATTGTTTATACTTTGAATTGAGGCCTTTACTTCAATGATTGCATCCTTTATCTCTTTTTGACTCTCTATGAATTCTTTTGGAAAATTCTCTATTATTTCTACAGTTATTTGATCTTTCTCAGGCTTGATCTTTCCTGATTTGATCTTTCTCAGGCTTGTTTTTCTGATGTCTAGCCTCTTTTTATTTGTGGATATTCTGTCTGATTCAATCTTAGTAGTAGGAATTTAGAGGTGTCAGCAGGTAAGCAGTGCTTTATTTCAATGGTGAAGACTGGGTAATAAGAAAGGAGCTGGAATGATGGGTACAGGAGTTGGGTAAAGTAGAGAATATAATTAGGTTGAGTAAGAATTTAAGTATAATAAGGTAGTATCTGGTTGAGAATGAGAGAAGGTTAGACAGAGGGACTCTTGTAGTTATTTGAATATTTAAGTATAAAGATATGAAATACCTCAAATATAAAAAAAGGAGATACAGTAAGGGAAAAAGAAAATTTTGAGAGAGTAGATAGGCTAGAGTGAGAAAGTCTGTAAAAGGAATGGGAGGAAGTAATAAACAAATATGAATAAAATAACAAAAAAAGTTATAAAAACTAACAATTATAAATTAAAGACAAAAAACAACCAAAAGAAAAAGACAGAGAAAAAAGAAAGAAAATGGACAAAAATAAAATAAAAGAAATAGTGACAATATGAAAGAAAATTGAAGCAAAACAAACAAAAAACTCAAATAAGCCGGGTATGGTGGCATACATTTATAATCCCAGCATTTGGGAAGCTGAGACAGTAGGATCACAATTCGGGGACAGCCTCTGCTACTTAGTGAAGCCCTCTGCAATTTAGTAAGACCCTGTTTCAAAATAAAAATACAAAATAGGGCATGGGTTGTAGCTCAGAGATCAAATGCCCCATGGGCTCCATCCCCAGTTGTCCCCCGCCCAAGAAAAACAAAAGAAAAAATAAAAACAACATTCCTACCAATTTATGTATATAGGGCCAGGCCTGTATAATATTTGTATGTCTGTTTACTGTGGTAGATTCTGGAGTATATTGCAATTTCTCTTATTTGCTCTGTAACCTATTGTCAGCTTTTGAACCCACTGAGTGTTTGTGCCCCTCTCTTGTCTCTGACAGCTTTGTGTTTAGGTTTCAGGGCATCGAGTGTCATTGTTAATGTGTTCCATGTAAATCCAGGGTTCTATGTTTTTCCGCCCTGCTCTCCATGTGCCCTTGAACCTCTGAGCTCTCTGCCCAGGGCTCAGGCTCTCTGTTCTGTGCCTTCACTTCCCCACCTGCACTAACGGGAGGTGTCTCATGCAGTCTTGGAACAACCTCCTGTGACCCTGTGCAGGTACTATATCTTGAGCACCTTTCCTGTGTCTCTGGAGGTTTTAACTGGACTAGCCGGCTGGGTCCCATGGCTGCTCTAGGTGGTCTTCAGCTGAGTACCAAATAACGCAAAGGGTTACCTGGTCCTGCTGCAGGGTCTCTGGAGGGCTCACTGCCAGTGCAGGTGCCGCCTCTGGTGAGCACACAGGCTTTTGGATCTTTTTCTGCATCCCTAAAGTGTGGTGCCTGCCACTTAAGATATTGGAGTTCAGTGGCTGCTTTCAAGTACTTGGATTATTTTTCTGGATTTCTTGGGGCTGCCTTGGTGGCCAGAGCCAGGACTTTCAGTTTGGATTGGTGGCCCAGTATGCTGGTGTCAGAGATGCACCCGTAGCAGATCAATTGTGCACTTGGACTTTCTGCAGTGGATTTCACTGTTTAGAGTACTTTATTCCTTCCATTGTAGTTCCTGGTTCTGTTTTGGTCTGTTAGTTTTACTTAATTTGTTTGTCAAGATGCTCCCTTCTTGGTAGTTGAATTTTATTTGTTTCAACTTCTGAGATGTGCTGCATCTCGCAGTCACCATTTGGAATCCTCTTAATTCAGTTTTTCAATCATTCACTTACTCAAATATTTATTGAACACCTACTCATCTGGTACTTTTTAAAGCTTGAGAATAAAAAAATAAAGTATATCTTCTTAATTTGCTCTAATGCCTAGTGAGGAAGAGAAAAAAATAAATCAGAAATTGTAGTGAGATATATGTGATTACATAGAGATTTGCCAAAGCTGCTCTGGAGGTCAAACAGAACTTCTATTAGCTTGAAAATTATCACAGATGACTTCATTGGAGAAGGTGGTCTGAGCGTTGAAATGTAGAAGTTCAGGCAGAAGGAATTTTACATGGGAAGTAAAGGAGGTAAGACATGCCTGGACTCATTCCAACCACTCAAAGACATTGTTCAAAGTTAATGACACCTGGGGTGGTGAGAGCCCAGCTTTCAAGAGACTGGGTCTTGAAGGTTCCTTTGGGTTGAGTGAAGGAGTCTCGACCTTGACCTGAAAGTTGACAGCTCTGCAGTCTCCTAGGGTCTGGAGTCAAATCCTGAATTTGACACTTAACTAGCACTGGAACACTTGGACAAGTAACAAGTTTGCCAGTCTGTGTTGACTTGTCTATATAATGGGTCTCATAATAATTAACTTGTGAGGTGCTCATTGGGATCAGAAGTAGGGCACATCTCAGGCTCATAGTTTATCTTAGCTCATAAGAGTTCTTCATGCTGAGCTCAATCAAACTGAAATCTAGTAAAAGTGGGCTTTTCTCATTTGGCAAAAACACTTTAGGCTAGTGATATATATTTTTCAACTTTATATGTCGCTTCCATCAATTTCTCCTAAATATTTAACACTTTACCATTTGTACGTGAAATAAATAATAAGAATACATGATGGATGAGGAGAGAGATTCATGTTTATCAGTTCTCTCTAGGACCTCTTCTAGTGCAGGAGGAAGACACAGGTCAGGGACTTGCGATGAAGCCTCCTTCCTTGGGTGATGGTGCTATTTTGATGTTCCAGTGTGTTTCTCTTTCTGTTTGCCCTTGGAGCCGATATCTGCTAATCAGTAGCAGAAGTGAGCAAGAGAAGTGGGTGGTATCAGCAACACTGGCTTCCGTGCCAAAGTGCCCATTAATCTCACACCTATGATGACCTCTCTGGGTGGTATCCAGATGGCAAGACTGAGTCATTCACAGAACCACACTGATAATGGTCACAACATCTATTTGGCAGCTCATATTTTAGGTCTCTGTGGCAAAAATTCCTCATTATTTCTTTCTGATGAACATCATACCCATGGAAATTTAGGGAAGGAGGAACCCAGCGAAATTTCGCATGGAGTTCTGTCCACCTTCACATTGGTTATTTTCCCCTCAGCATCCTGGAATAATAACTGTGTTGGTAGATCAAGCCAGTGAAACCAAGCTGTGAACAGGGGCTCCACATCAGTAAGTATATTTTATTGAAAACCTTTCCAGAGCTGGACTTATGAATATTTATAATTTCATGAAGGCCTCGCTTTAGTGGCTTGTTTAATTGCTAGTGTCATTGCCCAGGTAGTAAGTGACACAGCTAGAATTCATTTGGGTTCTTTAACTCCAATTCTAGTTATCTTTCCACTGCTACATAAATTGTTTTTGGGCTTTCTGTGATTTTTTTCTTTTTCCTTTTTTTTTGGTTTGTGAGAGGTAATAGAGGAGACAGTTATGGATATTAACTTCACAGATACTGTATGGTGGCTCTAGAAAGTGATCCAGATGATGTCAATTGTGGCTAAGGTGCCATTCTTAGCACTTCACCAAGTTGCCCAGGCCTTTGGGTATTGCCCACTGAGTACTTTTGCTGCTTATCTGGACTGTTTGGATCTGCACGTGACCTGCAGCTTCATGGGGCAGTATGCTTGAGAGTTGAGCCTCAACATACAGGATGCCTGGGATTGAATCCACATCCTGTCTCATTCCTGGCAAGGCCACCTTTGGGAAATCATATAATCTCTGTGCATCCGTTTCTGCACCTTCATAATAGGGATAATAATAGTACTTGCCCCCAAGGGTTGTCTTGAAGATTAAAATAGCTCATATGTGCAAAGGATTTAAAAAAGTGGTTAGTACTATATAAATGTTAGCAATTATTCATATCATCTTGAGAATCTAGCAGGGCTTTGTAGGTGTGGAAACCTCAGAGTGACCATTAATTAAGTGGCTTCTGCAGAACTGTAGTCCCAGAAGAGATTTCTGATGTCATGTGGTCCATGTCTTCTAAACAGGCCTACACGGAGACTTTTCCAGTCAGGCTGTTAAAATGCAGTTTCCTTGGACTTAAAGAACTAGCACCTCCAGAAGAGTGGCCTAGAAGTCTGCATTCATAACAGACATCACACAAGATGCTTATGATCGGGAAAGTGCAAGTTGGACACTGTGGGATCCAGCTATTGTAAGTCACAGAGGAGAAAGCCAAGCCTCTGAGAACAGTGGCTTGCTCAAGTTAGCCCTCAGTGAAGGAGATTCCTGTCCTTGGTCCCTGTTGTTTTTCTCATTGTTCCTCTTGTCTCTGTGAAGACTCTACCACTTCAGTCCAGGAGCCTGAGATGGGATGAACAGAAGGAACTCTTTCAGGACAACTTTGCTGAAGTTGTGCTTGGCTAGGGGCAGAACTTCCCTGAAAGATGGGGTACAAGAATTCTCTTCTTCAGGTGGACTTTGAGTTCCCATGTTTATTCTTGACTTTGTGTTTCTAGAATAATAGTCTCTGGGTACCTACATGTCCAGAAAGGCCTCAAAGTCTGCTGACTGTTCTCTCTGTGCAGTTCACATAGGAATAGCAATACATTTTAAAATGCAGGCCACTGCCAAGTGAGTGGAGAGATTAAGTGAAAATGCCAAAGCGCTGAGTGTGCTTGGCCAGTTTGCATCATGTGAACCACTTTGGAGCCCGAGGACAGAAACCAAAAATATGCTTCTGCTCAGAGGTGGCTAACAGCATCAATTACTCCTGTTATTATTGTGATTATCATCATCAACACCATTATTCTTCTCATAAATCTAAAGGTAGGGAGTTGGACTCTGTTTCTTTTAGCAGTCCTGCAGGGAGTTAAGAGCTATGATGAATTTTAGACAAATAATTGTGGAGGCATGCATGGCCCCATAACTCAGGCTCTTCTCCTGACCACGGCTTTCATCACCTTTGCCACGAGTGTTCAGCTTTGTTATCACTGGGAGGCCAGCTTTCCACACCCGGGGCAGATTTTTCTAACAATGAAGGACATATTTGCAGTATATATACATATACATATGTACATATATGTATATATATATGTATATGGCGCGCGCGCGCACACACACACACACACACACACACACACACACACACGTGTGCAAAATAACCTGATGTTTAGGAATAACCCTACTGGAGAATTTAGGATTCTTCTGCTGCAGAAGAGAGGACCGAAGGCTCAAGGCTGAAGTAGGGTGGTGGCAGGGGAAATACAACCCTTTATTCCTGGAGAGTAGGTGGAGTCCTTGAACTTGAAGAGATTTCAGATCAAAAGATAAGATGTAATTGGAGTATAGGTTCTCAGGGGAAGTGCCAATTTAAACTCTGCTGGTGGGGTTAGTCCTTACATATAGGTGGGAGAAAAAAAACTGAGTGCTTAAATAAAAAAGCTCACTACTTATTTACACGATCACTCCTTTATTTTCTCAGCCTAGTTCTACTGCTTTACGTGGCAAATCTAGGTCCTTTCTTTATAGGGGACAATGCAGAAACCTGGGTGGAAATTTACTATTTTATTTTGAGGCCAAAGTCCTTGTGTCTAATCTTATTCTAGTATAACCTAAAGTTCCTTTTTCAAGGCAGAACTATGAAATGTGGGGATGATTCCAAGAGGGTAAAAAGGGGCAGGTAGCAGATGTTCTAGCCAGCCTTATATTGTTCTCTGGCCAGAGATTCATTTTAGGCTTCTTTAATAATTTATTCCTTCAATTGGGTAAGCATTGACATGCTCTAAGGAAATCAATGTCATTCAGTAACAGTACCTGGCATTTGCTAAACAATACTGTGCTGAGAACCTGTCCCCACATTTTCAATGTGGCCATTACTATTGTTCACATCAGTGGTATTTAGGCAATTTAAGATTCCCAAATGGTTTCTTGTTCATTAACAGTATTCAATTACATCCATTCTCATTTTATTGTGGAGTCATAGATATCCAGAAATGGAATAGAAAGTAGGGATTTCAGGGTAGTCTCCTCATCTTTCAGGTAAGGAAAAGAAAATGTGAAATAATCAAAAGATTTGCCCAAAGTCATGCTAATGCCCCACTAGCAGAGCTGGTATTTGATTCATCTATATATTCTGTATGTTCTGGTTATGAAGTTGTCGTTCAGCTGGGCATGGCGGTGCATGCTTGTAATTCTAGTACTTGGGAAGCTGAGTCAAAAGGATCCGGGTTCATGGCCAGCCTCAGCTACTTAGGCCCTCTGCAACTGAGTGAGACCCTGTTTCAAAATAAAGAATAAAAATAGGGCTGGGGTGTAGCTCAGAGAATATTCCTGGGTTTTATCTGTGGTACTGCAAAAAAAAAAATGTCACCCCATAGTGGCATTACTATAACAGAACCTGAGATAAGAAAGGGTTTGTTTTGGCTCAGAGACTTGAGGTTTTCAGACCCTGATCAGTTGGCTCTGTTGCTTTTGGGCCTGTGGTAAGGCAGTACATCATGTTGGGAAAAGAGAATGAGAATTGCAGATTCCCATTCAGTAGGCCTGGGATTCTGCATTTATTATGTACTCTGAGGTGAAGCAAATGTTGTTAGAGTAATAAGGAGAAGCAAGAGATAATTGGGATAAATTACGTGGTATAATTATGAAACATGAGGGAGTTTAGAGGAATAAGGTGCCATTAGGTAAGTGAAATCTAAGCTCCATCTAGAACAGTTGTATGCCTGTGGGATGGTAAAAGGGTAAGGGAGAAAGGAATGCATAGAGGTAGGAACTAAGAAAGAGGGGTCTGTATAAGGGAAATGTGCTTGTGGGATGTTGTGGAACTCAGACTGTCTGGTCAGATGGAGGCAGGTGTGGTGGCAGGCAGCCTCTATGATGGCCCCTGTTGGTCCCTTGTTCAATCCCTGCCCTTATGGGTGGGTGGGTGGGGACTAAAACTAGTGACTTGCAACTAAAGAATAGAATAAGCAAAAGTGATAGGAGGCTGTTTCCAAGATTAGTTTTTTACAAGACTGTGACTTCCACATGCTCACTCAGTCCCACCTTCACTTTCTCTGTGAGAATCCCATTGGCATGTTATGAGCTGCCCTTCAGAGGAGTCACAGGGCAAGAACCAACGACTTCAGCCAGCAGCCAGCAGCAAGCAGCCAGCTGAGGTACTGACACAGTCACAACCTTGAGATGATAGAGCCCTGGTAGATACAGAGCCCGGATCTGAGGACCTTATTAAGACATTCTCGGATTCTTGGCTCATAGAAACTGTGTTATATAGTTGGGCGTGGTGGCGCACGCTTATAATCCCCGTGCTTGGGAGGCTGAGACAGGAGGATCGCACGGGTTTCGAAGCCAGCCTCAGCTACTTAGTGAGGCTCTCAGCAACTTAGTGAGACCCTGTTTCCAAATAAAATATAAAAAAGGTCTGGGAGTATAGCCCGGAGGTAGAAAGCCTCTGGATTCTACCCCCAGTGCCACCAAAAAAAGAAACTGTTATAATTGTGTGTGTGTGTGTGTGTGTGTGTGTGTGTGTGTGTGTGTGTGTGTTTAATTTGGGGATAGTGTGTTACACAGCCACATATAACTGATACAGTTGGAAATAATTTTCTAACTGAAGAAAGAAGTAGTATAGTAGTATTAGATCAGATTTTGGAGAAAAGAGAAGCTTGGTTGACTGAAAAAAATAATCTAGATATTTTATAATAAATATTTTTAATACTTTATTTGTAAGTTCTCTTTTCCTCTCTTTCATAACTTTATAGATACATAATTCACATAAAATATGATTTAGTTGTTCAAAGTGGGGGATAAATTGGGTTTTAGCATGCTCAAAGAGTTATGAAACTATCACAACAGTTCATTTTTCAGATATTTTAATGTACCACTAGACAAATCCCATACCTGTTAACAGTTACTCCTCATCCTTCCAACAAAAGCATTCCAGCCCAAGAAAATCTTCATTCAATGTTCTGTCTCTATGGACTTCCAAATTCTGCATATGTTAGTCAGATAAAATAATAAGATGTGGGTTTTTACATGTCTCGTTTTTTTACTTAGCATAATATTTTAAAGATTTATCAGTGTTAAAATGTGTAACGGATTATTGTTTTTGCTTTTTGTTGCTAGATAACATTTCATTGCATGGATAACCATATTTTTGTTCATCCATTGTTATCCACATGAATGTTTGGGTTATTTCTATCTTTTGGCTATTATAAATAATTCTGCTATGTATATTTATCTATCAGATTTTGTGTAGACTACATTTTCAGATCTCTTGGGAATCTACCTAGGAGTAGAATTGCAGATTCTATTATTAGCATTTTGAGGAACTGTTTTTCAAAGTGGCTACACCATTTTGCAGTCTCAGCAATATATGAGATTTCCAGTTTCTCCACATTCTCTTTTGTTATCTTTTTTAAAAATTATAATCATCTTGGTGTGAGAAGGTGTCTTCATAATTTGGATATACATTTTCCCAGTGACAAATGATGTCAATCATCTTTCCATATACTTATTTACTACATTTTTTTTTTTTTTAGTACTGGGGATGGAACCCAAGGGCATTCTACATCTGAGCTACATTCCCAGCCTCATTTTTATTCTTTATTTTGAAACAGGGTCTCACTAATTTGCAGAAGGCCTCACTGAGTAGCTGAGGCTGGCCATGAACCTGTGATCCTCCTGTCACAGCCTCCCAAGTATTGGGATTACAAGCATATGCCTATAATCCACACCTCACATTATTTACCAGTTATATATTTTCTTTGGGGGAATTTCTATTCAAATCCCTTCTCAAATTTTTAAAAATGTGCTTGTCTTTTTCTTAGCAAGTTATAAGAGCACTTTATATATTTTAGATCCAAGGTCTTACTAGATATATGATTTGCAAATTATTCCTCATATTCTGTGGATTGTCTTTTTACTTTCTTGATGGCATTATATAAAACATAAATATTTTTAAATTTTTTAGGTTATTAAATAAATATTTGCATAACATAAGAAGATAAATAACACCAGATTATAAAATTTAAAAAGATGACATATACGACAGTCAACAAAACATCTAGTAAGTGCCATATTTGGTTAGTTTCTAGAAAATACTTTATATAATTTTTTCCTTGAAGTTTTATAGGAAAATTTGGAAATTACTCATCAAGCTTCTTTTCTAATTGGTAAAAATCAATTTACCTGTTTTTCTCCAGTCACTTATATTTTAGTCACTTCATATCTAAGAAAGCTTGCTTAACCCCAAGTTAGTAAGTTTTATTTTCATAAGATTATAGTAATGGATCATAATTCAGGTCTAATATCCATTTGGAGTTATGTTTGGTATATATTATAAGTAAAGAATTTTTTACTGATAGATATACATTTACTGAAAAATCTATTTTTAGGCTGGGTGTGGTGGTGCATGTTTGTAATCCCAGTGCCTGGGGGTTTGGACAGAAGATGAGCAGGTTCCCAGCCAGCCTCAGAATCTTTGCGAAGTCTTCCACAAGTGGGATTGAACCCAGTGGCATTCCACTTCTGAGCTACACTCTCAGCTCTTTTTAATTTAAAACAGGGTCTTGCTCAGTTGCACAAAAAAGCAACAAAGGTTTGCTCAGCTCTCCACAACTTAGTGAGATCTTGTTTTAAGATAAAAATAAAATAAAATAGGGTTGGGAGTATGGCTCAAAAGTAGAATTCCTTTGGGTTGCATCCTCAGTACAAATAATAAAAAAAGTAAAAGATTGTTTTCCCCCTTTGAATTATCTTGGTACCTTGTTGAAAATCAGTTGATACTAAATTATAAAATTTATTTGAGCAATACCATTAAAATTACTAAATTTAATAATTTATTTTATTATTAATTATTTTCATTTTATTTTATAACTTTATGCCCTTAATCTATTTGTCTTTCTACCAATATCATGCCCTCTTGATGTTGTAGCCTTGTAGTAAGTTTTGACATCAGAAGTGTGAATTCTTTATGTTGTTCCTTTTAAGATTGTCTTGACTATCCAGGTTCCTTTGCATTTCCAAATGAAATCAATTTTATGCTTTTTAATTTCTGAAAAAAATTCAGCTGGGAGGATTGGGAAGAGTTGTATGAGTTAAGGGAAATGTTGCTGGCAGGCCATAGAGGTGAACTTCAAGCAATGAACTGTAATTTCATGTCCTAGCAGGTAGGCAGTCCTCTAGTAAGCTGAATATCTATCTATACAGTCGGGTAGCTTGTTGATGCCAGCTAAGTCATGCTAACAAGACTAAGTGTGCCTCTGGAAACTGGCAATAAAGAAGAAAGATCCTTCGTGTATGCCTTGGACTTTCAGACTTCCTCTTTACTTCAAGTAAGGTTCATTTTCAGGGTTTCTCCCATTTGGATAGAGTGTTTCCATGATTGAATCTCATATAGATCTACTGGTATTGACTTCATTTACAAAGTCAGATGTTTTCCCAATGAAAAAACTAGTCATGACTTCCCCACCCTACGTTTTTCCCCAGGGAAAGAATCTGTATTTATATTAATGGCTATAAAGTGGCCATAGGGTAATTGCCTGCAGTTTGTAACTATTTTTACTTTGCTTAAAGTTTCTCCCAAACAGCTTCTTATACATTCTCTGCAAACTATGTTTCCAAGATTCAGGGAGTTACTAAGCTTGTTATTATTATTATTATTATTATTATTATTATTATTACTACTAATTTTATTTAGTGCTGGGGATTAAACTCAGGGCCTCCTGTGTACTAGGCAAGTACTCTACTGCTGAGCTACATCCCCAACCCTGGCTACTCAACTTTGGACCTATACATTCTACCATCATTCAGATTCAGGGTGGAACATGGGGACTCATCAAGAAACTTTGCACTTGGATGGAAACATTGTCTGAGGTTGCTCATTAATGAAAATATGTCACTCATTTGAGCTTTTAGACTTGGCTTTTGTGGCAATTTCCTTTTCATATATTCCCTTTTTCTTCCTCTATCATCTCAGATTCAACTTTGGTTTCTGATGAAGCTCTCTGTTAAATGTGAGGCGGTATGCTTTTGTAGAAGCAAGAGCTTAACATTAAACTATTTTGATTTTTGAAATCCCAAATTTTAATAATGGCAATGAAAGCATTACTCATTTCTGGTTAAAACATTCCTGGGAAGTGAGTCAGTATTTTATTATTCTCTGTTGGATGTTATTAGCCAGGAACAATCAAGAGAAGTTGGGGAAAGGTTAAGGCCCTTACGTAAACCCAGGTGATAAATCCAGAGTTAAACCCTGGTCCTTATATCCTGGCACTTGCTCTAGCTCTCTGGATTATGCTTTCTCTCTCTAATGGCATTGTGTTCGTGAATATATACCAGTCATTGACCTGATATTTGCCATCATGAATCTCCATCTTGACTGATAAGAGGAAAAGGCATACATCGGTTGTTACAAGATGGATTGATAATTGATTACATGAATGTGAAGTTGGAGAGGCCAAAGTATTTACTCACTAGGAGGTGAAGCTGGAAACCCACATTATTATTGTATCTGACGATTCAACCCTGGGCATGGTTATATCCCTTTTTGTCATTTATAAAACATGCTTCCCAGGCAGCATGCATCTCATCCTCAACATGTGGCATTGAGGAGGTATTCACAGGAATGCTTTATTATATTTACATTATCTGGGCCTGGGGTTGGAGGGTGGGGATAACACAGAAGCCTCAGAGAACATTTGTCAACTTAACCATGGAATTCACAAAACTTCACACAATACTTTTGACTTTTTTTTTTTTTTTTTTAGAAAAGTGACTCGTTTTGTTTATACTAGGCATTGAACCCAGGGGCATTTTATCTCTGAGCAAAACCTCCATTCTGTTTTGTCTTTTACTTTGAAACAAGGTCTCTTTACATTGCTGAGTCTCTTAAATTGCTGAGGCTGGCCTCAAAATTGTGATCTTCCTTCCTGTTTTAGCCTCACAGTAACACCATGCCCTGCTTATATTATTATTTCCAAAACATATTATAAGCTGGGAATGGTGGCACATGTTTGAAGTCCCAGAACTCGGGAGGCTGAGAACAGGAGGTTTGGAGGTTAACAGCCAGCCTCAGCAATTTAGTGAGGATTTTCACAATTTAGTGAAACCCTATTTCAAAATAAAAAATAAAATATGGCTGGGGGCATAGCTCAGAAGTAGAATGCCCTAAGCTCCCATCCTCAGTATCAAAACAAACAAACAACAACAATAAAATATTCTTGGTAGGTGAGGTGGCACATGTCGGTAATCCCAGTACTTGGGAAACTGAGACAGGAGGATTGTGAGTTTGAGGTCAGTATGTAGTAATTTAATAAGAACCTGTTTCAAAATTAAAAATAAAAAGGATCAGAGGCAGAATGTCCTAGGGTTCAATCCCTAGCACTATAAAAAGCAAAGCAAAACAAAACAACAAGACCATACATGTATTTTTGTTGTTGTTGTTGTTGTTGCAGTACTCGGGATGGAATCCAGGGGCAGTCTACTTCTGAGCTAAACCCCAGCCCTAATTTTTTATCCTTTATTTTTGAAACAGGGTCTCACTGAGTTGCAAGGGGCCTCACTAATTAGTTGAGGCTGTCCTCAAACTTCGATCCTCCAACCTCCACCTCCCGAATGCTGGGATGACAAGTGTGTGCCACCACACCCAGCTCCATATTCTTGGCTGTAAGATGTTATAAATTTAAGATGTATTTTATATTTAATAACATTATCAGAGGAAAAGTTTCTATATGAAAGGCTCATGTCCAAGGAAAGATGTATCCCATTTTAAAAATGTTAAAAATAAGAATGTATCTTAGAATGAAGGAAAACAGGTGTTTATTGAAAACATTTTTTTATCATCTCCTCTTTTCTAGTAATGATGTGCCTCACCAGGCCATCTAAGTGGAGAATATGAGGAGGGCCCTTCATAATAACCAGCAGGCCTATTGGTGAGCTGTGATTCCGGTTTCCAAACCAAGACCTGGTGCATTCTGATTATTCTCAGAACGTACCATGCTGTGATCATGCATTTCCTTGAATTCATTAGTATTCTTCAACCCAGATGGTTCTAAACACTGTAAAAATAATTACCAGATAAAGAGAAAAGCTCTAAATATTTTACAAAACCGTATGGTTAATGAAATATCCATTTATTTATATAAATAACAAGAAGGGCTCATCTGTTTTGTGTATTTCTATTTGATGGCCTTTCCCTGAGGTATAAAAGTTTCTCTTTCACTTTAAATTTTTAAAGAAATATTGCATTGTCAAGAGAAGAAGCAAGAATCTGTCATAAAAGGTTAACCTGTGCTATAAGCCTGTAGTGTCTGTACTGTCTATTTTTTTAATGACTGCTGATTTTACTATGTTCCCATGTGCCACATTGCTTAACTTAAGTTGTTTGCTTCTGGTTGAGCTGTTTGGTGTGTGTGTGTGTGTGTTCCATTTTTTTTTTCAATCTAATAACCCAAGCCATGTGTTCGGTGAGGAGAGCAGGGAGTGCGGAGGAGAGCTACTCTGTGCATTTAAATGTCAGGAACTTTGGGGTAAGAAAATATATCGGCACTGCAATGTATGGTCGATTAAAGATGCCATTATGTGGTCTTCCACAGCCCTTCTGCTATGGTTCTCATCTAAAGTAGGATATGTGAAGCTTTTTCCAGTTATACATGTTATATTTCCCTCCAAGATTCTGGCTTTAGATACAAAAGCCAGGCACTGCTTATGTATGTATAAAAGCTCTGTGAGTTATTCTAGTACCCCTTCTTGTCTTGCTGCCTCCTCCTCCTTCTCCTTCTTTTGCCTTATTCTTAATTAAAAATGAATTGCTTGCTATTAAATTGAATTTCCTCAGTGAGGTTTCTTGGTAAGACACAAAGGGGAAATTTATAATATTTCACGAGTTAAGAATTGGAGTCCTGCTGGGCGTGGTGGCGCACGCTTGTAATTCCCGCGCTTGGGAGGTGGAGACAGGAGGATTGCACAGGTTCAAAGCCTGCCTCGCTGGCTTAAAAGACCCTGTTTCCAAATGAAAAGTATAAAGTAGGTCTGTGAGTGTAGCCCGGAGGTAGAAGGGTTTCCAGGAACCCCAGTACCACACACACACACACACACACACACACACACACACACACACACACCACAGAATTGAGGTCCTTTTCAAGTTTTACTTACTTGGTTTTTATTTTCTATTTCTAACAGTTATTTCTATAGAAGTCCTGTGTTACTTATTGACCTAATGACTTGGTACTCTTTTTTGCTGGGAGAAAGTCCATTTTAGTTCCTAGTTAATTTAACCCTCCTCCTACATGCATTAGGTCTATGCCTAGCTTTACTGATTCTATTTCCTTATTTAGGTTATAAGACTTCTGAATTCTCTTTATTTTTCAAAAGTCATCTCTGGTCTTACCTCTTCCATGAAATTTTCCTCAACTTATTTTATTCATGAAAATCTCTCTTCACTCTGAATTCTGCAGCAGTTACTGTTTTCTTCCACCCTTTAATCTTTTTCTGGTTTGCATTGCTTTGCATGTGTGCACTGTGTTTGTTCTGCATTTTCAATGATCTTTCAAGCTCCCAGAGAGCAGATAAAACATTCTATATTGCTTTTATAAACTCTAAGGCACTTAGCACACTATTTGGCACACAGAGGTATCCAAGTAATGGTTCATTAAGTGGAATTGAGGTTTTTTCAGATTTTGATTTTACAACAATGTTCTCATTGAAATTGTCCAAGTAGCATGGAAAAGCATAGCTTAATAATGTTCAAATATCGATAAGCCAGCATCATTATGGTATTATGTCTCAGTGAATAATGTTAAGTGCCTGAATATGCATGGAATTAGACTAGACATACATTACTCAAAAGACAGAATTTCTGCTCCCTGGGAAATCATCTTTGCACATACATTGTGCTTAATGAGCATAACCACCTTTTAGAAAGGCTGAAGTTTATAATAAATTATAATATTTTCCTATATAAGATTTGTAGAAAGCCATAAAATGATCTTGCTGGAAAAGAGTGGTAAACATGTTTGTGAAATCATTGGTGATATACTGACTCTGCATACATATAGCTCCAAAAATTCATAGTGAAAATAAACTGAAATTACTGATTTATGAAGGGAAGCATAATGCGAAGAAATAGGTAAAAAGAAGGCCTTGGAACAAGAAATGACTGATAAAATATTTAGAAATTTGTCATTATAAAATCACATTTATTAGTTGGAAAACCAGATTTTCTTTGTTAGAATGACAAAGAAAAGTTAAGCTGATAGCAATGATAGTTCATTCCAGTCTTAATGCTGGGATGGGATTAACATTCATCACAGCAAGTACTGTGTTGTAATGCACATGTTCAACTTGTACTTAGGTGTTTGACAACACACATGGGAACTTGATGAGAATATGGTTGACTTCTTTTTAACACCAGTCACTTGGAAAATTAAAGTTGAAAACTCAGTCATCTTCCATTTCTACCCTTGCCTTTGGGTACAATCACCAAAAGATTGGTTTTGGAAGAAGAGGTTATTGCCTGCTTTAATTGTTTATGAGACTGAAAACTTTCCCACTGGCTTTCTCAGTATTGTCAGAGAAGAGAGACTATTTTATCTCAGTATCATGATGTAGTTTTCAAGGGTGAGCAGTAAGGAAGGTGCAAGTGATGAGGCAAAATGGTTTATTATAGTTTTTTAGCGAAGACTTGTCAGGTGTTTACATTTTCTCCAAGTGCTTTGGGACATTTATGTTTTTCTTAATTAGATTTCATGATGGTCCCAACTGCTTCAGTCCCTCAAGGTAGAAACATTCCCCAACAGGAACTCATCCATCTCCTTCATTTTAATCTTCTCTCTTATGTGTTAGAAATGACTTTAAGCTTCAGTTTTGTGCATGTTCTACCCACTCAGTACCTTATTTCCAATTCATTTTCTTTCTTAGTGTTTTCATCACTCTGCAGTCTTTGGAGAACTAATGAAAGATTAATTAATCTTTTCCATTAACAGACTTTGCCACTTCACTCTCCTTTTGTGTACAGTGTGAAAAGGATAAAGAATAGTGTTCCTAGGAAGATGTTTGAGGCTTCATTTCTTAATCATTTGGAGTCAAGGACCCTGAGGATATAAAACAATGTTATAGCTCTTTTTCATTTTCAAGGCTCACAGAAAAAAAATTTGACACATAATTTCATGTGCTGCATAGACTCCTCACATCCCTCAATTCTATCACATCCCCAGGTTAAGCCATACATCATATGACTCAACGATCACCCTACAGGGGAAACATTTTAAAGGGAATGAAATGAGTAATTTAAAAAGATAACCACACTTCCACAATCATTGCAGTATTGTTCACAGTAGTCGACATAAGGAATCAACCTGAGTGTTCATTAGTAGGTGATTGGATGAGGCAAGCATGGTACACATAGCTGTCCCCTTTTTACATGGGGAATGTGTTACAAGACCTCCAAGAATGCCTGAAACTGTTGACAGTACTTGTTGCAGTTTAGATCCGGAATGTCCCCCAAAAGTTCATATGTTGAAAGCACTGTGGTCCCCAATGCAGCAAGGTCCAGAGGAGGAGATTTTAGGAGGTGACGGGATCATGAGGGTGCTGGCCTCATATTAATCCATGGACATCTGAATAGACTACTGGGAGGTGAAACCTAGCTGAAGGAAGCAGGTCACTGGGGGTGTGCCCAGAAAGGTTTTATCTTCTTTCCAGGGCCCCTTCTCTTCATTCTTCATTTTTTCTCCCCTGTTCCCAGTTGCTGTGAGCTGAGCAGCTTCTTCCTGCTATGCCCATCTACTATGATGTTTTGCCTCATTTTAGGCCCAGAATAATGGAGCCAGCTGACCATGGAGGGAGTCCTCTGAAACCTTGAGCTAAAAAACCCTTTTCTTCTTTAAGCTCCTATCAAGTATTTTGGTCACAATGATGAAAAGCTGAGGAACACACCACTGAAACTTGTATTTGCTATGTTTTTTTCTTAGGTTCCCTGCAGTGTTGCTACACTGTACCAGAATTAGTCTGTCTTCCTATGTGTTGCCTAATGGTGCCTCTTTTACATAATTACTCTTGTGCTTTGGGGACATTATTAAGTAAAGCAAGGGTTAGCTGAATACAACACTGTGGTATAATGATCTGATAACCAAGATGGCTATTAAGTAGCTAATGGGCAGGTAGCATATACAGGGTGAATAATCTGAACAAAAGGATGATTTTTGTCCTGATAGGATGACGAATGATTCTATCACACCACGCAAACTAGTATTCAGTTTAAAATGCGTGAATGGTTTATTTCTGAAACTTTCCTTTTAATAGTTTCAAACCACAGTTAATCATAGCTCATTGAAATCAATGACAGTAAAGCCACAATGGAATATGACTGAGCCTCAGACAAAAAGGAATTTTCATCATTTGTGGCAGCATGAATGAAACTGGAGGACATGATGATAAGTGAAAAAAGTTAGTCAGAGAAAAGTAAATACTGCCCATCGCACTTATATGTGGAACTCAAAAAAGTTCAACTCAAAAAGTAGAAAATAAAGTGGTTTTTACCAGGGTTGCTGGGTGGGGGGAGGATTAGGGATATGTTGGCCAAAGGACACAGACATTTTGTTAGAGTGTAAGAATAAGTTCAAGAGAACGATTGTGGAAAATGACTATACATAATAACAGCATATTTTATCTTAAAATTGATCCAATAACAGATTTTAAAACATTTTCATCAGCTCAAAAAAATCCTGTATCTTTCTGCTATCACCTTCCTGTCTTCTAATTCTCTTATATCATCAGTGCTAAGTAACCACTAATTTGCTTTTCATCTCTATACGTTCACTTATTCTAAACATTACAAATAAATGGACTCATAATGTGGTCTTTTGATACTAGCTTTCTTTACTTAGCAGAATGTTTTCAAGGTTCATTCAAATTGTAGCATGTATCATTACTTGATTTTTATGATTGAATAATATTTTATTGTATGTATATACCATATTTGTTTATTTATTAGTCAATAGATTGTTTTTACTTTGTTGGCTATTAATAATATTAACAATAATGCTCAGAAAACATATAAGAACAATAGCTTGAAAAGATATATCAAACTATTCAGCCCTATCTTCATTGCTATATTTTTGGCTAGAGAAATATTTCATTTCTACTACTCTTATCTTCACTATAATGGCATATTTTTAAATGTAATCATCATGATAAAGTAAGAAACACAAGAATTATTGTATCTTTTTACCTAGGATTCATGTTCACAAGTAGGAGTTTCTTCTCAGAGAAGAAACTTTGTTAACTAGAAATATAAGAAGCATCTGTATCCACAAAAAAAGTAGATAAGTGGATGGTAGTGAAGTCTTCATCAGACCCAAAGGAGGGGAGTAAAAATAGAAAAATGTTTTATTTGATACTAGAATAATGATCACTTTAATAAAGACATTTTTTAAAATTTGAAAATATTGATTATCCAATTGGTCCCCTCCTTCTTCCTAATGAAACAACACATGCAAAAGCCAACATATATACTTTGTGCTTTGTGTGAAAATACTTTCTTCCTTCCTTTAATTACAAATTATAGGAAGGTATATTTACTTTTTTTTTTACTGGAGAAAGGTCAGAATATTTTATTCACATATTTTAATTTGTAAGATTAGATTTTACCTAACTATACATGGTCAGGTCTACTCATATTCCCAATCAATCTCTTATTATTGAAAATATTTTCCTAAATCCTTTGTCTCCTAAGAAAGTGATGTATAAAGTTAGGGACTGGGGTATGAAATGAGTCTCTCATCTTTTGACTGGGCATGCAGTAGCTGGTTAGGCAAGTTGATATTCTAGGTCATGGAATTAACGTAACTGATTATCTTATTGGACCTTTAAAATATATGTACTTAAAAGAGTTGTTTAGATATGATAATAGACAAGATGTGAATATAAAAATTAAACATAAGCCGGGCGTGGTGGCGCACACTTGTAATCTCCGCGCTTGGGAGGTGGAGACAGGAGGATCGCACAAGTTTGAAGCTAGCCATGCACGCTGGCTTAGGAGACCCTGTTTCCAAATAAAAATATAAAAAATAGGTCTGGGCGTATAGCCCGGAGGTAGAAGGGCTTCCAGGAACCCCAGTACCACACAAAAAATTTTTTTTAAACAGAAAAGCATAGCCAAATTCCTGGATTCAAATGAATGTTTTCTTAATAGCAACCTCCACACATAGTGTATTATCATTTGGATTTATAACATTCCCTCGACCTCATGCTCTGGAGACTGCCAAGCCCTGAGGTGGGTCTCTGGAGGTTTGGTTGGGTACATAGAGTATATGTGTGTGAGCCTTGCCTAGCTGCAACTTTGGGCTCTGACCTTTCTCTTTTCTCTCTGTTCCCTGCCACTGTGCCCTCAGGACCTGTAGCTCTAGTTTCTGTTTGGATCGTATATATATGGACTGAGCTTTCCAGATCTGTAAACAAATAAACACTTCCTTTAAGTGTGTGTGTGTGAGGTGTTTGGATCAAAGTGGCAAGGATGTTGACTGAAACATGGTGTCATATACACTTCAGTTGCTAAGTTCTAGAATTTCCGTTGTGATAGTGGCTTCTGAAGGAAATTTCTAGAGAAATCACCCCTATTAATGGTGATCATAACTTGTTCTTGAATCTGGAACAAATCATACAGGCGAATTCAAATTGTAGACACAAGTTTGAGGAATTTTTTGACATTTCCAAAATAAAATACATTCCTCATTCTTACTTCCTATTAAAGACTTCATAGTTTATATTGAATAACACACTGATCCTGAATGGATGAAGTTTCATTCCAGTATTCCAAGAAACATTTGCAAGTGGGGGCATACGTAGAGCTGAATCACTATACTGAATTTTTAAAACAGTGTTCTTTATTCTAAACACACAGTGTGCCAGCCATGTTAGGCATCACGAGTTGTCCATGCAACCTGACCACCATTCATACTACTATTTCTATTGAAATTTGTATCTAGGCTCAAAATGCCAATCTACATACTTTTAACACACAACTAAAAAACTTGAACCGCTTGGACTTTGAGTTCCTGCCAGATTCAATGTTTAAGCTTTGTGGCTACAAATCTTATGGAACAACAAAGCTTCCTTGAAGCCTTCTCACAGTTTCTATTCTGCGCATACAATGGGTCAAAGCAGCTCAGATATTAGAGATGAAGTTACAGCACCACAGGGGTGGGAATTTGTGTTATGATAGCAAACAAATAGCAGCATACTTTAATATTATAATGTTTCAGGATTTTTGAACTACAAATATTTGGTGTTCTATTGCTTTATGTTATTCCTCGAGGACTCTGAGAATTGGGGCAGTTTCTTTCTCTAAGGGCCAGATCTGGCTGATTTTACCTTAGTAACTAATGCTGATGACCCAAGTCATCCTGATTAGTAAGTGGTTATTGCATTGGATGCAGAAGATAGATTTAATGATTATAAAAGCTGAAATTTTTCTCAATAATAAAACTCATTTATACATTTCATAACTAATTTGTCTTGCCTTCACAATTACGATAGCTCTGTAAATATAAGGGTTGGTCATAAAATACCCAGAAAAGAGTAGGAGGAGGCAGCAGTGATATGTACATTGTTACTGTGCTGGCATCGACCTCTCTGGGTAGCCCTGCCTCCCCGGCTGTCTTTGTTATGTTACCCTTATGTTTCTAGGATCTCCTTGGTGATGGCAAGGGTGGCTGGATGTGAATTGAGGGGGCAGTGGAATGTTCTTCTCCAACCTTTGTCAAGATCTAGCTGCCTGCCAGAGGCAAAAAAAAAAAAAAAAACCAATTGCTCTCTAGAGGAGGTGGTATGGTTGGAAATATGTAGGAGGAATGTTAACATCTATTTTTCCTGCCTGCTGCCCCATATCTTTCTTACAAATGTTTATTTTTGCAAGATATCTCTGTGCCCCTATTAATACATTTTCATTATTGGGCATTAAAGAAGTTTAAAAGTTGGTAAAACTCTGAAAATGAAGATCAGCTATAAGATGTAAATCATATTGTCCCTTAAAGAAGAACCCTAAGGAGAACCCAGGTCTCCTCCATCTGACACGTTTTCTCACTAGCCCATAGTAGCCTGCTTCATGCCCTTTGTACTGGCAAGCACTTCCTGTTTCTGAAGCTAGGAGTTCCAAGAATGATTAAAAAAATGTTCTAAGACATTCTCTTCCTCTTTTAAGCACACACACCACACATACACACTTTTGCTAGCTGCTGAAATGATTTATTCTGTGAGACTTACATTGTTCTGTCTCCTTAGTTTTTGAAAGTCTTCCCCTAAGTTCCCATTTTCTTTTTCTCCTCCCCTCTATCCCTTCCTCCTTCTCTCCTTTCTTCTTCCTCTTCTTAATCCTCCTCCTTCTCCTTCATTACATAGTACCAAGAATCAATCAAAACCAGGGTCTCATCTATGCTAGATAAGCTCTCTACCACTTACCTACATCCTCAGCCCCCAATTCCCCTTTTCTTTTGCTGTGGCTTCATTGACTTTCCGGGGATTCCAACATCTCAACTGTAGTATAGATCCAGCAGTGAGATCCCTCTAAGTGGATGATGAATGCTGGTGGCATGGAATCTAATTTTCTTGGCCCTGACTTTACATTTTTGTTTAGGGGCCCCCACAGTTACTGTCTATTGTTTGTTGTCAGAAAAAAAAAATATATCTGTGCCGGGAGAAAACTGAAGTGCAGCCCTGTGGTGCACTGAACAGCTGACTGTGGCCATTGTGGTCCCAGCAACTGTTTGCAGTGAATCTGGCAGTCTGAGAAATGTAGTTTCTCACAGATAGCCGTGGACATTTCTAGATCTGCACCTGCGATCTTGTCTTTTTATCACTTTTCTTTTTTTTAACTGTGATATAATATTTGTCCATCATCATGTGGTATTTTAGTCAGCTTTCTCATTGCTGTGGCCAAAGTTCTAGACAAGCACAATTGAGAGGAAGAAAGGTTTATTTTAGGACTCATGATTTCAGAAGTTCTAGAAGCTTCAGTCCATGGTAAGCCAGTTTCAAGTAGAGACCACTCTAGTAGGGCTTTAAGGCAGAGGAGGGAAAGCTCTGCTACACTCATGGGAAAGAGAGAAAGAGAGAGAGGAGAGAGGAGGAAGAAGGAAGAAGAGAAGGCAAAATTCAGATACAGTCCCTGGCCATGTCTCCACCCCCTCCAGCCATGTCCTTCCTCCAAACTTGGCTGCCTTCCCCACACATGAGGTTTTGGGGGAATTTTTAAATCCAAATCATAACATACGGCACATTGCAGTAATTCAGTGTGTATATATATATATATATATATATATATATATATATATATATATATTTAAATCAAAAAAAGCATTTCCATCTTTTTAATCATTAATCATTTTATGTGTTGGGAACTTCCTACTTTTCTACTAATTTTGAAATATATCATAGATTGTTTTAACCAAGAACAATCCCTCCATTCTGTGTCTTGGTGCCTCCATACTGAACTTCTCCCATCGCCTCTTTCCCTCCCCTCCCTAGTCTCTAGTGACTATCACTCCATTGTCTTATTCTACAAGTTTGAGTTCTTAGTTCCTACAATTGAGAGAGTATATGTCACCAATTACATCCTATGGACATCTAGGTCATTGTGATCCCCACTCAACTGGAATAGTAATCGCTGGAAATTATCAACCTGGTCATGCTTTACTGTGTTTAAGCCTTCAAGGAGACATTATTTTAAGACATGGTATTATTGAGAGTGAACTTGATGTTGATAAAATTTGGACAGTCTTTTAGTGGGGTTGAAACTAATGACAATTGTTTGGTTCTTCCCATGAGGTCGTCAGCTGATGCCAGAATGAGTCCAAGTTGGCTCTGGGACTAACTGCTGCTGAGAATTCTTTCAGACAAGGCAGAAAAGAGGAAATTTTTAGAATTAAAGATAATTTTAAGTAATAAGGAAATCCCTACTGATAATTCCCCTAGACATAGAAAGGCCAAGTAAACAGGGAAGGAATTTTTCAAAGAATTTAATCAGAGCAAAGTTCTAGAATGGGAGAGAGATGCAGAGAGTGCTATGTAGAAGAATGTAACTAAAAAAAAAAGGATCATAGAGAATAAAAGAAGAGGTCATAATAGAGATCTGATAGGCTTAAAGCAGTTATATAGTTATATCACTGTTCATTTTGGATTTAGTTTATGCTACTGAAATATTAAAGTCAATACAGACTTATATGTCCCAAAAGGTAGTTATTCGTCACATAGGGCTCTCTGAGCACTTGACATGTGGCTAGTCTAAATTGAGCTGTGTTGTAAGTATAAAACATTAACTGTATTTGGAAAATTTAGTATATAAAATTGTAAAAATCTCACCAATAATTTTTAATTGACGACATGTTGAAATTATATTTAAAATATCTTAGACTAAATAAAAGGTATTATCAATATTTATTTTTCTTTTTAAAAAACTTTTTTTTTACTAGGAAATTGAAAATTATTTACTGGTTCACATTTGTGGACTGAATTACATTTCTATTGGATAGTACTGACATGCATTGCAGAGCTGTGTCTTTTAGGGCAGACTGTTTAACATATGAGGCGTCAGAACCCATACCTATGAAAGACAGAAGGAAAAGGAACTGTGGCTGGAACTTCCCCTTATTGGTTCTGATTTTGTTTGCTTAACTTCCAAATTTGAGTCCCCTCCCTCAGCCCTTGGTTGAGTACTAGAGACTGGCCTCGTGTGTGGTGAGCAAGTCTTCTACTACTGGGCAACATTTCCTAGCTCTGGTTTCTGAATTTTAATCTTTTCTCCAATAGGCGTTTACCTCAGAAAGCCATTTATTATGATCATCTGTTTATGCTACCAATCTGTTACACATCATCTGTAATATGTTAGGTCCTGTCATGTTAGTCAAATTGTAAATAATTTCTAAATATAACTCATTTTCTATGATAAGTAAATAGAGGAGTGGACCCCAATATCTTGGGAAACCCTTGGGTGGAGATTATAGGGCAAGGGTCACAGAATGAGTCAGGAACTGGGCTAGGATTAGTATTTCAGTGACTCACTCTTGATTCTAACCACTAGATGGTTTTTCTCTTGAGAAATACTTTGGGTGATGGCCCCCTTCCACCAGCATACAGAGTTTTGCTGAATCAGCATCTGTTAAGCTGACTAAGTAAGAGAAGCTAAGTGGGTACAGCAGAGTCAGTGGGTTCTAACCTGCAGTTCTGTGCTGTCTGTGTATGAGCTACTATAGAGGATATTATCATTGGTTCCAAAAGTACAAGGGGAACCCACTGATGCTATCTTTTTAGGGAGACATGGAGGAAATCCCACTGCAGAAGTGAAAATGTCACTTCCTGCTTTTAGAAACAATTTCAAAATGGAACCATTACATTTAGAGAAATACTAAGAATAAGCCTACTATACTTTTACAAAGCTGAAACTTGGCCCAGCTGGGTAGGAGTTGGAAGGATTCGCATATATTCCTTTGTGTGTCAAAAGACATTCTTGTTTGTGTGATGTCACCTGACAAAGATGGTTACACCTGTGTGGTAGCCATATCTAAGTCTTCAAAGATCACATTTTACAGGACTGATCTTTGTTCCCAGAATACTTTACACACAACTTTCTCATGGTAGTGACCACAGTGTCTTATAGTTGTGTCAAAATCTGTCTCTAGCCCAACTGTGTTTTTCCCCTGAAACCTCTGCTTTTCCAGTACTAGGCAATGAATGCAAGGTAGATGGTGGTTAACAAAGTTTGATGAATTGGATATGTCTTAGTTATTTAGGCATATTCAGTAGAAAGGGAAAAATAATTTCAAGATTTAAAGAAACTCCTCCTTGCTGGGTGTGGTAGCATTAATCCCAGCATTCAGGAGGCAGAGACCAGAGGATGGTGGTTCATGAACAGTCTCAGCTTATTAGTGAGGCCCTTTGCAACTCAGTGAGACCTTGTTTCAAAAAATAAAAAGACTAAAAAATAGGACTGGGAGTGTAGCTTGGAGGTAGAATGCCCCTGGGTTCCATCCCCAGTACCCCGCCCCCCCACAAAACTTTTTCTAAAGAAACCAGTGGATAGAGAATCCAGCCTTATAGCTTGTCATTTCAAAGTACCTGCCTATTCTTTGAGTTGAAAATGAAGATGGGCTTCACAATTTTGGGTATACAAAGCTAACTTGGAATTTTGTTTAAGGTAGATAATTGAGAACAAAAGTCTTATGCATAGAACATTAGCAGGATTGAGGTATTAGAAGCTGGCTGCTAGGAATTGGGGGAAGTAATCCCTAGGAGTTCAAGAGGCTCAGGAGATGATATGGGGTAGACAAAAGAAAAACAAGTTAGAGACAAGTTATTTATGGTAGGAAATAGAGAATAGAGTTTTCAAAGAGTGAGTATAATATTCAATTTTATGACTTAAAATACTAATATTAAGTTTTACTTAAAATAATAAAGGTAAAGTAATAAATTAGTTAAGTAATAAAACAATGTTCATTATTGTCAAAAGACTGAATATTAGTGTAATCTCTGTCCCTTATCCGCAAATTTAATACAAGTTTGTAGCATAGAACTTGATCAGTGATACTTTAGGAGAGAATGTACTCTGGGATGGGGCCATGAAATGATTACAAAGGCAGCCATCACAGAACAAAGCTCCAACATGGAATATAGAGATAGATGTTATGTAAACACATAGGGACATTCTATGCTGTATTGTCAAATAGTATACAATAGGGTATTGTATACACTATTGTTAAACTAAGGAGATCTTCTACTTCCAGAAAAGAAATATTGTATTCAACTCAACAAGTTTTCAATTTAAGTTTTCTTAAATTGTCTTGGTGACTGTAGGTAACATTTGATGATCATGTACTATGAGCCAAACACTCTGAAGTGCTTAGGATATGTTATATTGCTTAATTCACTCACAGCTTCAGTCTCTGGAGCAGAAGGATTAAGTGACTTGCCCAACTCATTTCATAGGCATTTCTGTATCTCCATGTTTTAGATCAGGAACCAGGCACATGGAGTTAATTAACTTATTCAAGCCACACAATCCGTAAGTGGTAGAACTGAGATTTAGATCAACTTTAGTTTAAAAGTCTACACAAATAGCATTGAAAGTTTCATGAACATTTTTTCTGAGATAAATACTAAAATAAATAGAAGTGCAGAGATAATGAAAAAGAGCCACTGCCTTCAAAGGGATAACTTCTCAGCTGGGGAAGGTATTTGTGTGCACACAGCTACACATGTGCCTTGTGGGGGCAGTGAGTGAGGGTAGGATGAAGGGTCAGTAGAAATAGGGCATGTGCATATCCCCAGTTTGCTCCTTATGTCCATGTTACAATGGGTATAGAAATAAAGATAACAGCTTTCTTAGCCAATAATAACACTGAATAAAGCTTGGGCATTTCCTAAGGGTTTATTCAGTATTTAATTTTTAACAAGAATTCAGCTTCTCATTTTGACTGATATTCTGATTTTTGTGGGAGAACAATATAATTCATGATGTGAGACTTTGGTACCTACAGGAGGTTCTTGTCTATCATCATGGTTGACTCATCTCCATCTTGTGTACCTGCTAAGCTTGATATCCATGAGAGGCCACCATCCTGCTGAGCGCTCTCAGTGGTCAAAGGTCCTGTGGCCATGAGAGCTCTTATCTCCAGGAGACAAACTTCTGGAGATTGTGTCTGTTGACATAGTTGAAATGAAAAAACACCATCTATCAGAGAAATGAAGGGTGGTGCTAAAAAATACAAAATTATTCATCAGGTTTCAAAAAGTCAGGGTGCTTGAAAAGTGTCTCACTTTGTAGTTAAGTGCTCGTTCATGGTTCATAGTGGGTTGTTCCCATCCCCAGGTTTTTTTTTCTAATCTCTTCCTGAAGACAAGGAAGTCACTTCTGACAAAATGACTTGGAACATAACCCTAGTGGGGATGAAAAAGTACAGTATATTATGTTAAATACTATACATTGGATTTATTAAATTGATTGCAGTTTGCACAAAATTTCTATTTTTATATTTATTGTATGTTTTTATTTTAATTTATTTTATATTTATTTATTGCATGTTAGATATAAATAACATGAAATATTTTATTTTAAACACTGCATAATGAAAACAATAATCTAGGTATGAATCTGTCTTCTTTTGCTCTCTTTCTGCATCATTTAGAATTGGGGCTTACCTTAGAAGTTACAAAACCTTCAACCAGCAGAGGTTTAAAAATAGAAATTTAAGCCAGGTGTGGTGGCACATACTTGTAATCCCAGTACTCGGGAGGCTGAGACAGGAGGATCCTGGTTCATGGCCAGTCTCAGGTATTTAGTGAGGACCTCCGCAACTTAGTGAGATTCTGTTTCAAAATAAAGAATAAAAAGTTGGGCTGGGGGTATATTCTCGGAGGCAGAATGCCCCTGGGTTCAATCCCCAGCACCACAAACACACACAAAAAGAAACTTATTTGTGTCACATACACACAGAAGCCAATAGATAGAGATGTATACATGCAAAGAAATCTGGGGGCATATAACTCAGGGATGCTGCTAGAGCCCCAGGCTGATTTTACCCTTTCCAAAAAAAAAATATGAGATTATGAACCTTTTTTTTTTCTTTTTTGCTACTTCATGACTATAAGTTGGCTGCTACCTCTCTAGTTTCATATCTATGTTCCAGGTATCTGGAAGTCGATAAAATGTGATGGGCCAAGGGAGTGCCAACAAAGTCTACCTTCAGAGACTTTCCCTAAAGAACCACTCAGCAATGTCTGTTTTCAATCTGTCTATCTCACACAGTGATCTCTGGCACATACATACTGTAGTCCCCAGTAAAATTGGGATTTTCCAGCCAGCCTCGGCTACTTAGTGAGGCTCTCTCCAACTTAGTGAGATCCTGTTTAAAAAATAAAGAATAAAAAATATAGGTCTGGGATTGTAGTTCACAGGTAAAATGCCTCTGGCTTCAGTCTCCAGTATAGAAAAAAAAATGGGATTTTCAAGAAGAAGGGGACTCTGTATTGGGTAGGCAATTAGCAGTGTTTGATACTTTCTCACTCTTCTTTCACAAACATCAAGTATGTGTAGAACTGTGGAATATTTATATATAAAAACCTGGAGAATAATGCAGATTGACATTGCTTTCTTATTTTATAAGTAAGGGAACTGAACACCTGAAATATTTATTGACTTCCATTCAGAGTCAGAGAAGAGAATAACAGAAAACTTAATTCTTACATCACTCATAGTGGAAATTATATTTTGGTGCTATGTTGTATATGGTAGTATATAAATTATTTGAATTACTTAAATATATTTTTGTGCCTATTTCTTGAGTTTATTGATTTTAATTTTTTGTATTTTGCATTTATTGCATTTCTTTCTTGAATTTATTGCCTATTGTTTGTATACTTTTATTTATTATGCTACTGTGTTTATTATTATTGTTATTATTCAGTAGATCGCCCTTACAATTTCACTTTTAGTGGTTTCAGATACCTATGGTCAACTGCAGTATGAAAATATTAAGTAGAAAACTCTAGGTATAAACAATTCATAAATTTTAGATTGTGTACCCTTCTGAGTATATAATGAATTCCATGTTACTCCACTCTGTTCTGCCTAGAACATAAGTCACCCTTTTTTTGCAGTGTAACCTCATTCTATATGCTACTTCCCAGGAGTCACTTAGGAGCCCTCTCGGCTATCAGATTGACTGTCTTGATATTGCAAGAATATGCATTCAAGTAACCCTTATTTTACTTAATCATGTTCTGAATAATGATGAATAATGATGCTGAAATTTTTATTGTAGTGTAGTTTTGTAATTGTATATTTTATTAAAATTATTGTTATTAACCTATTACTATACCTTTTCTAAGTTAAGCTTTACTATAGACATCTATGTGGTATTTGGTACTATATAGTTTCTGGCATCCACTGGGAACTTGAAACATATCTCTAGTAGAGAAGAGAACACTGGATATTGTATTATTTATTATATATTAGGGTCTTATATATATCGATTGCATTTTATATAAAATATCTGTATTCATTTATTGTATATTTACATGAATGTATTGTATCTATGTTAGGATATAAATGATGAGAACTGTCAAATTTATCTTTATATTTCTTTCATTAAATACCAAAAAATCCACTAGAATGACTCTTTGAGTATTACTTATTCTACTTACAACATGAGTATCATCAACAAAATGATACAAAGGAGAAGGGAGAGAATTTATAGTTAAAAGGAGTCAACTTGAGAAGTAGGAAATATAATGCCAAAAATATGAATCAATTAGTAAACATACTCCAACTTACAAGAGTGTATTGACTATGGAACAGAAGTTAATGAAAACCCTGGAGAATTGAAGGGCAGAATGAGGAGGAGAGACACTTAGGGCATTTAGATTCTTTGCTGCTTGGGACTGCTGGTCGCTTCCATTTGATGGACGTGTATGCCAACCAACATTTTCCAGTCCTTATGTTTTGTGCTTCCCAAGTGTTTAAATTCTAATAGTAACTCCTATTGTAGGGAAGCCTGGAGTTTTCTTTCTTTATATATTTCAGTGGAAAAAAGGACAGGAACTTTTTCTACAGCAGTAATTGTTCTATCTTTCCTTTCTATAAATAAATTTAGTTTTAAAAGGTCCCATTGACCTAATTTTGTTTTTCCTCTATACTTTTTGCATCTCTTTCTTTTTTTTAGAAAGACCTTCTGATGTGCCTTATGGGAGCTCAGATATACAAATCAGTAGATGCAAAGACCCGGAGAACATTATTTTAAGTGAGATCAGACAGGCACAGAAAGAGAACAGACATATGTTTTCTCCAATATTCCCAAACTAGGGAGCATTAGGAACATCAGTGGGACTCCAGATAATGGAGTCATCAGCAAACCTCAACAAAGCTAGAATGGAAGGGTAGGAGAGGAAGAAGGATGAGGCTGATTAATGGAGGAGCTACATTCAAGTATGTGTAAAAGTATGAATGTAGCATGGTTAACCTGGATACTCATTGTTGGGAGGAGGATAGGGGAAGTGGGGGGTGACCAAGCACAGTTTAAATGTATGCCATTTCCAATATAATCCACATAAAAAATCAAAATCTCTCAAAGGGCCTTTTAGATTCCTTAGTGGCTCTATAATTATTTTCACACAAGCACAGGATCAGGACCAGAAATGATTACTTTGGAGGTGTTAAGAAATAAAATCATGGATTATAAAACTATGGGATATGTACACAATGGAATTTTATTCAGCCATAAAGGAGAACAAAATTATGCTATTTGCAGGGAAATGGATGAAACCAGAGAGTATTATGTTAAGGGATATTAGTCAGTTACAAAAAGTAAAAAATTGAATGCTTTCCCTAATATATATAAGTGAAGGAGAAAATGGGTCATAGGAGGAGTTCTAGACAAAGGAGGAGAAACCTTAGATGATGAAATAAGGTGACCCAAGTGAGGGTGATGGGAGGGGGAAGAGAGAAATTCCCTAATGTACATGATGTACATTCAAAAACATATCAAAGTTAATCACTAATCTGAATATAAGCAGGAGAGAGGTGGGAGGGAATCAGGTGGAAACTGGTTAATGGGTAAATGAGTAATGTGTGCATGTATGCTTCTACCATCTTGTACTACATTAAGATACATAATTATAATACACCAATAAAAAAGTAACAGAATGCCATCATTGTTGTTTTTCTGACCTTGTTTTCATGCATGTAGAAGAATAACTTGTCTTTAGGAAATGAACACCGCACATCTTGGGGATAAAATAAATAGAATTGAAGAGACTCCAAGCCATCAATTGGATCTGCAAAATGCCTTTTTCTCTCTCTCTTTTTTTTAAAGCTTTAGACCAACTATAACTTACAAATGGATCTCTTCTAGTGTCCTCATGTTTCATTCTTTTTTATTTTACACAACTTTTTAGCCAAAGTTCCTTTTGAAGCTTGTCCCCAAAAAATCAAGATACACATCTATTCAGAATGATACATGAATGGAAGCACATGGGCTTGTGTTTACTTGAGTTTAGAAACAGAGTTAGGGAATTTATCAAACCAGAAGAAGAGGGATACAGGAGAATAAATAATACAAGAAAATGAGGTAGAATCAAACCTAACTTACCTATAAGGACCAGAAGCTCACTTTGTTTCCAGATACAACATTCACCTTTGGATGGCATGGATGGCGAGGAAGATTCTTTGGAGATTAGAGATCTCTCAGATTATCTCTACTCATCAAGATGTTTTACTTCCAGAAACACTAAAAACCAATAAACTCCTTTTTCAGCAGGACAACTTGTCAAGAACAAAGCAAAAATTATGTTAGTCAAAATTTTGAGGGATAAAGAATGTATTTGCAATCCAAATATGTGTAATAGAAATTATTGATGATAGTGATAAACATATCCTTTTTTATGGTGACAGATATTGAATACAGGGGTATTCTACTTCTGAGCCACTTCTCCAGCCCTATTTTATTTTTATTTGGAACCAAGGTCTAAGTTTATGAGCACATCCATAAGATGCTGAGGGTAGCTTTAAATTTGTGAATCTCCTGTCTCAGCCTCCCAAGGACTGGGATTACACCATGCCATGCTCACTAAATAATTTTATTAATCAAATCACATACTGCGAACATTTAAAAAAATGCCATCTAAGTGGATTTTGGCATTTAGCTTAATAGTGCATTCATGAAGAGTTGTTAATTCTGACAAGTTTGTATTTTCTGGTTTGAAATTCAAAGGATAAAGCAGTCTTACATAGAAGCCTCTATAGTTCCAAGCACTGGAGTTTCTTAGTTTTTAATTGTACGACTAGCTTTATTTCTGTCTTTCTTTTCCAGAAAGGACCCTCTCAATAGGGAGTGGAGCAGATGGGAAACAGCAACAAACTATAATAAAAATTAGAAGAAAATTCTTACTTCATTGAGTGTGAACACACACAGAGCATATACACATGGGTGCATACACACACACACACATACAAATACATGCACATGCACACATTAATCTATTACTCTGATCTTTCTCAGGAGCAAAAAGACCTTTCATGTGTAGTCTTAAAGGATTTTCTCTTTAGGCCAAAGGTAAAGCCCTCTGAACTTTCTTTTACATTACCTTCTTTTCTGTCTTCCAATTGAATGAGAATGTGGTGAATTACTTTGAAAAAAATTCATGTTAATTTAGTAATTATTAAAACTATATTCATCCCATCTAGTTATGATGCATTTTATTTAATTTCAAATATTTTAGCCTTGTATGTATTAGGTAATTTCTAGTTAGCTCGAACTTTGGCTCTTGGAATAGTCAAGTACCCTAGTAGAGAATCCACACCTTAGAGGTACATACAAAGTATTACTTTAGAAAACCACTTTTTAAAGTGTTTTACTAGTTATGATGGTGAATGTCAGGTATATTTCTTTAATTGATGGGATGATGGCTTGTTATTATGATGGATACAAGAAACAGGTTCATATGGATAAATTTAAAGGTGTTCAAGACAGGTAGATGGACTAGAATATTTTTAAAGACACTTTTTACTTTTGCATAAACCAAAGAGATGATGGACTCGATAGCTTATTCTTTTTTTTTAAATTAAATTTAATTTTTTTATTGGTGCACTGTATTCATACATCATAGTGGGATACAAACTTTTGTAGACATACATGCACACATCGCCCAGTCAGCCCCCCCCGACCCCCCCCCCCCCCACTCTCTACCCATCCCTCCTTCCCATGCTTGGCTTAGTGGTTGACATCTAGTATTATAGCAATTTATCCAAAATTAAAAATGATAATCTCACATAACAGTTTCATTTGTCTGATACCAAGCTTTTAATGACTTAAAAATAACATTTCAATATTTCTTTTTGCTTTCTTTCTTACCAGAGAATATTTTTTTCTATTTTTTTAGGTGAAACTATCATATATTTATATATTTACTTATCAGAAAAAAAATCTATCCTAATATGGAATATGGACTCTAGATACCCAAAACGATATAAACCACTGGAGTTAAATAAAAGCCTAGAGATAAATTCTTCCCTATATTGTCAAGTTATTTTTGACAAGGTTTCCACGAACATTTGGTGGTGAAAATAATAATCTTTTAACTAAATATTGTTGAAAAATAATAATTACATGGAAAAGAATAAAATTGGACCCTTACCTAATCCCATATACAAATATTAACTCAAAATAGATAAAAGACCTAAATATAAATCTTAAGACTATAAACTTTTAGAAGAGAATCTGGGTCATAAAACCTCACAACATTGAAATTGGCAGTGATTTCTTGGATATGATTTCAATGGCACAGGCAACAGAAAAGTATACAAACTTCCTAAAAAATAAAAAAATATTGTATATCCAAAAACATTGTAAACAGTTAAAAGTTACTAATAGAATGGGATAAAATATTTCCAAATTCTATATCTGAAGGTATATTAATATTCCAACTAAAAATCCTAAAAATTAGCAACAATAAAGGCAAACAAAACAATTTAGAGATAGGTAAAAGACTAACATAAATAATGAATCTCCACAGATAACCAATCTTAGTTGTCTGTTGGATGGAAAATCTTGTTTCTCTGGTTCTGGTGTGTGTTACCTATTTCTTCTTTGTAGTTAATCTCTTTGAGTATTTTCTCTAGCGCTGGTTTTGAAGACAAAAACTCCTTCAGTTTCTGTTTGTCATGGAAGCTTCTTATTTCTCCATCTAATTTGATAGAAATTTTTGCTGGGTAGGAAATTTTTGGCTGGAAGTTGTTTTCTTTCAGAGTTTGGAATATGTTACTCCAAGCCCTTCTGGCTCTCATGACTTGGTTTGGGAAGTCTGGAGTGATTCTAATTGGTTTGCCTCTGAATGTCACTTGGCCCTTTGCTTTTGTTGCCTTTAAGATTCTCTGCTTGGCTTCCACATTGGTCATTTTAACAATTATGTGGCGTGGGGATCCTCTTCTTTGATCCTGTCTAAAGGGAGTTCTATAAGTTTCCTGGACCTGTGTATCAACCTCTTGCTCTATGTTTGGAAAATTTTCTGCTATTACTTCCTTGAAGAGATTGTTGATCCCTTTAGTTTCCCTTTCTTTTCCCTCCTCTATTCCAATTATTCTTAGGTTAGCTCTCTTAAAATGGGCCCATATTTCTTCAATGTCAGATACCTGCTGTCGGATATTTTTTTCTAGATTAGAAACTATGCATTCCTTTTTTGAATGATCATCTTCTAAGAGCAAGATTCTGTTCTCCATGTGGTCTAATCGGTTGTTTGTGCTTTGAATTGAGGCCTTTACTTCATTAATTGCATCCTTTATCTCTTTTTGGCTCTCTCTGAATTCTTTTCGAAGCACCTCTATTATTTCTACAGTTGTTTTCCTGATTTGAACTTCTATAAATCTCTGATTTTCTGTTTTATCGGGTTCTGTTGTGGCGTTGTGGGCATTCATTGCTCCAGTGTTATTCCTCTTTCCCATTATTTTGGAAGTTTGTGCCTTCTCTGGGTTCTTCCCTTGGGTCACTATGACTTCACTTAAGGTGCTGTGGATCTCGAGTCTGTGGTATCTCAGACCCCACTACTCCTTTACTGGGTTGTATCACAGAGTCTCCGACCCAGAGAGTCGATAGAGGCTGCTTTAGACTATGGGAGGTGCCAGGTTGCACGTTCTCCTATGGTGTAATATCTCTGCCACTGCCACTCCCCCACTGGGTCAAGTCCCAGGGAGTACAGTACTGGGATTTCTCCTCTGTGGCCCGCAATTTGACTCACTGTTCTTGAGTATACATATGTAGCTGTACTGGACTCAGTGAATTCGCTGCTGCTGCCACCGGTGGCAATATGGCGCCACTGCCACGCCCTCGGCCGTGAGGCTGGCATATTTCTTCTTGGTTTTGAGTTCCACTCTGAGTCCCTGCAGCGTGTGCTGAGCTCAGCCACTGGGAGCTTTAGATGCTCCCTGCGCTGAAAAATCCCACCTGGCTGTTCTGCAGCGGCTCACCTCGGTATGCTGTAGCCATCTGGTGAATTCGCCACTGCCGCCGGCAGTATGGCGCTGCTGCCGCGTCCTCGGGCGTGAGGCCGGTGTATCTCCTCTGTGGCTCTGAGCTCTGTTCTCAGTCCGCTTTCTCTCTGGAGCCTGGTGATTTTTTTGTTTCTCTGGTGATGGTGTTTTCTGGCTATGAAAGGCGCTGATTTTGTGGTAATCGAGATTAGTTGTTAGTGGGGCTCTTAAGCCCCGCTTTTCTCGGTTGCCATCTTCCCTGAAGTTCCAATAGCTTATTCTTTAAGCGTGTTGCTCAAAGACTAATCGCTAAATCATCCTGGGCAGTTTTAGCAAAAGCAGGGATTACAGCATTGTTTAGGAGGATTTCTAGCAGAATAACACCAAAGGCAGAGTACCTGCTTCAGGAATATTACGTCTGCCTCCCAAAAAGCTTTCATGGAAGGCAGTACGTGACAGTGATAAGTAGAGAAAGGTTGGGACTTCATTCAGTTAACAGAAAAAGTGTACTAACAAAGTTAATCAGACCAGTTCAGCAGAACTGGGTGTGGGGCTCTCTTTCATTTTAAGTAGTTGAGAGGCTGTGGAAGAAGAGCTAATGTGTATACCTTCTAGACCTTTCTAACAATTACTGTCATCCACTAAAAACCTGAGCTGTGCATGATTGACATGGTCCCTTTTGCTGTTGCATGATTGGTGTGCCATTCACTCCCTAAAATTTTGTTTTTGTCTCCCTATTCAGGGTAGCATCTTGTTTGAAACATTTTCAGCAGATGGAGACAGTATGAATAGTTTTTCACAGTCACTTTGAAATTTCCTGAAAACTCAGTCTGCTTTGGAACATTTAAGGATGAGAGTTTGAGACTGGATAGAGAAGGAATGATGGCCTGTGGCCCTGGCTGTCCATTGCCTGTTCAATGTGATGATCTTTCCTGAAGAATGATTGGGGGCAGGTGACAATGTTCTCTCTTACTCACGCCCAGGAACAGCCTGCTTCATGTTGTAAATGTTTCAAAGGAGGGGTTTTTAATGTTTGTTGGGATTAGCTGCATGGGTCAAGGGCAAGAGTGAGGGCTCTCTTATTTGCCTTCTACTTTTCTTTGGCTAGGCAACATGTGTGGTCCTGGATAGAGCCATTAGCAAGACCAGGAATGGTAGAATAAGTTCTTCCAGCTGGTTGGAGACACATGGAAAAGAGAGTATGCTGTGACAAATCAGAGACTTTGTGTGACTAGGTGTTTTTTGTTACTTCTCCATGGCAGGTTTCTCTCTTAGGGGCACCTTGAGATTGTCATATGATTGATATCATCTGACTAAAAACAGGGACCTTTGTTCCCCTTTCCTGCTTTAGCTTCAGGGATTGGCGATGTTACCTGCTGGTTCACTTCTCAATTATCTTTGGAGTTTTGTCTCTAAAAGAAAGATTAGTAGCTCAGAGTAATAGAATTTGGAAACTTGTTTTTAGGGCAGTCTTAGCGAAAGGCAGTGTGGTTAAGAGCTCTGAAGCCCTACCTTTCCTAGTTTGGCCTGCCAGCCTCTGTTGGCCTCTTTCTGGCAGCCTCAGCTAGAATTATGGGCAGCAGTAGGAAGAGGGTCGGGCCAGCATCCCCAGGAGGCAGACACCTCATCCTAGGTGGGCGAAGTACTAGTCATTTAGTCAGTCTGTACCGGGGCCCTGCAGTGAGACAGAGACATCAAGTGTTCTGGATAAAGCCCACAGTGTCTGGGAAACTAACACACTTTAAATATTTTATCTTTACAACTATCCACTATTTATAATCTGGGTCAATTTATGCAGGCGGTACAAGTTTCTTTGAAGATAAAAGCAGGGCTAGGTATGTGTGGTTATCAGCGACTGTTAGGACCTGTTCAGGGCTGGGTTGTGTAGGTTCTGGAAACTACCACATTTTTTTAACCTGCCAGTTGGGTCTTGAGGGTGTCTATTGATTGTATCTGTGGCTATTTCTGGAGCTATACTAGATTTAAAGATGGATGTGGGTGGTTTAGTAATAATTATTTTTCTAAAGATGGTGACATTTTTATTTTACCTGTTGCAGAATTACTGATAGTCCTTATTTTTCAGTTGATTTAACCTAGGTAATTTTAACCTCTTTTCTGGTGTCTCCTTCTCCTGGGCCCTTGGGTAGGTACTTAAATAGGTATTCCTTGTGTGCTTGTGTGTGCATGCATGTGTGTTTGGTAAGCATAGACAACTGCAAAATGGCTCTTTAGCATTTCAACTCAGTGGTACTTTTACTGCAATAACAAAACAGGCAACTATTTGAAATTATTGTCAACTAGCTGGTTCTGTAGGGAGAAAACTATTTTCTTTTAAATGTTGACACCAATAGGAAAGAGAAGGAGCCACATAAGCAAAAGTAAAAGGAGAAGAGTTTGATTTAGAACATTCTAGCCCTTATGTGTCAAATTAAAATGTGGCCCATCACTGATGTGAATCATGGGTAAGGAGATAAGAAAGTAAAGTGAAATTGCCTCTCTCTGATTGGATGAGGAGTATCTTGTACACTTCTGCATCTTGAACAGTTTAGTTTCCTTTATTCAACTGAGATCTATTTTGAGTGAATAGATCTTAGATGTAGAGGATACCATAGTAAACAGATCCAGGGCAGGGCCTTGTGGACTGCATTGACAACAGAGGAAAATAAAAATGTGAGTGAACATGAAATATAATTTTAGGTATAGTGACAGGAGAGAAAGTGATTAAGTGGAAACTTGATGACATTCAAGGGGCATCCTGATGAAGACCTGAAGGAGGAGGAGAGTGTGGAGGAAACAGATTGACAGACACGGACTGGGACTAGATCATAGGGGACTTTGCCTTCTGTTGGCTGGGAAGCTTGATAAGAATTCCAACATGGAACTGGCATCATGTAATTCATGGCTTTGAAAGCTCACCCTGGTGAATCATCTCTTATATTTTACTGTCTGTGTATTATTTGTGTAGAGAACCATTGTATCCTCAAAACAATTATTCATTGGTCTTTTGACACTTTAAACAAAGCTCTAATAACCCCAGGATACCAGAACTATGAGATTATAACATTTATTTTTAATTGGGGCCTCTGAAAGAAACAATCAAGACAGCTGTGAAGTAGCAGACTAACCCCCAGCAGTTAACAACTGATAAAAGATTATAATTAAAATTGATTGCCAAAATAATTATTTTTACTTTCTTGCCATGTACCTGCTTTCTGCAGTCCTTCTTTAGGGTATTATCAGGAATTTGTTCATTATTAGTCTACTTATCAGTTATCCCAGGTAGTGTAGTATAGTGAGTCACATAAGGAGCCTCAGAGGATGGCTGACTATGTTTGAAACTCAACTTTGTCATCACTGATGACTCTCTGAATAAATAAAAATTAGGACATAACATAGGTACATCCTTAAAGGGTTGTATGAGGGTAAAATGAGATAATATTTAGATATTATTCCTGATGTAACTTAAATACTCAGTGAAAGCTAGCTAGCAGTTCTTGTGCGTAATTTCAACCATGAAATTTTAAATCTCTTGTATGATAAATCCAATGCTTAGTTTATATAACATAATTTGAAAGATCAAACGGTATAACCACAAGTCTAGAATAAACTATTTTGGGATATATCACCCAGTTTTTTTTTTTTTTTAGATTTAAATTTTTTATTAGTGCATTGTATTTATACATCATAATGGGTTAAAAAAAACTTGTGTACTGGGCGGGGGTCGCGCGCGGGGCACGCCAGATGGGGCCCGAGTCGCGGGACTCTGGGCCCTGGGCCGAACTGCGCGTAGCACGCCAGACCCCTGGAGAAACTGGGCCCAGTAAGACGCTGGGTTCTGGGCAGGGGTCGCGCGCGGGGCACGCCAGCCGGGGCCCAGGTCGCGGGACTCTGGGCCCCGGGCCAAACTGCGAGTAGTACGCCAGACCCCTGGAGAAACCAGGCCCAGAACAGAAAAAGATAAAGAAAAATATTGGAGAGGAGGTAAGAAAGCCATTATGGATGCCAGGACACTGGAGATGCAGACAAAACTTATCTAAATGCACTGGAACTTATGGAAAAATTCGCCGTGAAAGAGGACTGCTATTTCTCTATATTGTTAAGAATCTCAGACATAACCTGTAAGGAGAGAGTTTAGCGGAGACCAAGGAGAAATACGGTGTTGAAAGAGTTCTCCGCGATGGTGGTGGAGACTTGTATTCAGAAGAAGCAGAAACCAGATCCTACCAACTTTATTTTTTTGGAGAAATTACACCAAATGTCGAATGCTACCATCACGCATGCTTAGGAACACTGGACAACATTCAGAGTGGAAAAAGAGCCTGGGAAGGATTTGAAACAGTGGAGGCAGTGGCAATGCCAGGGGCCAATACTCAGGGGAGGCAGAGATCTGATACATTACACCTGGAACCTTTGAAATAATAACCACAGAGACAGTGATTGGAAACTGCTGAGGGGTTAGGTGGGCGCCGGGGCCAGTGGCCGACATCGGAGCTTGCTGTGAGGCAAGGCCACTACTGAGGCCTCCGTGGCCGGGATTGGAACCTGCCGAGGGGTTAGACAGATGCTGGGGGCAGCAAGGCCGGCATTGGAGCCTGCCATGAGGCAAGGCTTGTGCTGGGGCCTCCGAGGTCGGGTCCGGAACCTGCTGAGGGGTTAGGCCGGTGCTGGGGCCAGCGAGGCCGGCATCGGAGCCTGCCATGAGGCATGACCAGTGCTGGGGCCTCCAAGGCCGGGATCGGAGCCTGCCGAGGGGTTAGGTTGGTGTTGGGGCCAGCGAGGACGGCATCGGAGCCTGCCTTGAGGCAAGGCCGGTACTTGGGCCTCCGAGGCCAGGATAAGAGCCTGCCGAGGGTTTAGGCCGGTGCTGGGGCCAGCAAGGCCGGCATCGGAGCCTGCCATGAGGCAAGGCCGGTACTGGGGCTTCTGAGGCCGGGATAAGAGCCTGCCGAGGGGTTAGGCCGGTGCTGGGGCCAGCGAGGCCGGCATCGGAGCCTGCCGTGAGGCAAGGCCAGTGCTGGGGCCTCTGAGGCCGGGATAAGAGCCTGCCTTGAGGCAAGGCCGGTACTGGGGCATCCGAGGCCGGAATAAGAGCCTGCCGAGGGGTTAGGCCGGTGCTGACGCCAGCGAGGCCGGCATTGGAGCCTGCCGTGAGGCATGGCCGGTGCTGGGACCTCCAAGGCCAGTATCGGAGCCGGCCGAGGGGTTAGGCCGGTTCTGGGGCCAGCGAGGCCAGCATCGGAGCCTGCCATAAGGCAAGGCCAGTTCTGGGGCCTCCGAGGCTAGGATAAGAGCCTGCCGAGGGGTTAGGCCGGTGCTGGGGCCAGCGAGGCCTTCATCGGAGCCTTCCGTGATGCATGACCAGTGCTGGGGACTCTGAGGCCGGCATCGGAGCCTACCTTGAGGCAAGGCTGGTACTGGGGCATCCGAGGCCAGAATAAGAGCCTGCCGAGGGGTTAGGCCGGTGCTGAGGCCAGCGAGGCCGGCATCGGAGCCTGAAATGAGGCATGGCCGGTGCTGGGGCCTCCGAGGCCGGGATCAGAGCCTGCCGAGGGGTTAGGCCGGTGCTGGAGCCAGAGAGGCCGGCATCGGAGCCTGCCATGAGGCAAGGCCGGTACTGGGGCTTCCGAGGCTGGGATAAGAGCCTGCCGAGGGGTTAGACCGGTGCTGGGGACAGTGAGGCCGGCATTGGAGCCTGCTGTGAGGCAAGGCCAGTGCTGGGGCCTCCGAGGCTGGGATAAGAGCCTGCCAAGGGGTTAGGCCGGTGCTGGGGCCAGCGTGGCCGGCATCGGAGCCTGCCGTGAGGCAAGGCCGGTGCTGGGGCCTCCGAGGCCAGGATAAGAGCCTGCCGAGGGGTTAGGCCGGTGCTGGGGCCAGCGTGGCCGGCATCGGAGCCTGCCGTGAGGCAAGGCCGGTACTGGGGCCTCCTAGGCCGGGATTGGAGCCTGCCTTGAGGCAAGGCCGGTACTGGGGCCTCCGAGGCCAGGATAAGAGCCTGCCGAAGGGTTAGGCCAGTGCTGGGGCCTCCGAGGCCGGGATTGGAGTCTGCCTTGAGGCAAGGCTGGTACTGAGGCCTCTGAGGCCAGGATAAGAGCCTGCCGAGGGGTTAGACTGGTGCTGGGGCCAGCGAGGCCGGCATCGGAGCCTGCCATGAGGCATGACCAGTGCTGGGGCCTCCAAGGCCGGGATCGGAGCCTGCCGAGGGGTTAGGCCGGTGTTGGGGCCAGCGAGGCCGGCATCGGAGCCTGCCTTCAGGCAAGGCCGGTATTGGGGCCTCCGAGGCCAGGATAAGAGCCTGCTGAGGGGTTAGGCCGGTGCTGGGGCCAGCGAGGCTGGCATCGGAGCCTGCCGTGAGGCAGGGCCGATGCTGGGGCCTCCACGGTCAGGATAAGAGCCTGCCGAGGAGTTAGGCCAGTGCTGGGGCCAGTGAGGCCGGCATAGCAGCCCACCATGAGGCATGGTCGGTGCTGGGGCCTCCTAGCCCGGGATTGGAGCCTGCCTTGAGACAAGGCCGGTACTGGGGCATCCGAGGCCGGGATAAGAGGTAACCTAAGAATAATTGGAATAGAGGAGGGAAAAGAAGGTGAAACCAAAGGGATCAACAATCTCTTCAAGGAAGTAATAGCAGAAAATTTTCCAAACAGAGCAAGAGGTTGATATACAGGTCCAGGAAACTTATAGAACTCCCTTTAGACAGGATCAAAGAAGAGGATCCCCACGCCACATAATTGTTAAAATGACCAATGTGGAAGCCAAGCAGAGAATCTTAAAGGCAACAAAAACAAAGGGCCAAGTGACATTCAGAGGCAAACCAATTAGAATTACTCCAGACTTCCCAAACCAAGTCATGAGAGCCAGAAGGGCTTGGAGTAACATATTCCAAACTCTGAAAGAAAACAACTTCCAGCCAAAAATTTCCTACCCAGCAAAACTTTCTATCAAATTAGATGGAGAAATAAGAAGCTTCCATGACAAACAAAAACTGAAGGAATTTTTGTCTTCAAAACCAGCGCTAGAGAAAATACTCAAAGAGATTAACCACAAAGAAGAAATAGGTAACACACACCAGAACCAGAGAAACAAGATTTTCCATCCAACAGACAACTAAGATTGGTTATCTGTGGAGATTCATTATTTATGTTAGTCTTTTACCTATATCTAAATGGTATTGTTTGCCTTTATTGTTGCTAATTTTTAGGATTTTTAGTTGGAATATTAATATACCTTCAGATATAGCATTTGGAAATATTTTCTCCCATTCTATCAGTAAATTTTAACTCTGTTTACACTGTCTTTGGATATACAACTTTTTTTATTTTTTAGGGAGTTTGTTTACCCTTTTGTTGCCTGTGCTATTGAAATCATAACCAAGAAATCATTGCCAATTTCAATGTTGTGAGGTTTTATGACCCAGATTCTCTTCTAAAAGTTTATAGTCTTAAGATTTATATTTAGGTCTTTTATCTATTTTGTGTTAATATTTGTATATGGTGTTAGATAAGGGTCTAATTTTATTCTTTTTCATATAATTATTATTTTTCAACAATATTTAGTTAAAAGATTTGTATTTCCTCCACCAGATGTTCATGGAAACCTTGTCAAAAATAACTTGACAATATATGGAATAATTTATCTCTAGTTTTTTATTTAACTCCAATGGTTTATATATCTGCCTTTATAACAGTCCTATACTGTTTCAATTATTGTAGCTTTATATGGTTTGAAATCAGAAAATATACATCTAGCTTTGTTCTCCTTCGAGATTGTTTTGGGTATCTAGAGTCCATATTCCATATCAGGATAGATTTTTTCTGAAAAATAAATAAATAAATGTATGATAGTTTCACCTAAAAAAAAAAGAAAAAAATATTCTCTGGTAAGAAAGAAATCAAAAAGAAATATTGAAATGTTATCTTTAAGTCATCAAAAGTTTGGTATCAGACTTCTGGGAAGATGTCGACGGAGCAAAACGGGGCTTACAATCCCTATTACCACAAATTCAGCGCCTTTCATAGCCAGAAAACACCATCAGCAGAGAAACAAAAAATGTAATTTTAAGGGACAGAGAAAAAGAGGGCTGGAAAAACGAGACACCAGAAACCAGACCGTAGTGCTGCAGCCGTAGCCACGGCGTGAAGCGGCGGGCGCCATTTTGCCTTGCAGCACCAGCCTCCAGAGAAGAAGGGAACTCATAACGGAGCTCAGAAACCAGTGAGGAGATACAATGGTCTCACGCACGAGAACGCGGCAGCAGTGCCTTACTGCTGGCAGCAGCGGCGAGTTCACTGGACGGCACCAGACCAACACACTCAACAGCCTACCAAGCTCCAGAGAGGAGTGGTGGAGAGCGAGCCGAGGTGAGCTGCTGTGGAACAGCCGGGCAGGATTCGGCAGATTTTTCGGCGCAGAGAGCACCTAAAGCTCCCAGGGGCTGGGCTCAGCGCACCCTGCAGGGACCCAGAGTGGAGTTCAAAAACAGAAAAGAAATATGCCAGCCTCACGGCCGAGGGCGTGACAGCGACGCCATATTGCTACCGGCGGCAGCAGCAGCGAATTCACCGAGTCCACGACAGCTCCATCTACGCACTCAACATTGAGTCAAATTGTGGCCCCTAGAGGAGAAATCTCAGTACTGTACTCCCAGGGACTTGACCCAGTGGGGGAGTGGTGGTGGAAGAGATATTACACCATAGGAGAACGCCCAACCTGTCACCCCCCCATGGTCTAAAGCAGCCTTGATTGACTCCCAGGGTCTGAGACTCTGCAATACAACCCAGTAGAGGAGTAGCGGGAACTGAGATACCATAGTCTCGAGATCCACAGCACCTTAAGTGAAATTGTAGTGACCCAGGGAAGAACCCAGAGAAGGCACAAACTTCCGAAATCATGGGAAAGAGGAATAACAATGGAGCAATGAATGCCCACAACCCCACAACATCAGAACCTGATAAAACAGAAATGCAGAGATTTATAGAAGATCAGATCAGGAAAATAACTGTAGAAATAATAGAGGTGTTTTGAAAAGAATTCAGAGAGAGCCAAAGAGAGATAAAGGATGCAATTAATGAAGTAAAGGCCTCAATTCAAAGTATAAACAATTGATTAGACCACATGGAGAATAGAATCTCGCTCCTAGAAGATGATCATTCCAAAAATGAACGCATAGTTTCTAATTTAGAAAAAAAAATTGACAGCAGGAATCTGACATTGAAGAAATATGGGCCCATTTTAAGAGAGCTAACCTAAGAATAATTGTAATAGAGGAGAGAAAAGAAGGTGAAACCAAAGGGATTAACAATCTTTTCAAGGAAATAATAGCAGAAAATTTTCCAAACATAGAGCAAGAGGTCAATACACAGGTCCAGGAAACTTATAGAGCTCCCGTTAGAGAGGATCGGAGAAGAGGATCCCCACGCCACATAATTGTCAAAATGACCAATGTGGAAGCCAAGCAGAGAATCTTAAAGGCAACAAAAACAAAGGGCCAAGTGACATTCAGAGGCAAACCAATTAGAATTACTCCAGACTTCCCAAACCAAGTCATGAGAGCCAGAAGGGCTTGGAGTAACATATTCCAAACTCTGAAAGAAAACAACTTCCAGCCAAAAATTTCCTACCCAGCAAAACTTTCTATCAAATTAGATGGGGAAATAAGAAGCTTCCATGACAAACAGATACTGAAGGAATTTATGTCTTCAAAACCAGCGCTAGAGAAAATACTCAAAGAGATTAACTACAAAGAAGATATAGGTGACACACACCAGAACCAGGGAAACAAGATTTTCCATCCAACAGACAACTAAGACTGGTTATATGTGGAGATTCATTATTTATGTTAGTCTTTTACCTATCTCTAAATGGTATTGTTTTCTTTTATTGTTGCTAATTTTTAGGATTTCTAGTTGGAATATTAATATACCTTCAGATATAGCATTTGGAAATATTTTCTCCCATTCTATCAGTAACTTTTAACTCTGTTTACATTGTCTTTGGATATACAATATAAAAATGGGAGTTTATTTACCCTTTTGTTGCCTGTGCCATTGAAATCATACCCAAGAAATCACTGCCAATTTCAATGCTGTGAGGTTTTATGACCCAGATTTTCTTCTAAAGTTTATAGTCTTAAGATTTATATTTAGGTCTTTTATCTGTTTTGAGTTAATATTTGCATATGTGTTAGGTAAGGGTCCAATTTTATTTTTTTCCATGTAATTATTATTTTTCAACAATATTTAGTTAAAAGATTTGTATTTCCTCCACCAAATGTTCATGGAAACCTTGTCAAAAATAACTTGACAATATAGGGAAGAATTTATCTCTAAGCTTTTATTTAACTCCAGTGGTTTATATATCTGCCTTTAGAACAGTACTACACTGTTTCAATTATTGTAGCTTTATATGGTTTGAAATCAGAAAATATACATCTTATAGCTTTGTTCTTCTTTAAAAAAAGATTTATATTTAGGTCTTTTATCTATTTTGAGTTATAATTGTATATGGGATTAGGTAAGGGTCCAATTTTATTCTTTTCCATGTAATTATTATTTTTCAACAATATTTAGTTAAAAGATTATTATTTCCACCACCAAATGTTCGTGGAAACCTTGTCAAAAATAACTTGACAATATAGGGAAGAATTTAGCTCTAGGCTTTTATTTAACTCCAATGGTTTATATATCTGAATTTAGAACAGTACTACACTGTTTCAATTATTGTAGCTTTATATGGTTTGAAATCAGAAAATATACATTTTCTAGCTTTGTTCTTCTTTGAGATTGTTTTGGGTATCTAGAGTCCATATTCCATATCAGGATAGATTTTTTCTTCAAAATAAATAAATAAATATATGATAGCTTCACCTAAAAAAAAAGAAAAGAAAAAAATATTATCTGGTAAGAAAGAAAGCAAAAAGAAATATTCAACTGTTATCTTTTAGTCATCAATAGCTTGGTATCAGACAAATGAAACTGTTATGTGAGATTATCATCGTTAATATTGGATAAATTGCTATAAAACTAGATGTCAACCACTAAGCCAAGCATGGGAAGGAGGGATGGGGAGGGAATGGGGTGGGGATTGGGTAGGGACTAACTGGGTGATGTGTGCATATATGTCTACAAAAGTATTTTCTTTATACCATTATGATGTATGAATACATTTCACCAATAAAAAAAATTAAAAAAAGAAAAAAAAAGTTTGGTATCAGACAAATGAAACTGTTTTGTGAGATTATCATCATTAATATTGGGTAAATTGCTATAAAACTAGATGTCAACCACTAAGTCAAGCATGGGAAGGAGGGATGGGGAGGGAACGGGGTGGGGATCTGGTAGGGGCTAACTCGGCGATGTGTGCATGTAAGTCTACAAAAGTATTTTCTTTATACCATTATGATGTATGAATACAGTGCACCAATAAAAAAAAGTAAAAAAAAACCACATAGATATACATGCATTAGTTTGTTAGTTTTGTTTCCTTCTTTTGGGTAGATACCCAGAAGTTGTATTGCTGTTCCCATTCTTCTGAGGATTCTCCATACTGTTTTCCAAAATGGTTGCACTAATTTGCAATCCAACCAACAATGTTTTAGAGTTCCCACTTCTCCACATCCTTGCAGGTTTGAAGGGATGTCATATGAGCCATGGACAAGAGACTGACTCGAGAGCCTGGTGCTGTTGAGAAAGGAAAGTCCAAGCTGGGGTGTGTCCTGTAGTTTGATTCGAGAGGAAGGATTTCTAGTGATACTTGAGGATTAGAGGTATAAGGCAAAAAGAAAATGAGTGGAGTTAGAAACAAGATAGATAGAAAACTAGTTGGCTGGGGATGGGTTAGGGGCAATCCATGGCTGTAGTGATTCCTGTTTTGGACCTGGGATTTTACATGCTGTCTCCTCAGTCTGTCTTTTATATCATTTTCAATTGTTTTTCATAGAACATTTTAAAGTATAAAATTTTAAATGTAAGATTTTAAAATAAGAGTCTTTGGAAAAATAGAATAATATTATATATGATGTATATGACTATGTTTATCTCCTATATAGATATATTAGATAAAGATATATCTAAATAGATATATGATCTAATTGGCCAAATTTGTTTTATAGCCTTGTATATACCTTTTAAAAATACATCTTTATTGATTCATTGTCTGCTCACATCATAATGAGATTTAGAGTGCTAGGGACATACATGCATACAGTACTTGGTACCTTTTCCCTGGGCTCCCTTCCCACTCCCTCCTGTATGTATAACTCAATGTAATGCTTGCTTGTGTTTTAAGTAGAGGCTTTAAATTGAATTTTGCTTAAAGTTGCCCTTGTTCTGTCTTGACCAATAACTCAACACTGCCATTTTCTCTAAAAAGCTACTATTATCTTCTTCATCCAGGTTATATAACAACATTTCAAATAATCCAATTTATGAATAGAAGCAATAATTCTGAAAATATCCTCACTGAAAAAACATAGAACCTTTTCTTTATGTGTTCTTGATTGATTTTCCTCATGATGTGCTATTCCTCTGAAGTCAGGGTTAGATTAAAAAAATTATCTTTACTATTTATAAATCTCTTAATTGTTTATTGTGGGGCAGGGGAAAGTCTCATTTTGGGTATGAATTCACAATCCCATTCCTTTCTTCCTCTCTTTCCCACCCCGAACTCTCTCTTGTACTGAGGATTGAATGCAGGTGTTCTATCTCTGATCTATACCCTCAACTGTATTGTGTGTGTGTGTGTGTGTGTGTGTGTGTGTGTGTGTGTGTGTGGGTCTGGGGATGGAACCCAGAGGCATTTGACCTCTGAGCCACATCCCCTGACCTATTTTTATTTTTATCTTTTGGTGGTACTGGGGTTCCTGGAAGCCCTTCTACCTCTGGGCTACACTCCCAGACCTATTTTTTTATACTTTTTTCTTTTTGGAAACAGGGTCTCTTAAGCCAGTGGGCCTGGCTGCGATCCTCCTGTCTCTGCCTCCCAAGTTGCGGGGATTACAAGTGTGTGCCACCATGCCTGGCCCCAATTTTTTATTCTTTATTTTGAAACAGGGTCTCACTGAGTGGCAGAGGGCCTCACTAAGTAGCTGAGGCTATCCGCGAATCGAGATCCTCTGGTCTCAGGCTCCCAAATGCTGGGATTACAAGCGTGTGCCACCACGCCCATCAACTATATTGTATTTTTATTTTGAAATAGGCTCTAAGTTGCTGAGAACCTTGCTAACTTTCTGAGGCTGGCCTGGAACCTGTGATCCTCAGTCTTAGCCTTCCAAGTACTGGGATTACAGGCTTATACCAACAGGTTCAGCACAAAATCACACTTCTTTGTTATATTTCCTTTTTCTTTCACTCTTTCCTCTTTCTTCCCTTCCCTTCCATTCCTTTTCCTTCTCTCCTCTTTTACTTTCATGACTAGAGAAATAATAACTTATAGTCTGGAGTGAGTCATGCTATGTTGTGCTGATGTGAGCTCCTATCACTATGAAAGACTTACTTGAAATAACATGATTTTCTTTTTTTCCCTTACTTTTTATTTTATTTATCTAAAATTTTTTATTGGTGCATTGTAGTCGTACATGTTAATGGGATACAAAATGGTGGAGACATACATACACATCACCCAATTAGCCCTTACCCAATTTCCACCCCATTTTCTCCCCTTCCTTTTCATGCTTGGCTTAGTGATTGACTTTGATGTTTGTTAAAGTACATCATGTGCATTAGAGAGTTTGCTCATCTATAGAATCTTCTTATTTGTTCATCTATAGAATCTCTTTCATCTAGAGTTCCTCCTATGACCCATTTCTCTCTAGCTTTTGCATATTAGGGAGAGCATCCAATTTCTTATTTTTTTGTGACTGAGTAATCTCACTTAGCATAATGTCCTCCAGTTCCATCCATTTCCCTGTAAATAATGTAATTGTGTTTTTCTTTATGGCTGAGTAAAATTCCAATGTGTACATATCCCAGTTTTGTAATCCATTTATCTGCTGATGGAAATTTTGGCTGGTTTCATAGTTTGGTAATGGAGAATTGTGCAGCTATGAACATAGATACACATACATTGATTTGGTAGTTTGGTTTTCTTTCTTTTGGGTAGATATCCAGAAGTTGTATTGCTGGATCATATGGTAGGTTTGTTCCCATTCTTCTGAGGATCCTCCATACAGTTTCTCAAAGTGGTTGCACTAATTTGTAACCCCACCAACAATGTCTTAGAGTTCCCACTTCTCCACATCCTTGCCAGCATTTGTTGTTGTTTGTGTTTTTAATGATTACCATTCTAGTTGAAGGTAGGTGAAATCTCAGGGTAGTTTTGATTTGCATATCTTTGATTGCTAATGGTATTGAAATTTTTTTTCATGCATTTATTGGCCATTTGACCTGCATAGAGTATCTATTTACTTCACTTGCCCATTTTTTGACTGGGTTATTTGTTTTCTTAGTCCTGTGTCTCTTGAGTTTTCTGTATATTCTAAGATATCAGTCCTGTATTGGAGAAGTAGCTGGCAAAAATCTTCTTCCATTCTGTTGCGCTTTCTGTTGACATTCTTGATCATTTGCCGTACAGCAGTTTTTCAGTTTCACGCAATCCCATGTATTGATTCACTTTCTCATTCCTTGTGCCTTTGAGATCTTGTTGAGAAAGTTTTTATCTATGCCTATATGTTGCAGTGTTGGATGATACCCTCTTCAAAAAGCCTGAAGGTCTCTGGTCTAATTTCCAAGTCTTTGATCCATCTTGAATTTACTCTTGTGCTAGGTGAAAAAGTGGGATTTATTTCCATTTTTTGCATATGGTTAACTAGTTTTGCCAACAGTATTTGTTGAACAGGCCATCTCTTTTCCAGTGTATGTTTTTGGTCCCTTTGTCAAAAATCAATTGGCTGTAAGTGTGTGGATTTGTTTCTGAGTCTTCTATTTAGCTCCATTGGTCTATGTATCTGTTTTAGTGCCAGTACCATGCTATTTTTATTACTATGGCTTTGTAGTATAAAGTCAGGAATTGTGATTCCTCCTGAATGGTGTTTGTTGTTGAGAACTACTTTGGGTATTTCAGGTTTTTTGTTGTTCCAAATGAATTTAAGGACTGATTTTTCTATGCCTGTGAGGAATGATCTTGGAAATTTAACGGGCATTGTGTTGAATCTGTAGATCACTTTTGGAAGTATGGCCATTTTGATGATATTTATTCTGCCTATCTATGAATGTGGAAAATCTTTCCATCTTCTAAGGTCTTCTTTGATTTAAGTTTTCAACGTTTTATAATTTTCTTTGTAGAACTCTTTTAACTCCTTGGTTAAATTTATTCCTAAATATTTTATTATTTTTTTGGTGGGAAATCCTGAGTGGAAGTGTTTTCTGGATTTCTTTTTCAGTGGATTTATGGTAGGTATACAGAAAAACTTTTGATTTTTTTAAGATTAATTTGTAACCAGACACTGCTGAATTTGTTGATCAGTTCTATAAGCCTTTTGGTGGAGTTTTTTGGGTTTTCTAAGTATAGTATCATGTCATCTGCAAATAGTGAAAGTTTGAGTTCTCCTTTTTCTATTTGTACTCCTTTGATATCATTTTTTGCCTTATTTCTCTGGCTAGATTCTCAAATACTGTATTGAAGAGAAGTGGTGATAATGAACATCCTTGTCTTTTTCCTGTTTTTAGAGGTAATTCTTGAAGTTTTTCCTCATTTAATATGTTGTTGGCTGTGGACTTATTGTAGATTCCCTTATGATGTTGAGGAATGTTCCTTCTATTCCTATTCTCTGCAGTGCTTTTAGCATAATGGTATGTGGATTTTATCAAATGCTTTTTCAGTGTGTATTGAAATCATCATGTGATTTTTGTCTTCGGTTCGGTTTGCATGATAGATTACATGGATTTATTTTCTTATGTTGAACCAGCCTTGCCTCCCTGGGATCAACCCTACCTGGTCATGGTGTATGATATTTTTGATGTGGTTTTGAATGTGTTTTGCTAGTATTTTGTTTAGTAGTTTTGCATTCAAATTCATCAAATATATAGGCCTATAGTTTTCCTTCCTTGAGCTATCTTTATTTGGTTTTGGAAGAAATGTGATTTTGGCTTCTTAAAATGTATTTGAGAGAGTCCTGGTTTTTATCTCTATTTCACAAAATAGATTGAGGATTATTGGGATTAACTCTTCTATAAATGTTTCATAAAATTCACTTGGGAAATCTGGTCCTGGACTTTTCTTTGATGGTAGGCTCTTTATTGTTGTTTCATTCTCTTTGATTGATAGCAGTTAGTTTAAATTTTCTGTATCTTCTTGACTCGGTTTAGGCAGGTTGTATTTATCTAGAAAGTTACCAACTTTCTCCAGATTTTCCATTTTGTTGGAGTATAGTTTTATATCATTCTTACATTGATGCAGACTTTTAGTGGCAAGTAATATTTTATACAGTGTTAAGTAAAATTTATGAAAAGCCTCACAGATTTGGTCTGAGCTCCCATTCAGGCCAACAGGTGAAATCAGCCCAACTGGCTAAATTAAAATGAAGTCACTTAGGTAATTCCACATAATCAAACTGAAAATAAGCTATTTTTATCTGACCTTCTGAGAATTCGGGAGAATGAGAGATGATAGCCAAGTTTCCAGACGTATTTAATACAGGCTGCTTTCAGTTGGCACAGCTGAAGTTCCCTCCATTTAAATCCTTAAAAAATTATAAAACTGATTATTTAAAAATATTATTATTCCATTTTCCTGTTTTCACCTTATAAGTAAAGTAATTTTGAAAAGAGCAATCTACTTTTTGTTCTTTGTTCCTGCTTTTTTCAGTCCTTCAGGGCCTGTAAAACCAATCTTCCCTTCTTGGATCATTAGAACTCTTGTCCTGGTTTACAGAATGAAGTGTGGCATGATTTTAGAATCACAAATAAAGGCAATTAAAATCTTTAAATGTTTTTGTGTTTTTTTCTTGACAGCAGATATTAAACTGAACAAAGAAAGATAAAGTTATAGGAAGGCAGAAAAATAAAATACTCCAAAATGGACTTGGTATCATATCTATGCTTCAAATCATTTTTAAGCCAATGGTAAAGAATTTGATTCTGGATTGAGTGTAAAGTGGTAAGAAGAATTATTAGAAAGGTAAAGTGGGGAGTTGGGGAGAATTTGTTTTTTAGTAACTGTTAAATTAATAATCAATTGTTGTATAGTCAGGCATGATAGTACATATCTGTAATTTCATTATTTGAAAGGCCAAGGAAGAAAGACCAAAGTTTGAGGATACTATATACTATCCTAGAGAGACTCAAAACAAACAAACAAACAAACAAACAAATAAACAAATAGGCAAACAAATAATGCTGGAAGTATACCTCAGCATATATCTGTCCCTAGTTTCAATCCCCAGGACCATGGACTTGCACACACAAAAGAGTCAATCATTTTATAATTTATAATAAGGAAATGATTCTATACTATTTTTGAGATTTAAAGAAAGACATCCTATGCTTAATCATATTAATAATCAAATCTCCTAATTGGTGTTTATTTCTCACTCTGCTCAGTAAATCAACTGGTACTGTCAGAAATATGGATATATTATTTATGATCTCTGGCCTAATTAGAAGAGACCAAACAGTAATAAAATTAGAAAAATTAATATAATTCCAATAATCCTTAGGAGACTGTTACTGTAGGGCTAGAAAAAATAATTAGAAGCAGACAAATTCCAAAGCACAAATTGTATGACTTGGTGGGCATTTGAGAATAGATATTAAAATATTAAGCTCTTAGTAAGCATATATTTTGCAAATGAGTAAATGAAAGAAAGTCTTGAACTTCCTTTTGGATGTTATTTTGCTAGCTGTAATCTTAGGATGGTATAGTTTTCATCCTGGAATAAGATTATATTTTGGATTTAAGTGATAGGGTACATAAAATATAACTCTCATGACAAATATTTTACAAGTGTTTAATTGCATCTGAAGCACATCATTAGGGGGCCAGGATATGAGATAAAATGCTCACCAACACCGCCTCTGTATTTCCTTAAGTACAAAGATCTTTGGGTGAAAAAGAAAAGGAGGGAGGGCCACCCACAGCCTTGGGTGGGATGCCAATGGCAAATCTTTCAGATTGTATTGCTGGTATATCCCTCTGAAGCCTATAACTTAATTTCAAGACAGAAAAGTGGATATAAACAAACCCCCAAGCAAATGAAGGTATTACCAAAGACAGCATGGGACAGAGAAGATAAAATGAGATTTGGAATTCTGATAGCCCTAGAGTTGAATCTGCCCTCTTCACTAATAAGTTATGTGAGACCAAGATGACTGTAATTGTTGTTAAATCTGTTGCCCTCATTTTAAATCCTTTAAGGATGAATATGTTTCTTTTAAGGAGCACTCAAGAAACTCACTGATAAAAAATCAAATAGCCTAATCAAAAAAGGGCAAGTGAAACAAATAGACATTTCACAAAAGAAGAAATTCAAATGGCCAATAAATGCATAAAAATGTTCAACATCATTAGAAATCAGAGAGATGTGCCGGGTGTGGTGGTGCATTCTTGTAATCCCCGCTCTTGGGAGGCTGCGACAGGAGGATCACACAGGTTTGAAGCCAGCCTCAGCTACTTAGTGAGGCTCTCAGCAACTTAGTGAGACCCTGTTTCCAAATAAAAAAATATAAAAAATGGTCTGGGAGTATAGCCCGGAGGTAGAAAGCCTCTGGGTTCCACCCCCAGTACCACTAAAAAAGAAAAGAAAATCAGAGAGATGCAAATAAAAACTACTCTGAGATTTCACCTAACCTCAATTGGAATGGCAATCACTAAGAAAACAACAAAAATATGGAGAAGTGGGAATGTTAATACATTGTTAGTGGGATTGAAAATTAGTGCAACCACTTTAGAAAACAGTATAGAGGATCCTCAGAAGAATGAAAATGAACCTACCATATGATCCAGCAATTTCACTCCTGGGTATCTACCCAAAAGAATGGAAACCAAATTGCCAAACAAATGGATGTGTATCTGTGTTCATAGACGCACAATTCACAATTGCCAAACTATAGAACCAGCGAAGATGAATGGATTACAAAACTATTGGATATGCACACAGTAGAATTTTACTCAGCCATAAAGAAGAACAAAATTATGTCATTTACAGGAAAATGAATGGAACTGGAGAACATGCTGAGATTAGTCAGTTACAAAAAGTAAAATTGAATGCTCTCCCTAATATGTAGAAGCTAGGGAGAAAAAGAGTCATAGAAGGAACTCTAGATGAAGAAGAAGAAACCATAGATGAGCAAATAAGGTGACCTAACTGAGGGGGATGGGAGGGAAGAAGAGGGAAACTCCCTAATGTGCATGAAGTACATTCATAAACATATCAAAGTCAATCAGTAAGCCAAACATGTGAAGGAAGAAGGGGGAGGGAATGGGGTATGAATTGGGGAAAGGCTAAATGAATGAGGTGTTCATGTATGCCTCTACCATCTTGTACCCCATTCAGATATATGACTACAATGCATTAATAAAAAATTAAAAAAATTTTTCTTTTGAAAAATTATTTTCTTCTATGAATATTAATTTAAATGATTATAATAAGTGATTGAATAATTATTGATTACAAAGGTAATCAGTATTTATTGTATAAAGATGGCAAAACAAGGTAGAAATAAAAGTTATTCCTTATCCAAATGTAGGTCTTAAGATTTGGGAACACATCTTCCAATTTTCCCTTCTCTGTGCATATATTTAATCAAATTTGTCTTTATTAAGTGATGATATCTAATTAGCTAGCCATAAAAGTCTCTAATTCCTGGTATAAAGAAGTACTTAATATATGCATGTTAAGTGAAACAATAGTCTTAAACATTTTTGTCCTCATGTTCTTCCTAAAACAGAGAATAATAATGACTATGAAGCCCAGAGTGCAGGGAGGGCTGAACGAGATACTATATGTGTAGTTCTCATTCATTATCTGATACAAAAGACACCCTGAGATTGCAAGCTATTGCTATTATTTCATTTCTTATGAACAAATAGAGATATACTAATAATTTGTTTAGATTTTTTGAAGTTATTCATTATGATCTTTACTTATATTTTGGAGAGCTGTAGGAACTAAAGTACAAACTGTTTGTAATGCCAGAAATAGGGTCGCATTGTGAATCCTAATGCCGAAATGGACTAAAATAGGTAAAAAAAAAGTCTCTGAAGTCATGAATGGGGGGAAAGTTGGTTGAAGAATGTTCTACTCTGAGTATGATGACTTCAGCTATTTCTTTAATAAGGTGTGGCTTGGCCTCTGACAACAGCAAGTCCATGACTCAAGCACCATGATATTAAAGATCTGAAACCTCCTTTCCCTCTCCTATGTCTCTTTCTGTGGACCTGATGTGGAATGGATTGTGCCCGTGGACATTCAATGAAGCCAGGGGCAGGGATTACTGAGATTCCTGGGCCTTCCTCACTAGAGTCCTTTCATGAATGAAGCCATTAGCTGGGCAGCTGACTTGCAGGATTCTGTACAGGAAAAAGAGGCTCATAAATCACTCAGTCTATTATTTTCATTTTACACATAGGGAACTAAGGCCAGCAGAGATTACATGAACTTCTTGAGGTCACAGAGCCAATGGGTGATAAGGTCAGGCTTAAAATCAAAGGTTCCTATGAAACAGTAAAATGTGACAAAGGTAACAATTCTAGTCTGGCCACTTTAGTCTGAATCTTGGTTCTACCACTCAGTTCCTTAGAGGTTCATCTTCATCTATAATATGAAATTAAAATACCCAGTTGTATTACTTTTATTTATTGTACTACTATAACAAATTAATTCAAATTTGGTGGCTTGAAACAACAAAAATGTATTCTTTCACAGTTGTAGGTACTCAGAGATGTCAGCAGGGCCATGACTCCGCTAAAGCTCAAGGAAAGAGTTCTTTTGGCTTCTCCGACTTTCAGTGGTTGCCAGCAGCCTTTGGGGTTCCTTGGCTTACAACTAAACCACTCCAGTTTTAGCTTTTTGACTTATTTAATATTTTATTCATGTTTCTGGTGGATAGATAAGAGACTTTAATTTTTTTGTTTAGGTTTTCATTTGCTTTTGTTTTGTTTTTTCTACTGATAAGAATGAAGGCTATCAGTGGGAAGCATAGGTTTAAATATTATTCTATATTCTTTGGCCTATGAGTACAGCTTCAGTAGAGATGGTATAACATTAGTCAAAATTTTTTTATTTTTTTAAAATATATTTTATTGGTGAATTATAGTCCCACATCATAATGTAAATCATAGTAATAATGACATACATGCACACACACTTTGGGGGCTTTCCCCTGGTTCCCTCCCCATTCTCCTCCCCTTCTCCACACAAAGTACTGAGGTTGACATTGGTATTCTCACATATGTACATGATGTCCATAAAAGTAATTCCTTCATTGATTCTTCCTCTCCCTCATCTCCTTCCCCTAGATCACCTTCCTGGATCCACTGAAGTTTCTCCACCATTATCTAAAGTCTCTCTGGTATCCTGATTACCCCCTAGCTTCCACATGTTAGAGAAAACATATGAGCCATCATTTTCTGTGCTTACTCAAAAATTTATAGCTCATTGCTTCAGTTTGATTTTCTTATGTGTTAACTAATTAATTTACTCCTTTATTTGTAAAAACATTATTAGTTCTTAATACAATTGTAGATTTGATTTCTTAAAGTGGAATGTCTCATAATTTTTAAAATTTTTGCTTACTGAGTTCTCTATTGAATACTTAAAAATAATAACACACAAATCCCAAATTTAAATTCTATTGTATATTCTCAAAGACGCAGCACTTGAAATTATATTTACAAGAATCACTGGAGAACCTTGTTAACATTACAGGTTTCTAGGCTTTCACTTCAAAGGCTTAGGGTCTGGAGATCTTCTTGAGAAGGAAAAGGATATTCTGATGCAGATGGGCAACTGTTAATATTTTGAATAAACTAAACAACTAAAACAAGAACAAAAAGCAGCAGAAGAAGTATGTGTCAAAACACATTTTCTTTAATTTGAGGATTTGAACATTAATTAATTAATCACAGTAAAACCAACCAACCAAAGAAAGAACAACCAATAAAAATGGAAAAGTATTAAGAAATGCTTGGCATTGCCTTTTAAAACATGGTTTTACTTTTCCATTTTTGGAGGTATGTAAGGAAAATTCATTACCACGTTGCAGATGATGTCATCTCTTCTATTCCTAGCACATTTTTGACACGTAATCCCTTTATTTCACAACATACATGGTGAGGCAACATTCCTCTTGTTTTATGAGCTGATGATTGTCAATTATATTAACATTTAAAGGACAATTAATAAGGAATGCATTCAGCTATAGCTATAACACTTTATTATCATCACATATAGTTGCTTTAGCAATACTCTGGTATTAGAATCTAGATTCTGATAATTGTGCATCCACTGTGAAAAACATATGTGATTGTGTTGGTAAAACTGCATTATAAAATTTATTTACCTTACTCCAATGTGAATGGTGTGTATGTCATAATGAGATAATGTGTGATCTGCTCTTATTTTTTCTTTAAAAATTAATTGGGTGATTTGATTTAAAAAATCTTATAAAAATTTCACTATAATGTACAACTGTAATGTACTAATAAAATAGTCAATAAAAAATCTTATGAGAGAATGCTGTACAAATCAGCTAAAACTGCCTTTTCCTCTACCTGATTTTACTTGCTGGATTTTTCAATATAAAATTAGAAGGTAAGTTGGAGTTTAATACCATTTTTTCTGCAAATGAATTTGTTGAAAAAGCTGCCCTTTCTCCTGCTTTGGATACTTTTGTCAAAAATCAATTGACCATAAGTGTGTGGATTTGTTTCTGAATCTTCTGTTCCATTAGTCTATGTATCTGTTTTTTTGTGTAAATACCATGCCATTTTTATTACTATAGCTCTCTGGTATAGTTCAAAGTCAGGTATGTGATGCCTCCTGCATGGTTCTTATTGCTGAGAACTTCTTTGGCTATTCTGGGTCTTTTTTTAATATGAATTTTAGGACTTACTTTTCTCACTTTGTGAAGAGTAATATCTCACTACATATATGGGTAAAGGGAGCAAGGGGGACAGGGCGAAGCTTGCCAAGTGCTGTGTGCATATGGTCTCTATCGTCCTAAACTTCATCATGTATGATTATAATGCATCAATGAAAATGAAAGAGAAACTACTAAGGGCAGGTTCTAGAGTAGATTTGTTAAGGCAGTGCTTAACCTTTGTATGCATTTGAATCATATTTTATACATAATATGTTTATTAACATTCAGATTCATGAGTCTTCATTAAATCTAAGGAAAGCCTAACAATTTACATTTTAACAATAACTCAGCTGTGTGTGTGTGTGTGTGTGTGTGTGTGTGTGAGAGAGAGAGAGAGAGAGAGAGAGAGACAGACAGACACAGACACTGAGGATTGAAGCCACGGTCATTCTACCCCTAAGTTACACCCTGAGTCCTATTTTATTTTGAAACAGGGTTTCACTATGTTGTGGAGGGCCTTGTTCTGAATCTTAATTAAAAGACAATTACCAATATAAAGGCAGCAGTACAATCCTGTCCTGGTGTAGCATGCCTATAATCCTATACTTGAGAGGTTGAGACAGGTGTATCACAGGTCCAAGGACAGACTGGGCAACTTAAAAAAACACCCATAGATAAATAACTAAAATGGCTGTAGGTATAGCTCAGAGGTATAATGCCTTTGGGTTTAATCTACAGTATCAAAAAAAAAACATTTTAAAGTTTTTCAAATATCGATTTTATATTTGGATGGTCATCAGGAACAGGTATATCATCTCGCTTCTTTTGGTTCAGAAGTTCTCTCTGAACTTTGGCAAGACCAGATGTTTTTATGCTATCCTAACCATGATGATGGGCGAACCAAGGAAAGAAGTGCCATTAATCAATGGCATGAGTAAAATGTAACAGTGATCAGTGGTACTTGCTCTATCCTCAGTCATGTTCAAGGTTACTGTGTAGATTAACTTATTTAACTTTACCCTTATCCTATGAAATAGATGGTTGCTGTACCCATTTTACACAAGGGGAAATAGAATCAGTAAAGAGAAGTTATTCATCTCCTTTTATAGCTTGTAAGAAAGCAAGCCAGGATTGCTCTGAACCTGAGCAGTCGGATGGTGTCTGTGTCTTCACCTTTGCGCTTTACCGCCAACAAAGGGCCGATTTCCTGCAAAACTCATTTCTGTCTTAGCTAAACAAAGGGCTTTTCATATTAAGACAAGTTCCTGTAGAAGAAATGCCTTGAACCGCTTTGTGATCTATAACTTCTTAGGTTTCTAGAAAAGACCATCATGAGAGAAAAATGAAAGTAAATGGCCAAAGCATTTCCTTAAGTAGCTATTTTCTTGCATATTAGTTCTCAGAAGTGATAAATATAATATTTTTCACTCGTATTAATGTTTAGCTTCTTTTGGAGTCTTAGTGTCTACAAGAAACTTAGGCAGCATTTGCCTCAACCCTAAGAGTTTATTCAATGAAGGAATGAAGAGCTGGGCTGAGTCTACATACTTATGAGGTACCTGCAGTGTTCCAAGGGCCAATCAGGGCAATGATTTGCATAAAAATCTTAGCATTATGGGAGGAAGTGTTGAAGTCCCAGTTAAGTCTAGAAACTTTAGGCAGCCCTGATGTTGTCCTTTGTCAATTTCCAAATGACATGTGAAAGTACAGCTGGAACCACATGCTCAGGTGGGGTGGGAATAGCTTCATGACAGGGTCTCAATCTGAAAGTCTAGGATGAATGGAGTATGGCTATTTAAGCAGCATAGACTTGCCTTGGATCAGTGGTTTCTGTAATAGTTTTAAAATTATTGCTATCACAATTACCACCAACTTTAGTCTTGGTAGTTTTTCATTCTTGCTGTAACAATTACCAGCAATGAAAATTGATAACCTTATAGTTCTGTAGGTCCAAAGTCTGGTAAAAGTCTCACTGGGCTAAAATCAATGTGTTAGTGTCAGTAGAGCTGTCTTCTTTCCTAGTGGCTCAAGGATGGAGCCCTTTCTCTTGCTTTTGCCAATTTTTAGAGGCTGCCCATATTCCTTGACTCATGGGCCCCTTTCTCCATCTCCAAAGCCAGCAATGACAGATTGCTGACCTCCTCTCCTACTTCCCTCTTCTAGTTTTCAAAGCCCTTGTAATTACATTGGGCTCATTTAGATGATGAAGGATGACCTCCATGTTTTAAGGCCAGGAACCTTATTTCTTCTATTGAAATCTTAATTCCTTTGGCCAGGTAACTCAACATATTCAAAGATTCCTGGTAATAGAAAATGGATGTGAGTATTTTAGAGGATCTCTCCTTTCTCTGTCTGTCTCTGTCTCTCCCTCTCCCTCTCTCCCTCTCCTTTCTCTCCCTCTCTGCCTCCCTCCCTCTCTCCCTCTCCCTCTCTCGCTCTCGCTCTCTCTCTCTCTCTCATCTAACATAGCTTTCTAAAGAGAGGGATCAGTGACCCAAGCCTGGATGTTGACTTGGAAAAGCTTTCTTCCACAGGGCCAGCAAGGT